>NC_053457.1:11492401-11798651 GCF_015227805.2 Hirundo rustica | reverse complement strand
ATGTATCTTCAACACAGCATAGTTACTGTAAATTGCTTGATATGGTTCAACCCCTAAACAATCTGGAACTTTCAGAAAATTTTTTGGGATAAGGAGCTGTTTTAAGCATTGGTGAAGCAGTGAAAAAGGAATAGTGATGCCAGTTTTTATCTGCTGGTTCAGAAGGTGCTGCCTGATTGCCTCTGGGTTCATTAGAAAGGTTCATCTGTTCTGAATCTCAGGTAACTTCACCTTAGCAGACTTGACAAGTGCTAATGCAACTTCTCTGACACAGTGGAAACTGACTTGCCTAAGCAATGGACAAAAGACAAAACACAAATGCTGTATTTGATTACTTTACACTCAGGGATTTGAAAACCCAGGTTAAACCCTGTCGTGGTTGCTCTTTGAATTCAACTTCTTTGAGCAGTGGGCTAGAATTCTGGTTCAGGACTTGATAGAAAGCTGGGAAAGGTTTCAGTCAAGAGTTCGTTCCTTTGTACTGTCTCATTCTTGCAGTACAGTAGTAGCTCTGCTCAGAAGGCTTATGCATACCGCTTGTGTCTTTGAAAAAGCTTACTGTGTTGTCGTGTGCAAAACAGGAAACGTGTAATGCTATGATCCCCAGAGGAGCCGATCCAGGGCAAACTCTTCTGACCTTGTGCAAAACACATCCAGCCAAAAGTCACAGTGAAATGGAAACATACAAGTTAACCACAGGAGTTAAGAAATAGCCTCGTCTGCATTGTGTTGCTTTAACGTGGAAGGTCTCTACATGAGCAGCTGAGAATGAATAACACAGCCTGCAAGCTGATGCCACTGTGAAACTCTCTTCATGTTGTTTTTCTTCTTCTTAGAAGCAATATTTTACCCCAGCTTGTTTTCATTTTGCAAGCAAAGTGGTATTTTGGAGTGAATGACATACTTTCAGATTTACACACATTATTGGATACTGTTGCTGTCCCCAAAGAGTAAGAAAAATGTAAATACCAAGGCGAGAGACAATGACTCAAATCAATCTTAGCAGGCAACAGCTAGATCATTATTTAAAACTGAGAAGAGATTTGATTGAGAATGGATATTTTGGTCCAGAAATTCTCTTTTCTGGATCAGACCAGTTCTCTGCTCTATTTAGTTTTGCATGTATCAGGGTAAACTTTTGCCCTACACAGGTTCAATAATAGGACCCAAACCCTATTCTGGCCAGTATTTGAGGCCATGTTCCTTGAAAAACGTGGCCAAGGATTTATTTTGTATTAAAATAGAATTAGGAGAGGAACATACTATTTGAAACCCAAAAAGCTACAGTCTAATTTTCATAGACACTAAAGGCTGTAATAATTGTTTTTGAAGAGTCTGGGAATGGGTTTTAAATTAGAAACCTAGTAAACTGTGTCAGTTTTATATATACTAAATATAGAGCCTACTACATAGAGATGTATTAAATACTAAGGACAGATTAGTACTAATATCTTCCTTTAAAATTTTTGGTTATTTCAGTAGCATGTGTCTTCACCTACTGATTGAAACAATATTACTTTAGCAGTCTTTCTGTTAAATACAAAGCTGAAGTTATTCAGTGCAACATAAACATTTAGCTCTACAGTTTAGTCTGTAAACACTTAAAAGGTTGGAATGTTTATCTAAAATGACCAGACATCCAAAACTTGCAAAGCTGATCTGTTTGCAGTGTTAACAAGAAGTAGAAAACAAAGAACTTTACCCGTTTGAAAATGATGAAGAAAAAAAATCTCAGTTTTACTCCCATCAATAATTAGGCTCAATTTTGTTACAGTTCTGAGTTATCTTGGCACTGGTTTACCTATCCTGAACTCACTTTAGAAGATAATTGTTGAGGTT
Source organism: Hirundo rustica (assembly GCF_015227805.2). NCBI lineage: Eukaryota > Metazoa > Chordata > Aves > Passeriformes > Hirundinidae > Hirundo > Hirundo rustica. The sequence goes on along the minus strand of NC_053457.1, from coordinate 11,796,812 downwards.
AGGTCTGCTGTTGGAATTTCAGTGTAAATCCAGGCCCCAGTAAAAGGACAAAAGAGGGTGGAACAGATGCAGGTATCACTGGGTTTGTATTTTTATTTTTCTAAAAGACTCGCTGGAATATATCAAGCTGAAAAAACCCCAGAGGTTTAGGAGTTGTTTCATGAGCACTTCAGCCTTGACTACCATAAAAATGGCAATTTCTGTGAGAAGGAAGGAGCTACTGTCACACAGATGTGATTGTAATCTCATATTTTTGTCCTTATGCTACTACTAGTAAATCACCATACTTGATTGCTGCTCAGTTCTTGGTTTGGTTACTTAATATTTCACGAAACCATTAGCCCTGGCAATACATTGTTACCCTGGTTTTTCTGAGCCTTTTGATTTTCTTAAATGGAGTCAGATCTTTTTAGTTATTGTACAATATTAAGAGCAGTTTTCTACCTTTCTCACAGATGTAACATAAACAAATCCTTTGTTTTTCATTCTCTGTCCTTTGTTTGCATATTTCTAACCTGAAAACAATTGTAACTGACAATTCGTCCGGCCACTGAGGCTGAGGGGTGGAAACCCCAAAAAGCCAATCTTCTGCTAGACCCACAAATGTATAAAAAGTAAGAAATAAACAAAGGGGCTCTTCTCTCCACTCTCTCAGCTGGGAGCTGGTTCGGAAGGACCTCTGCCTTGCGAAAATCTCTTGTCTGCGTGTGACTGCTTTGTGTGTCTCGGTGACAATACATTGTAGTTGTAAAGTGTTTACTTTGATGTAATAAGTATAATGTTACTTCTGTGCCTTTTTTTTTTCCTTAAATGCACTAAAATGCAGCATCCAAGCTAATCTGGAACATGATTCATGTCATTATCAGATCAGCTGTTGAAGTCCTTTCATCAAGTCATAAGGCCACTTCAAGTAAGTGCTAAGCATAACCATAACCGTTGATCCTAACAGTGACTATAAAATACTAAATTAACATTTTCATAGTTCACAAGAAAACTTGATTTATTCAGTGATGAAAAAGCAAGTGAAGTTCTGAAGGTCTTACTGTATACAAGTTAGTTCAGTTGGGATTAAAATTACATGATCCTTTAAGGAAATCACAATGTAGAAGAAAGTCTTGAGGGTTGTTTTTTTGTTTGTTTGTTTTGGGTTTTTAAAAATTATTTTGTTTCCTCCAAACCACAGCCTGAATAGTTGCTGTTTGACGAGCTATGACTGCAACAATAGGAAAAAACTCAAAGGAGTTTTACAGTTAAACTTTGATTTGCAGGCGTAGTGGTACTGTATGTTTATGTGGTATAATTCTTCTCAATGTATTTAAGAGTAACTACTCTCATAGATATTTCATAGCTCTGCCCATCGATATAATCACTGTAAGGACAGAAACAGCCACTTGAATCCTCGAGTGCACTTCTAGCGATTGTATGTCTTATACTTCCCCATGTTTTGCTTTGCTAAATACCCTGAGGTGACTCTGTTTTGCAAACCTTTTCCATCCTTGCTCTTGGTGCGATGATAGCTGCTCAGCAGGGACACCGTCACTTCCACAGAGCTTTGCTAGACAGTAAGAGGACTCCCTCTGTTGGCAAATCAATGGGTAACCGTGAGATAAATAAGAATTATTGTGGCCGTGTATCTTCCTGGGATACTTTAGCTTTGTGAAATCTCAGCAATTTGATTAATGATGTTGTGCTTGAACAAACAAACAAAACTAACTAGCCACAATCTGCAGCTGAACTGTGATCTCAGACACTTGCATCATTCGGGTCTATTTACATCTAAGCATCCCTGTTAAATCTTTTCTCTTAAAACATTTTTGCATTCTCTGCTGTATAAGCAAATTTAAATTGAAGGAAGCAGGAATAGCAGTGGCTTGTATTTATGGGGGTTAAGTATTTCTGAGGTGAAATAGCACAACTATTTTAAGAAAAGAAAAAGTGCTTTTCTATATTTCTAGGAGAGGGCTCTGACTCATCATGGAATGTATAAAAATAGACTGAAGTTCTGAATCTTACATCTTAGCACTGAGCTGTCATTCCTTTGTGCTTTGAGCCACCTCAGTTAACAGGCTTTGCTGATGGCAGCTGCTATGTAGAAAATAACAATTTTGTTGTTGTTGTTGCTTCTAAATATGAAAATGAAAGTCTAGGTCAGGATGCAATGAGGCTCCTTTCCTTAAAACTGCAATCAAAGGCGGTTTGCAGGGTTCAAAAGAAGGATAAGGGGTGCAAAACCAAACCAAACCAAAAAAAAAAGTGCATTTGAGGCCAGCTGTAATCACCTAGGAGTGACTGAGCTGGAGAGAGGAGAAGAGAATTCCTTGGCAGTGGAGGCTGTGTGTCGCAGGGCTGCGGGCAGTGGAGGCTGTAGGGGTGCTGGGCGCAGGGGACCGGTGCCACCCGAGCCTGCCCCACTGTGCGCTCCCTCCCACACCGCCAGGAGACTCTCGCTCCCTGCAGCTGGAACGAGAGCCAAGTATGTGCTGATTCGAAGTATTGGCTAGGTGGGCAATACTTGTTGGAAAAACGCTTACTCAGATCTGAATTTGCCTCCTTTTACACAAATGCTGCCTCGTTGCTGTCAATACCAAGAACACAAATCTGACTCTATTCGGTTTCAGTTAAATACCGTGTTCAGCTCTCTCAGGATCTGATCCCTAGTCTGTGGTTAGGGTGCTTACTTGCAAGCAAGGCTGGGCTGGGACACCTGTGAAAGGCAAACTTTCAGTGCTTGCTTTAATTAATAGTTGCAAAACATTTTGAGCAATCTCGCTTAAAAGGTCATCTGTGCTAAAGATGGCTTGAATGACATGGTTTTCCTTAAATGTGGAAAAGGCTCCCGGTGAGTCAGGGCTGAGTCATGGGAAGATTATGCTACTTCTCTATATGAGACTTGGTTTATTATGTTCCAAGAGTTATGTCCCAAAGAACTGTTTTGCCACAGCGGGATGCTACAGCTGGAGGCATGGTCTGAGGAGGTGCTGACCCACATCATTATAGTGAGGTGAAGAAGCCCCTCAGAGCTTGCTGTGCATAAATTACCCACAGGCACTGATGATCAGAACCTCTGAAAAGCTACACTTTTAACTACAGTTTGATCTCTGGTTTTTGTAGTCTTGAGAATTTTTTATTAAGCCTTTTAATTCTGACTGATAGTTACAAAGAAGTGTTGTACATGTAGGATATTTATTTTTATGTAGTCCTCTTGCTTTATACCATCACACTGAGGATTGATTAATGATATTAATTTTCAGTGTTAGGGAAGGGAATTTGAAGAATGTACAGGCTAAAGTCACATACTAGGCCCAAAGTGAGCTAAAATTACCCAGACCTTGATGTTTACTGAGTGGTCGTATTTTCAGCCCCATGACAGTTTTGATGTATTTAATATATATGTAAGCTATAGGTGCTCCTTTCTTCACAAAATTACCACACATGTGAAAGAGAGGCATATAGTAGATGAAGGAAAAGAAGAATAGTTCAATGTGGTGTATTCTGACATAGGATTTAAAGGTGAGGAGAGCAGAGCAGCAGATACAGGAGAGGGTTCAGTTCTAGTGAGCAGAACAGTAAAGGTAAAAAGCTGGGGGTTCATGACCTGATAGGAGGAGCTAAAAGGTGTCAAAGCCAGGATCAAGGCTAAATGGAGCTTGTGAGTGACTCCAAATCCCACCTTTTTCTATTAGGAGTACAACAGAACCATTGCTGTGACACAGAAGTATGAAGTTACATCAGAGTGAGGGCATGTAACAATTGAGATATTTCTTTCCCAAATTCTTTCCTGTATTTTATGGTGTAATGGGCACACCTGCTCTGAGTCAGTGGTACACCATTTGTTGGCATCACCAACAAATGGGCTTGGCTGAAGCCAGCCCTGCTGGGCAAACCCTGAGAAATTATGCTGAGCTGTGTCTCTTCACCTAAAGAATTTGGGTCTTTCTGGGAGTTAACAGGACCAGCCTGAACTGAGACCAGACATATGTAAAACCTCTGTGGCCGCCACCAGAGAGGAGTTTGGCTGCAATCACTTTACACTAGACATATGTGCAGCCTCAACCTGAGCTGTCCTGCGTGGCAGTGGCTGCACAGTGATGATCACCCCTTGAGCACGAGTGCCTCCCAAGATCACTCCTCAAGGTCAAGAGATCCCTTGCCTGGCATCTGGAATCTACAGCAAGGTAAGTGACATTTCATGTTAAATCTAAAGCATACTCAACACAAGCTACTTTAATTTTTAAAGTGTGGTAAGTAGTAGGGTGTTTGACCACCTTGTTGTCATTGTTTAGTAACTGTTTAATCATCCTCATTAAATCACTCCTTAATAAAACTTTTTGGTTAACCCTACAATAATGGCTTCTCTTAATAGCTTGAAAACCCTTTACACTGCTGAATGCCTGAGTTGCTTTGCTCTCTGCTTCCTGGAGGAGAGAAAAATAGGTAGGTAGATATTTGTATTTACATCATACTAAGTTCCACCCAGAAACTTTGTGGGGCTGGAATGTCATTTATAATAATGAAACAATCAGTTCAGAATGGTATTACAAATTGCCACAGCTGACACATAGGGATAAATGGCTCATCCAGAATGCATTCAGACAGGGTTTCCAGTCAACCAACTGAATTACATTCAGCAGCACTTAAAAGTACTAGCAGCTATTTATCTATTTCCCCATACGGGGAACTTGAACTCTGCAGGTGCAGGTGAAGTGTGTGCGTGCCAGAGTCAGCTCAGTCTGTTTCTGTGAGTTCCTTTTCCTGTTGGCTAACTCTGGTACTTAGAATTAAATGCTGATTAGAGTTCAGAATTCAGTTTTACACAAGATAAAATGCAAAGCAGAAAATCTAAACAAATGGCAGGAAATCTGATCTGTAAAGAGGTGAACTAGTGACTTCTAAGAGAGTGTGTGTGGCAAAGTGTCAGCCCACCAAAGTCAGCCAGGCTGTGCCCACCAAGCAGGAAAACACAGAGCTATCCAACTGTAATGCTTCAAGAGTTTAATGAGAAGTTTCTGTTAATACAAAATGGAAACGAAACCACTTCCATCTGTTACTCCTCGATGAAAATGTTTATTTCAATGCTATATTCTGCTGCATGTGAATGGTAATGGTTTACAAACAAATGCATGCTCAACCCCCCAGTTCACTCTTAATTTAATTTGAATGCCTTTAGTAACAGTGGAAGGTGCTCAGATTGACACCCTCACAGATCAAAGTTGACAGCATGATGGTTTGAGGGAAAATGCAAGATACATGCAGGAAAATTATTTCACCAAAAATCTTTTATGCTAGAGACCTAGCCAGGTCTAAGGCAGATAGCCTTTGATAACAGAGTTTGTACAGTCCATCACAAATCCTGGCCCAGCTATGAAATGGCTGTAGTGTTGCATTCCTCAGCATAGAGCAAGTCGAGCCATAGGCTGTATTACCTTTATTCCAGACTAGTGGCAGTGCAGACATTAAACATTGCCGTCTCCTATTGCAACACAAATGCACTGTGGAAATGAAGCCGGAGTGCAGAAGTCATTTCAGCTAAGCCTGCCTCCAAGCAATGGATTTTAAGCCGTAAAATTTTCTCAGGAGTGTAACACAGATTGAGGATAATGCTGTTACCATCAAATGCCAGTTATCTTCAAGTCTAATATGCTGGCATATACAAAGAACCTGTGGAGTAACAAGCAAGAGGGGGCAAATCCAAATACATGGTATTGTCTTGCAAGGGTCTGGTTTAACTGAAGGCCCAGTTATAAAGAAGGAAAACAGGTGCACAGAAGAGTTGCAAGCTGATGGAGTTAGAAACTATGTGCAAAAAAAATTAAGTATAAAACCTACAGAATGCTCAGGAGCAGTAAAAAAGGAAGGAGGGAAGATAAATGTCTTTTGTGGCTAAAGCAGGGTGAAAGGATTCAGGTAAAGGTCTTTCTAAAATCTCCATAGTCCTATTAACTAATAGGACTTTATTCTTTACTCTGGTTAACTAATAGGACTATAAGAAAGTGAACTGCAACAGCATGACTGTGAGAGAACACCCTTTCTCATAAGAGAGAGTTGACAAATGATGTGTATTGGTTCCTTAGGGCTCAAAATGAATGTAGGCTCTATGTATGTGTATCTTCAGAGCTCTGAACCTAATCAAGTCCATGCAGGAGACCTCTGGGGTAACCTGGACCATTTGGGTTCCAGGCTAGAACTCCCAAAAATGTCCCTCCCACTGACTGGTACTTGAGGTTCTTAGACTGTCTGACAGACTGTTATAATACTTGCAGATTTTACTTGAAGTTTTCTTTAGTATTTTCTGCTTGTTTTTACTGTGTAAACACTCAAGATTTTTCTTTTTTGAGTTTTCAACAATGGAATATTTTAGTGATAGAAATGAAATGCTGTAAAATGAATATGGAAAAATTATGAAGACAGTACCTCTGAAATCAAGAGTGTGGATGATTTGTTGTACTAGTTTCCACCACTTGGTTCTGGTTTGTGTGTTATAATGGCACAAATTGACTTGGAAAACTACAAAGCTGGAGATCATAAGCTTGGAAGGGTCACTAGGAAAATGCAATGCTTGCAGGAAATGCTGTTGTGATTTCCGTGGGTTCTGCCACAAAGGCTTCTCTGTTTCAATTGGTACTGGGTCAGTATCGGCACAATGTCAGAGAGCAGTGTGACTGTGCTTGAGATGACACGCAAACCCTCACCTATCGCAACACCAAGCATCACTGGCCGTATGAATTTGGTTTGAAATGCCAATACAGAGTGAAATTTTTTATCTGAGTAAAAGTAAACCTCTGCTCAATTGCACAGCATGTGATGCTTTGGGGTTCTGTCCTGGTTAAATACCAGTTAAAATATTAAAACCCAAGAGGCTGGGAAATAAAAAGATACTAAAACTTGCTGGTAGGCTTTCTGGAACTTTAGGCGGATGTTGACAAGTACATGTGCTGCCCTTAGCAGTTTTTGCAGGAAAAGGTTTTTATTCCAACCAGAGGTCCCAAAAAGTATGGGCTCAGAGGTTATCATTCCTGTGGAAAAATTTCCAGAAATAAAATATGTTAAGCAAATGTCTCAGTCCCTGACTGTCTGAAAACGGCAGGTAGTGAAGTTTCCATACAATGATTTCTTTGTCAGAAGAATATTCCATATGCTGCCATAGCTATTCCAGTTTTCTGTTTATGAATGCAGCATCAAAGGTGTAGACTGAGCCTGGATAAATAGAGGGATTCATAGAAGTAAGCCAAATCTAGACCTTGGTTAAACCCATGGATGGTTGCAATTGACTTCAAAGTGAGCACAACCTGGTCTGGAATGAATACCAGGCTGGTTGCAGCAGTACAAGCTTCCTCATACACCCCTTCCAGCCTAGGCATTGATTCTCAAAGGGCTTTTCTACATGAAAAAATAGCAGTACTAAAGTTATAGAAATATGAGTTCGGTTTGGTTGTTGGGGTGGTTTTTTTTGTTGTTTGGTTTTTTTTTGTTTGTTTGTTTTTTTTTGTTTGTTTGTTTGTTTGTTTGGTTTTTTTGGTTGGGGTTTTTTTTTTTGGGGGGGTTTTTTTTTAACAAATCCTGCTGGAAGAAGAAATAATGCTTTGTAGAAGATGCCGTGTCCTCACCTGGTGGGGGTAGCAGCTCCTCTGAATGGCTCCTGACCTGTTTCAGTCAGAGCTACTCTGGTTAACAGAACTCTTGTGCTAGAGCTAATGTGGACCTTTTTGGCTGACACAGGGGCAAGGAGTTTAACTCCCAAGAGAAGCAATACTAGCAGACTCAGAGGACAAAGGTCCCTGGCCTTCTTTCCACCTGAGCTGCTCTGGGCATATCTTCATTCCTTCATCTGCCTGCATAGTGGACATCAGGCTATGCTCTGCATCAGAACCTGTGTTGGTGTTTAGCTTTGCCTATTAATGAGAAATGTCTTTATCAGTGAGGCTCAAGATAATCTGAGTATAAATTCCTAATTTATACCATAATAAGCTAATGTGCTACTTTTGACTGAGATGCAGTTTATCTTCTTCTCAGTGGCTGGTGGGGGGCTGTGTTTTGGATTTGTGCTGAAGACAGTGGTGATAATAGAGAGATTTTTTTTTTGTTGCTGAGCAGGGCTTGCACAGAGCCAAGGCCTTTCTGCTTCTCACCCCACCAGTGAAGAGACTGGGGGTGCACAAAAAGTTGGGCAGGGACACAGGTGACCCCAAGGGATATTCCAGACCATGGGACATTGTGCTCAGTATATGAAAGCAGAGGGGACATTTGGAGGGATGGCATTTATCTTTCCAACTGTTTAACTGTTATGTGTGATGGAGTTTTGTCCTCCTAGAGATGACTGAACACCTGCCTGCCTGTGGGAAGTGGAGAGTTAATTCCTTGTATTTTTTTGCCTGTGTGCATGGCTTTTGGTTTTCCTATTAGACTGTCTTTATCACAACCCACAAGTTTTCTGGCTTTTACCTTTCTCATTCTCTCCCTGATCTTGTTGGCCAGGGAGTAAGAAAGGCTGTGTGGGGCTTGGCTGCTGACTGGGGTTAAACCACTGTTCCTATATTCAAATATACCTACTCACCTGCTTTAGACTACTTTAAATGTAGCTGTTGTCAGTGCATGAGTGCAGCCTTGGCCTCTGCAGTGCAAATTAAAATTTTGATGAGGGAGAGGGGAAAAAATGGCAATCTCTTTTCTTTAGTTCAGTCAAAGCTGTTGTATTTCAATGATTGGCCATTGTGGTGTGTGAAAGTTGTATGGAGGAGAAAAAGCCTGGGCCCTCTGCTGAAAGCTGGTGGATGGACAGGATGCTCTTCTTAGAGGGTAAACATATCTATCCAAATTAGTTTCATTCTAAATGAAATTTCCTGTTACAAAGTATACATATTAGAGAAGCAAGTGTTGGAAAGGAGGTTCTGGACCCTGTTCACAAAATTCCCAGCTGCACAGTCAAGTTCATTCCCCACCCAAATTGTATAATGCTGTGATTCAGTTAGATAATGCTGTGTTTGCTATTTTGATTAGTGTCTTGGCAAAAGAAATTTAATTGGAAAATACTAGCCCTTTTTATTTTTTTTTTATTATTATTATTATCTTGGTTTGTCTCTCTAAATGCTTCCATGTGAGCAACTTCACTCATCTTTAAAGAATGCATGTAAAAAAAAAAAAAAAAAAAAGACGCTTATTGAAGCCTTTAGCTATTAGTGCTTCTACTAGAAAAGGTGGACGTGAACAATCTCCTTCGTCTTGATTTTTTGTGGACTTTCACTTAAGGAAAAGTATGTTATATATAGAATGGGGGGGGTCTGTACCACCTTGTCTGGAAAGCACGTTTCCTGAAATTTCCCGGTGAGAACAGTCAGGGGTGGTTTGCGGTTTAAATCCGACGTCGTGCTGAACGCTTACAACCTTGACTTGAACCGTCGCTTCCCGGATTTGGCCCGTGTCACCTGGTCCCTCAGGCCACGCTGTGCTCTTGAGGAATGCCCAGGCTGCCCTCGTGACGGGTGGAGTTACCTTTTTTACTGTGTGTTCTGGTTTTTTTTATAAAATGGGCCTGTCGCTGAAGCCGACTTTTGGTCAAACCTCTTGTGCAGCTTCCACCCGCTGCCGGCTGTCCCCCGGGACACTGCCGCCTGTTCCCCGGGCTCCCCGCGCTCCGCCGGCCCGGACCGCCCCGCTGCGGGCTCGCCGCCCCCGGCGGGTTTTGCACCTCCCGGCCCCGGCCCTCCCTCGCACGGAGGCCGCGGCGGGGCGGGCGGAGTGAGCCGGGGCCGCAGCGGCTCCTCCTCCTGCCGCTCCCCGGCACCGCCTTGCAGCGCCGGCGAGCACCTGGGACGGGCGGCGGTAGCGGCGGCTGCTCGGGACCCGCGGTAGGCGCGACCCCGGGACGGGACGGGGGCGAGGGGCCAGGGCCGCCCGGTGCGGCGGGGCCGGGCGGGGCCGTGGGCCGGGCCGAGGCCCCGCGGGGACGGGAGCCTGGGGCGGCAGGGGCCGAGACGCCCGCGGGGTGACGGGCAGCGCCGCAGGGGCTGGCGGAGGGGCGGTCAGGGCCTGCGGCAGCTCCGCAGCTGGGAGGAAGCAGCGCCTGTTTCCTCGGGAAATGTGGTTTCAGAGGAGAGGACGTGTTTCGCTGTCGTAGTTGCACTTCGGTCCTTGCCTGTGTCCGTAGGAGAAATTGTCAGGAGAAAACAGCCTAAGATGGTAGGCTGGTCATTACCAGTACTCGTTTTGGGTTTTTTTTTCCCCCGGAGGCCCCTTTCTCTAAACTGCTCGCAGTTTACTTTACCTTTTCTTATACCATACGTACTTCAAATGTCTTTAAGACACTTAAGTGTCTTTAAGTGCCTTCAAGTCTTTAGCTGTCTTAAAACCAAAACTCTTCAAACTCTTGCTGTGCTGTAGCTGTACGTGTGACAGAAAACAGCACAAACCTCTCCGTATTCAGAAAAGCAGTTCCTTCTTGTCCCCATCCTGTTTCTGGGCAGTAAGGGAGTACTTCTGTGGAATATAATTTTCTTTTAAAATATAGTTATAATAGTTCCTGGAAGCTTCTTCCTGTTGAGGAGGAACTGTGGAGAGATAACGTTCTGAAGGGAGTGGCAGAAGCTTGGAAGGCATCTCAGCCTAGAACGGGGACAGACTGCACTGGGGTAGAAGGTGTGGAGAGCAAACAGACAAGCCAGAGGGAGGAAAAGTGCTGCTGCGGTGTGTTTTGATGTAGGAGCTGATTAGGAAGGTTATGCACTTGAAAGCCCAGCTGCTGTCGGTGGTGGGAGGTTCATTCCCTGATACCTCCCCCAGCATACAGCTATTTTCTGTGGGGTGAGTCAGTACGTTACTGGAACACCCATGGTAACGTCAGAAACAATACAAAACCAGTGCAAGTGTATGGTTGCTGCAATTCCTGAGTGTATGAACGCTTTCCCCATAGCTTGGCTATTTTTGTAATTTCCTGTATTTTGGGTTGCTCTAAGAGTCACATGGACCACTCTCCTCCCACTGATGCAGCAGGTGATTAGAACTGAGCACTACTTACGTTTGCCTGTAGCCCTGTCCCCAATACATTTCTGCTGAGTGCCTAATGATGTTATGTCAACAATATTTATTATATTTATGTTCCTTTCTCTTGCCTGACCTTAGTATAAGGTCAGAGACCAAAATGGCTGTACTTAAAATTTCTGGAGTAGCCATCATATTCATTAATATGGTTTGTCACTTTTTTAGCTTATTATTTGTAGTTCACAGAAGTTTTGAACTGTTAGACTGAAAACTCCATGAAATGTCAAAAGTCACTAAAAGATATAACAAAACCAGCAGTGAGATGGAGCTATTTTATGGGGGTATTTATGTAGTCAGAATTATAAAGACACAGCGTTAGATAACAACGTAAAATACATAACCTCATCTGCTATAAAAAAATCAAGCCAAGCAGTCTGTCTGATGTGAAGATTACAGGTGATGCTGTTTCCTAAACCTCTAGCGAGTTTTGGAAGGCGGAGCTTCCATAGGAACTTCTGTTCAATAGCACTGCATTAATCAGAGCCAAGATAGAGACAACCTAATTCCAGTTCTGTGATAGCAATGGAGGTATTAAAAAAAAAAAAAAAAAAAAAAAAAAAAAAAAAAAAAAAAAAGCAAGCTCTAGTTAAAGCAGCGATATAATTGAAAATAGCAGATGGTTTAATTGTGACTACAGAAATAGTAGGGCTCTTGAAGAAACTGAAAGTTTCATTTATTTTTAGCCAAGCCTCTATATAATCATTTGTAGAAACTTCTCTGTTGGCTTCAAGTTGCAGTTGGAGGCTTCTGTTATATTAAATATTCAACTGTAATGGCACCAGTGTAATTCTTTTGTTTATTTCATACATTTATGTTTACTAACTTGAACCATGTTTTTAATTGGATATATTTCTAAATGTTTTATGTAAAATTGGAAATAAGGGCAGAGACTTGTCAGCTGTATGCAGTGCATTTTGTTTTGAGTTTCTCTTTAAGGTAGCAAAAGACTTTTTAAAAGGAAGGAAGGGAAAAGGCTGCATGTTTACCCCTCAGCGAGCAGCACTTTCACCTATTTGAAACTTGAGCTGTCCCTTTACTTTTGCCAGTTTATTTGAAAGTGGGTGTGGTTGATATAAATGCTGAATTTCCTTCAGGCAGTTCCCCAGACTGGGGGGAATGTAAGTAGACAAGCAAACCTAAGAACAATAGGTATTTACTGTGTATGCTTCTATTGTTGCTCTGTGTTTCTTCCAGATTTTATCAGCACTCAGTAGAGAATCTTGGTAAGATGTTAGGTCCTGCGTGGGGTAAACCAGGAATCAGTTATGGGTCAGAGATGGGACTCAGCCGTGAGTTGTCTTAGAATTGTCTAAGAGACAATTCGATCACATTTTAGTGTGATTCTTGCTTGGCAGGTCGTTTTTTGTTTGTATGTGTGCAATTGTATCCGTACTATTCAGCTGTCACAGATGCTGGGTGTGGACCAGTGACAGTCGTTAGATTGTGGCAACTGAATGAAACAGCCACACACAGCTCCACTACCTGATCCCTGTACAGTGCAGGGTGGTGTCGTCAGTAGCAATGTTCTTGTCTAAGATCTCCAAAGAAAGGGAAGCCAGTTCTTCCCAGATGTTGTCTCCTTTGTTCCCTTATTTGCTGTCTGTTTGAAAGAAAATGTGTTGTCTTACTTAGGAAGGGAAGGTTAAAAGTATTTTGGAGTTCTTGCTTCAGGTTTTGTGGGGGTTTTTTTGTTTGGTTGTTTGTTTGTTTTGGGGTTTTTTGGTTGTTTTTGGTTTTTTTTTTCCCCCTGCAAAGTGTGGGTGGTGAGGTTTTTTTTGAGGGCATTGGGAAAGTGTTCACCAGTAGGAGAGGTGGGCTTCTAATTCAGGCTTTTGGATCTTAACTTCTAGTGGGCTTAAGAAATACATCAAATACATCAGTCCCATATTAAAGATCCAGATGAGTTTTAATGCTTCTCAAGGTCTCTTGTTAGTGCTAAACTTTACTATAGCCGTATAGTCAACATGTATGTGAAGTGATCCTTGCTGTAATTAATTCCTGCACCCCAAAAGACCTCTGGCTTGGCTAGAAAAGCGTGTCTGATGTTGAACTTTGGCTTGGTGAGTTGCTCTGAGTTAGGTGCTTAGGTTGCCTACAGCAGACAGGGTGACTATCCCTTTTATTATTGCTAGAGATAATAACTTTAAGCTTGGGAATTTGCACTTTCCAGTAAACAATGTACTTATCTATAGTCAAAATAACTGGTTGTTGGCTGTGCTTGGCAGTTTTAAAAATAATTGGTTTTCTATTAGCTAGGAGAATAAATGCATCTTACAAATGTTAGGATTTAGGGAGAAAAACTTTTCAATAGTATGCTTTAAAGACTTGCTGAGCTCGAGTGCAGGTTTGAAAGCTATAGGCTTGTTTTCTTTTCACATTTCTTGTTTATGTTTGCTTTGAAATGCCTGTCTCTCTATTTTACTACCCTAAGTTGGTCCTTGAATAATTCTATTCCTGGAAAGAGTTAATCAGCTGAAAATGAGTAATTCCTTATAGCCTGGAATGAATGAAGGTTTGTCCATTTGCTCACTGAGGGGTAGTAACCATCCCAGTGTTGCTGGACTGCTAAATATGTAATCCTTCCCTGTCCAGAAAGTGTGAAAGTCATCACTGTTTAGAACAAGCTGATGTCTTTGTACCTCTTGTTCATCCGAGGAGTCCCAAGGATGTCAGCAGAGGGGTTTTGTGGCAGTGTAGGGTATGTCCATAAGGAATTTAGCTAAGGTCTCATGCAGTTCCTGCCAGTGTACCTGATTTTGGGAGTTGTCACTTGAACATCTTGGTGTTAGTCTGGCCTCCTCTGCAGCCCAAACAGCTGCAGACCTGATGGAAACATTTTCTCCTCGTCCTTTTGTTCCTGTTGTTCCTCTGCCTTTGCAGTGGGGCCACTCTCTGGCTCTCTGCTTCAGGCTTGGCACAGCAACTAAAAACTGCTGGTGTGAAATGAACAAATCAGATAGTTTTTAGTAACTATTTTAGAGTACTGGATATTACACTATTGCTGTAGTTCATGGAGTAATTGATATTTACATATTCTGACTTGCACTAATGATGTAAAAAAATATTCTTTCATGGTGGAACTTAAAATAGAGGAGTATAAATCCCTGAGGCATTAGTCAGTTGAAAACATAGTTCAGACTATTTATAGGTTGTTGGGCTTTTTGCAACAAATGATTTTCTGTGACAAGTTATGAGTTTAAAATATAACAACCTGATTCCACTACTTCTTCAAACATCTCATGACCTGAATTTATTTGTTTGCTTGTTTGTTTTTTCTTGCTTGTTTTGTTGTTTGGAAGGTGTCTATCTGTATTGTCATAAATGTTTTGACTGTGTGTTTTATGGATTTGAAAGAGAGTATTGAAGAAATGTGCTACAAAAGGAAGCACTTGAATCAGGCCAGAGTAGGGATCCAAAATGAAACTGACCTCTTGGAATTAACTCAGGTTTTTGTTGCATATAGATCTTGAAAGTCCATGCAGCTCAATGAAGTTGTTTGGATTTTGAAGCCCTGAGTGTATATGTAGGACTTCTGTCACTGGAAAGGTTACAGGAATGTTCTTAGTAATATTTTTACAGCTCAGTTTACAGCCTTATGGGTGTGTCTTCCCATTCAGCTTTTCTTTGTTGGACATGGCATCTCCTTTAAATTCTATTTTATTTTGACTAAAGCATGCAAGTGCTACCTTTCTGATGCTCTTCCTCCCTCGCCCCCTTCCCCCAGCATATCAAAAAGTGCTAGATTATTTTTTGTAATTAAAAAAAAAAAAAGATTATGGTACTGAATTAGTAGGATCATCCAAACTGGCAGAGCTCCTGAGTCATAATACTAGCAAGGAATTAAAATGAATAGTTTTTAAAAAAACCTCATATGTGAGTTTGTTTCTGTTCCACCATCTATTCAGAACTGTGAATTGGTTTGGATTTTTTGTTAAGGAGGCTTTTTTTTTGTAGGAAGTGGATGATGTGTTAGTACTCTTTATATGTGCATTGTTGGATTAAGTCCAGTAAAGGTTTGTAAAGGTGAACACTGAGGGATAACTTCTGTGTAAAAGAGGTTTCCTGGCTTTTGGGTGGCATGAACTCAGCCCCATTGGAAGATTAACTCATTCTACTAAATTATTTTTTTTCATAGTGAAAGGAAGGCTAGATGGGAGTCACACACACACACAGAAGACTTAATGAAAAAAAAAACAACCCACCAAAATTGCAGGACTTTTTATCTGTCAGGATGAAAAATATTACAACTGATGCAGGAGAGAACAACTTGTATGCTGCATTGCATGAGTCAAAGATAAATCTTTCTCAGGCTGGTTAGGCAGTTCAGTGCTGACTGTGGTTTGTCCTTGTCTTGGAAAAGCACAGTGGTGGATGCCTCAGCTCATATCTGATGAAAAACGACAGCATGTTGTAAGGTGATAAATTCTGTTCTGCTGGTTTCACAATCAAAGATCAGTCTCGGAGCAGGTACTGTAATTTATAGCTTCAGGCTGCTTTGTCTACTATATCCTGGTAATTAACCTTGTGGAGGAGTCAAGGCCAAGGGTTTGACTTTACTCTGTGTTCTCTGTGAAATGGGCATAATTAAACAAATAATTTTGAACAAATAAAGGTTATGGTTTTTCATCTGTTTTTGTCCTCAAATTATTGTACTATAGCATAGCTGGAGCCTGAACAACAGCCACCATATAAATTCCAGGAATGCATGTGAATGCAGTCGCTGAGCTTACTGCTATTGCACCTTGAAACAGAAATTTTCTGGCAGCCTTGAAGTTTTCTTCTTTATTTCTGCCATCATTATGGAATTTGTATTTTTGTTATAAATTTCCCAAGTTGTAGTCCTTTTCTTCTGTGCTGTATCTTACAGAAGCGTATTTTCAAGATTCCTGTTGCAAGTCTGTCACAGATTTACTCTTTTATGAACAGATCTGTTCGCTCTTGGCTTTGCCAAGCAGCAGGAAAGTGCTCAAGGGCCTGAATGGTTTATAGCTTGCAGTGTGAAGCATGATAGCAATGTTCACTGTGCGAGTAAAACCTCAGGTCTTTTTCTAAAGTTCTGAGGTGGACTGCTGGGATTGAATACTGGGAATGGGGAGAGGACTTTGACAGTAGTTGTTCTTTATTGTCCTCAAGGCACCTCCCTCTTTCCATGTGTGGTTTGGTTGGTTGGATTTTTCCCTTGTCTTATGCACGACATTTTTTTATGACTGAGCAAACAGAGACCTTGCTGTTCCCGTTTCCTCCCACGCAATATTTGTATATCTCCTGTTCCCTCGCCTGTGTCGCCCCTTTGTTATCAGCAGGCAAGTGCTGCTCATCATGAACAATTTTAATAAAATATTATGGATGTAGCAGGAGAAGGTGTGGAAGACGAAATTAGAAAATGAAATGGAGGTTGGGTTGAGAGAATGGTTGAGAAAAGTAACTTTCTATGTTAATATTTCTAAAGTTAGAGTACTGGCCAACAGAGGCTCAAATGAACTGCAGAAAAGGTGGTGATTAGGAAAGTTTCTAAACATGAGAAGTCAGTATGTTTGCAGATCTAGTTTGCCTGGAATCAAACCAGTCTGGGAAAATTTCCCCTTGGAAAAGCCCTGGATAAATACAGTGTTCAGAAGAAGCAAGTGGAACATTTTTTTATAGAAACTAACATATTTTTCAGACTGCTGAAGTTGGCTTTTTTTCCTCAACCTCAGCTTTCATTGCCAAAAGGCTCTTTTAATCTTGGGGGTTTTTTTTCCAATTTAAAATGACCGTTCTGTATGGGATTAAAAGTAAGCAAACAGCCTTGCTAAGAAAAACAAAACCTATCCCATTGCTTCTCACCATCGACCAAAAAAAAAAAAAAAAAAAAAAATTGCCTTAAATTTGCTCCTAAAGCTTTTTTGAAAAGGCATCTTACAATTTTTTGAGTACCCTGTCTTTATTGTATTTACATGTACAGCTAAAAATAACTAAAAATATAATTATAATTGTTACTGAAGAAATAACACTAATTTCGGTGTTGTAATAACTTGTGTGTAAAAATGTACACATTGACATTATGTCAATCTAAGAATCTAGATTAGAATCAATCTAGGAATCTAGATTGCAGGGGATCTTTGCTTGGATTTTGAGTGACACGGTAATAATCATTCTTTTTTATTTTTCCGTGCTTTATTACGTAAAGCCCATTTCTGAATTAGAGAGGCTCTGAAGCGTGCCAGGCTGCCTTCTGTTGAGTTTTTTAAATGTTATTTTTTTCCTGCCGGCCTCTGCACTTCCATGCTCGGGTACCTGCCTGGGGGTGGCAGCATGGGCCTGGCCCCTGGCAGCTCCCTCTGGTAATTGTGTGGCTGAGTGCCAGGAGGGAGGAAGCTGCCTGCTCGTTTTTCAGCAGCAGAGGGAGAGTGCATGATTTGCTTTTTTGTTTCTCGGGCTCATGAGTTTGGAGTCAGTCTTTGCATGGGTAACAGCAGGCATTGCTTTTCTAATGCTGAGAAGCTGCATTCACTTATTTATTGATTCTGTTGGATGCTACATGCTGGAGCAGAAGTAAGGTAGGGTTATAACTTTTGGTGTGCTCTGTTCATTGCAGGTTCTGTTAGTTTATTTCTCTCTCTTTAAATGAGTATGTGCAGCATGAAGTCCAAACAACTTTTAGGTAAATTGCAAATTTCCTAATTGTATTTCCTTATTAAAAAAGAAAACCACAAAAAAGTTTCTCCATTTCAATGTTGCTATGCAATACAGCCGTGCAAACCAGAAAGGAAAGTTAATGTGATCAAGCAAAATGAAAACAATTTCACAAGAACAGCAGCCCTGCCAACTCAAACCAAATCCAAAACAAAATTCCACAGCTGAAACCCAAAACACAGCAAAACATGCCAGATGCAAAAGGTAGTGCTTTAGGGGAAAGAAGGGGGTGGGGGGGAAAGGATAATTTCCTAAAAATAGACTGTGTATTGTCATTAAAAATAACCTTCAAAAAGCTAACACTCATTATGGATATTTTCTTCCTAGTTACTTTTACCGTTCTTCCTGGTAGTTATTCTGTTTAAAATAAGACCCTTGTATTCTAGAAGCCAGTTTTCATTTTGTTCTTCCTTTTTGACCTCCGCTTCTATTTTGGACAGCTAATGACTTTGTGCACTCCTTTGCTGACAGAGGCACTATCCATTTTGAGAGACCCAATTTATTCTAGTGATCTTATCCTATCAGTAAACCCTTCGTATTTTATGGTAATTCTGTAAGCATGAAGGTGTATCCCTTCTGCTTCTTACTCTGACCTTGCGCTTCTGCAGACGTTTGCATTTAGGTGCCTTCTAACAATTTCTCATAGTTACTTACTTGAAGACGTAGCTTCTTTGTCAGATGATTTTCTACTCTTCATTGATAAGACAGTGCTGTATAGGCTGGAAATTTTTGGAGATTTTTAGTAGTGCAGTAAAGGAAGCATGTTCAAGTAATTCATCCCTAAAAACATAGACAAAGCAAGCAGTAAGTAGCAACTGCAACAAATAAGAAAAATAGTGTGAGGAGTGACTCTGCAACTGCTTAGCTATCTGTTTATTAGTCAGGAAATGGGAAGAGGTTTCTAAGGGAAAAGCTGGGACAAAGTGTGCAGGATGTGCCTGAATTGTGGTAACTGGCGTCTGCATGGATGTTGCCTCTTAGTGTTATGTAGGGTAAAGAGTGAAGCGTTACAGAAAATAACTGTATCACACATACTTTCCAGGTCTTTGCAATGAGTTACCCAGGCTATCCCCCAGCGGGTGGATATCCACCAGCTGCCCCAGGTAAGTTGTTCAGAGGAAGTAAATGTTAAATGCAGTGGTTGTCCTGTTTGGAGTGGAGAGGTGGCATGGATGAATGAACCCTGCAGAGGGTTTCCTTGACTCACCAAAGCTTTCTGTACTCTCTTGTTAAGTCATATTTTATCTGACATTCTGATTTGTCTAATATGTGTGTTCTGCCACGTGCTCAAACAGTAAGGTCCAGTTTCATTCATCTCAAATAAAGCGCAGAGCATTAGGAGATGGTCTTAACTTGATCAAATCCAATAAATTACAAGGATCGGTGTCCATTCAATACTGAGTCTTCAAGGTGGGTGGTGAGACAAATGAGTATGGGGAGAAATCATTCGTCCAGCTTAAAACCATATCCCCCAAAGAAACAGGAAATTATCCTTAATTCACTATTCTTAGGCAGGTGGTTGCTTACAGAAGGGAGAGGGCAGTTGAAAAGGGTAGTGCTTATAACGACATAAAGCTGATGAAATGCTCCACCACTGCTTGGTTGTCAAGCTGAACTTCACAGTTGTTAGTATTGTCAAAAGGTAGCAAGAAAGGAATGGAGTCATGCAGGTATGGTGAAGTGTGGAGTTAGGCAGGTTAGCTCAGGAAGGGGAAGCCTTCAGTGAGAAGCCCAGCTAGGTAGGAGGATAAAGTCTATTTCTCAGCAGAGTATTCTGTCTGCAGTTAGACCATACGGCTGTGTGCAGACAAGTTTTATGACTTCGGTGTCTATAAATGTACTGTTGTGCTCTGTGGACACCTCTCAAATGAGCCAAGTGGAATTAATAACGTTGTCCTGCTGGAATACCCAGAAAACTTGGTATTTTAGGTACTCTCAAGTCAAAACATGGTGTTAACAGCCTTGAGTGCTAACCTTCAAAAAGGTTTAGAGTTGTTTTAAGTGAGAACTTACAGATTCAACGATAAGTAACAAGATTAGAAATATCCAGTGAGACTTCTCTTTTGATAATAATTGCACTGCTACCCTGTACCTCTTCTGATGATTTTCCTGGTAGTGTTGAAAATACATTTAATTAGAAATTTAAGTAGTAAGAACTTTAAAAAGGCGTAGTTTCTTGTTTCAGCACATCTGTGTTTGATTTCAGGTAGCAGTCCTTGGGGTGGTGCTGCCTATCCACCTTCAAATCCACCTCCAATTGGTCTGGAAAATGTGGCTGGCTATGCCAACCAGTTCAATCCCAGCCACATGGCTGGAATGGTGAGTTTGCTTTCATTTAATGTCTTTCATTTTGATGTCCTTAAGGGGAATGTTGTGTTTCTGGCATTGTCACTGAGAGGTTCATCACTTGAATTCTGTGCCTTTATGTCTAATCTGATTAGATGTTGAGCATTCAACATTGTCTATTGAAGAAAATGGTTACTGCAAGCTATTTCTTCTTTTAGGAAAACAGAGCACTAGTTAAATGTTGTTAACAGTCTAACTTCAAAAATCGTGGACATAAAACTAATATAACTTGGCATTTGCTGTGTAGAGGAATAGGGAACTACTAACACAGAGTATCCACTGTTAATATATTTACATGGGCAAACACAGACTGGATTTTGCCTGTTACCTGGGTTTTGACCAGTCAGAGTAAGGAAAAAGGCTGTGTAATTAGAGCTATCAATGATTCACCCTTGAAAAGAATATGGGATCAACAGTTTCTTACAAACACTGATGTTTAACAGATGGAAGTAAAAACCTTTTACATTGACGGAAGAAGTAGACGTTTCCAATTTGATTTTTTTTTTTTTTATAGAGCAGAAGTGAGTGACACTTCTGACAACTTTAGTCTTCAGAAATCTGTTATGCTGCATAACGAATGCAGTTTGTAGGAGGATATTTGCATTATAAATGTCTTTCTGAGGCAGTGATGAAATGATGTGGCAGCCAGCAGGCAAACTGAGCAACAAACTATCTAAGGTGCAGGAGGCAATATCCACAGCAACTAGTTTCTGACAATGCTGCAATCATCAAATGTCACTTCTGGTTTCTTTATAGAAGAGGGGTTTCAGTGGTAAGATTTTGATTTGGAGTGGAATGTCTTCATTTCAGCTTTTGCAGAAGTCTTTCCAAATGTAGTCCAGGAACTCCTGCTAGTTGTAAACTACTAACACATCATAAAATGGCCAAAGGTTGCTTAAAGTCCTTGCACCCAGGTTGATCCTTGTGATCACACAAAGCAGCCATGGGCAAAGAAGAGATTATTTGGTGTAAAGTTTTAGGCAAATTTTTCCATCCTGCTTGCTATCTTTTGCAGATAAAGAGCTATCTGCCTGTGTTGGTGGGGAGGGAGGTTGTATTGCAATAAGCACGTTACTGAAACTCAACTGTTTGGACTCGCTCCTGTCTCTTGCTTTATTGCTGTCATTGCAGGCATCCAACCTGGCAGGGACCTTTGGAGGGACAAATGCACCACAAAGCATGTATCCTTCCACACCTGGGGGTTATCCACCAGTTCCTCCAGGTGGCTTTGCGCAACCCCCACCAGGACAACAGCCCCCGTATGGAGGGTACCCTCCACCTGGAGGCAATCCACCATCAGGAATGCCATCTTACCCAGGATACCCTGTGCCAGGCCAGCCCACACCACCACCTGGTCAGCAGCCTATGACCTATCCGGGACTTCCAGCAACTCACCCAGGGCAGCAGCCCATGCCAAATTATCCAGCAGGACCAGCTGTGAACCCATCTATGCCCTCTTACCCAGGAACTACAGGGCCTGCCGTCACTCCTGTAAGTAAGAGCGTTCACTGCTTTTCTTTTGAGGTGTGACTATATATATGTTCCTCTACATTTTCTTCTAAAATTGAAAAGAAAGTTATGAATTGAAGTCTGAGTGAAGAGAGGGATGGAACCTTTTCAAATGCAAGCAGTATATGCTCATATGTCTTGAAACAAATTATGATTTACCATTGTATCCAAGAAAAAAGATTTGACATTAATTCAAATTAAATAAGCTTGCCTTTCCTAACTTTAGCAAGTATTGCCATTCGTATATACAGTATCATCAAACTTTAATTAATTGGAAAGCAGATTAAATGTCAGCAAACCTTGATCTTGCATTTTCTTGTAATTTATGTCTAGAAATTAACAAATTGCTTAAGGCAGGGTTGGTTTGAGTTTTCTATTACTTTTCTTGCAGAAAGAAAACTAGTAACTGATGATCTTTCCTAAGTAGTATGCCACATTATTTCACTATTTAACACTACTACTGTTTAACACCATTGATCTCATTTTAGCACAGAAACCAAGGTACGATCACTGATGCACCGGGTTTTGACCCTCTGAAGGATGCAGAAGTCTTAAGGAAGGCCATGAAAGGATTCGGTGAGCAGTCTGAGGATTTACATTTCAGTTAAAAGCAGAATTGCATCTCAATTCAGCACTGATGTTTTTCTATTGCTGTGTGTGTACTGAGTGGGATAGTTCACATGTGATGGTCCTAGGTTATCAGAAGCATTATTGGATATTCATGTTGTTCATAAACAACACCCTGAGTTTGGTTTAGGTTTTCTTTGTATTCATACTGTGTGATTGGGAGTAGAGCTCAAAGTTCTGTGCTTGTACACAAGAGTAGATACTGGAGATGAATTCAAGGCATTCATGTCCTTCTGCTGGGTTTAGAATAGGAAGAAATAGAGACAGGAAGCTGAATTCTCACGAGGTAATGCTCATTCTGTGGTGTCTGTGTGTGTACAGGAACCGATGAGCAGGCAATCATCGATTGTCTTGGAAGTCGTTCAAACAAGCAACGGCAGCAGATAATCCTGTCCTTCAAAACAGCTTATGGAAAGGTAGGTACATTCTGAGAACACAAGGAAGAAGAAATAAGAGTCTACATCCTTTCAGTGGAAGTCAGAAGACTTAGTGGTGAGAAAAAAAAATTGGAAGGTCCATTAGGGGAAGATGATTCTTAAGTCATAGCCAGTTCAGAGTTCTACTTTTAACCCACACTTGACTTCTTCGTGCAGTGTTGCAGATGAAACATGTAAAGCGGTTTCTATGCTAAATGGTTACTTTGGCTTTTTGATCTGTGCAGTCTATTTAATTGGTCCTTAATGACCTTAATGTACACATGCCGTTGTGCTGGTTTTAGCGTTAAGTGGAATAGCTTTACTTTGAACATACATTACTGGTGCTTATGCATAAAGAATTCTTTAAAAATGCATATTTTTAGTCCTTGCTTTTGTCTAGTTTGGTCTTTACATGTTTTTTCCTTGTTTTTTCTTCTCATTAGGATTTGATCAAGGATCTCAAGTCTGAGCTATCAGGTAACTTTGAGAAGACAATCTTGGCAATGATGAAGACACCTGTCATGTTTGATGCTTATGAAATCAAGGAAGCTATAAAGGTTTGTGTAGGAGATACAAGTTTATAAGATTAAGGAAATAGTTGAGCTGATAAAATATTTAGTTGCCATTTAAAAGTTTGGACTTACTTGGGATTACTTACTTTGACTTCATATACAAGGTTATATTCTTATTTTTTTCCTATATAATTTTATTACATTTCATTTATACAAGGTTGTAGAAATCTGAATCTGAAGTGTTTCTCCTTTGCTTGTTTTAGGGCGTTGGCACAGATGAAAATTGTCTCATTGAAATCTTAGCTTCCCGCAGTAATGAGCATATTCAGGAGCTCAACAGGGTCTATAAAGCAGGTTAGAGCTGTTGCATCAAAATTTTCTTCTGTTTCTTACTTAATCACTGACAGAGAGTATGAATTTAGGAAATGAGCAGGATTGTATGAGGATTCACAACTATGTCTTTTCCAGAATACAAGAAAACTCTGGAGGAAGCAATAAAAAGTGACACATCTGGACACTTTCAGAGGCTTTTAATTTCACTTGCTCAGGTACTTGCTTGCTGGGATTTTGGAATTCGTTAGTCATGTGTTTGTAGATGGTGTGGATTTTTTTTTTTTTTTTTTTTTTAAATTTAAAAAGAAAGCAGCCCATCAGAACCCGTCAGTAACGCTTCTGGATCTTCTAATTCTTTCAGGGAAACAGGGATGAAAGTACAAATGTTGACATGTCTGTTGTCCAAAGAGATGTGCAGGTCAGTAGAAATGCTTCATCATTTCTAACTATAGTCAACTCAATACGCTGAGGTTTGGCTGTGTGGATTCTGCTTACTGTTAGTTTTGGATACCTTGTGACTTCTTCTGATGCAGTGCTTATGTTTGAGTGGATGGAAGAGATACAGAAAGTTGTGACAGAGCATTAGAGCCATGTAGGTGCAATACAGAGATGAAGCTCTTGGGAGTGCAGTCCATAGAATATTTTACCTCTCATTCTGTCAAGTCTTTGGCTTTTCCAAGTGTTGGATTGTGCTGCTTACTAAGGAAATTGTCCAAAGAGATTTGAGGTGATATGAGTGTGGATTAAGTTTTAAGCTATTCAACACCTGTATTGGCCTTTGCATGTTGTTTAAGGAAGTCTGGAATTTTGCAGCAAATAAAGCACTTGGACTTAGTAATGTTTGCCCTGTTACTTTTTCTGTATGTTCCATTTCACTACATAGCAAAGGGGGAGAACCCTGGATTGTTTTAGCCATATTAGTATCATTTAAATAGTGATGTCATTAGCTCTCTACATAGTGTGCCTTAGCCAAAACACAAGAATGTCCCAGAACACACCTAGAATTGTAGAAGAAAAACTAGATGTAAGGACTGTCAGGAAGAACAATTTTTGGGTTCTTTTTGAGCAATGTCTCCTCCTCTGGAGCTCTTGTATTTGAGCACTTATGCATCAGCAAGCTAGGAAGACTGCAAACATAGCATAGTTTTAGGAAGGTTAGAACTAGTTGCTATTTATTGCTTGTTCCTGTTTTGCAGTAGTACATAGGCTAAGAAATAAGTATAAAAGGAGGAGAGGCTGCAAGGGAGCAAATCTGTAACTCAGCTGCTCAGCCTCACTTACTGTTGTGAGTAATGAAATGTGAATTCCCTTCTGTGTTCAGGAGTTGTATGCAGCTGGAGAGAACCGTCTAGGAACTGATGAATCCAAATTCAATGCCATTCTGTGTGCAAGAAGCAGGGCCCACCTCAGAGCAGGTAACCATGTCCTATGTAAACAGTAACTTGATTCTGTTGTGTGTAAGGATAAAAATATATAGCACTGCTCTGGGCCTGAATTTCCTCCATCTGTAAAATGAGCCCAACGAGATATCAGTGAAAAGCAGGGTGAATTCTGCTGAGGAAAGGGGAGAGTCACCTTTCTTAAATATCAGAGCAGGTAGAGGTCATACTTATTCAAATGATCCTCTGATTAAAGAATTGAAAAACTAGAATTGTTTCAGTCTTGCATACTTGGGTGTGCAAGACACTTGCAATCCTTCCCTTTTTACTTGCTAATGTAAGGTGCTACCTCAGTCTGTCATGGTGAAAATGTTTTAGTAACTGCATAGAACTTTTGCATTGTGCTGTTGGCATGTCAGGTACTTACACGGAGGAAGAGGAAGGGGTGTGTATGAGAACCTGAATATTTTCTTCTTAACTGTATTGACACCTGAAGCTTTCCTAAAAACATTGCCACTCTTTTTCTTACAGTGCTTCCTTGGTCTAGCCTTTTAAAGAAAAGGCCAGATCTAGGCAAGCTAGAAGGAGCGTGATAACATGTAGATGGTTGATAACACAGTATTAATCCTTGAGATGTTCAAACTAGTGTGAGCACGCTGTAGTGTCCAGCTGAGAAGTGCCATTGAAATGAAGCCATCCAGCACATTCCAGTGCCACCTCTTGCTGCAGAGCTGAAATCTTTGTGTTCCATTAACAGTGTTCAGCGAGTACCAGAGGATGTGTAACCGGGACATTGAAAGCAGCATATGTCGGGAAATGTCTGGAGACCTGGAGAAGGGCATGCTGGCAGTAGGTATGTGCCACCTTAGCAAGTCCATTCCTGCTATTCTGCTGCAGCTGGCTCAGGTGGTGCCTAAGGATGTTCTTCTAAGAAGTTGTTTTCTGCTTTTTACATTGAGCTTTCTGTGAAGTCATTTGTGATTAGTAAAGTGGGACATTTAATTACCTCAAAATAACAGATGAAGCTTTTTTATTTCACACAACTGCAGAATTTGAATTTCATACGTTAAAATGGGGAGAGAATTGTTAACTGTAATTGACACAGTTTTAAGAAGTGAACTTGTACCAACTGCTGAGTGCGAATGGAGTATTTGGAACAATTTTGGAAATCCAGCAAGATATAGGCATTAACCCTCTAATTAGTTATCTCTACCTCTATTTAGTAGAAAGTAAACTTAAATTTGATTGCAAAGGGGCTATTTTTTCCACATTTCCTGTGGCTACAGTTTTTTTAAATCTTTGTTTTTAATTGTCCCCAGTACTTCTGAGGAGTGAGAAAACTTATCTCAGGTCTACTGTTGTCTCTTCAGAAGCAGACATTTGTTTCCATGAGGTTGGGTCAAGGCCTGCTGTGCAGTAGTTTTATGTAGAATGCTTTATTATAGATATAACTGTGAACCACTTTACTGTCTTTGTCTTTACATCTCAATTTCTTTTTCTGTTTATTACTGTAAATACACTGCAGTATCTAGAACTCTTGCTTCAAAAGTGTTGTTCTTTGCTTTTGAATATGGCAGTGATGTAACAAAAAAACCTCCTCACACAACCACATACACAAACCCCCGAAACTCCTACCAAAATAGGAAAA
The DNA here is from genome assembly GCF_015227805.2 of Hirundo rustica. Taxonomy (NCBI): domain Eukaryota; kingdom Metazoa; phylum Chordata; class Aves; order Passeriformes; family Hirundinidae; genus Hirundo; species Hirundo rustica. The sequence continues at coordinate 11,770,336 of NC_053457.1, read as the reverse complement.
ATAGGAAAAATGAACTTCATATCACTTGGAAATGAGATAGGAGAGGTTCAAGCACAACAGATTTTTTTTCACTGAAGTTTATCACAAAATCTTGACAAAATGAAAATCATTTTTAAAAGCCTCATTTTTTCATTCCTGTCTTGTGCATGTCTGAACTATGTAACTATTGTTCTTATTCTGTTTGGCCACACTGTCATCGTACTGATCTTTCAATGACCCAAACTGGATCTAGCTCATTGTGTCTGATTTGTTTGCTGGCCTTTTCCAGGATTCAAACTTTGTCACCTCAGAAATTATTGTTAGAAAACCAAACTTAGAGAAAAGAGATTTCTCTCTTTGTAGAAAAAGATTGCCTTGGTAAAGAAACTGAAGAAACTGCTCAGAGTTTAGAAGCCATTTGACTTCATGGAGCTTCATAGTGACTTGACAGGTCTCCATGTAGATCCAAATTCAAGACTGGGACTGCAGCTGGCAAACAAGTGAATAGCCTTGCCATTAATATTCACTGAATAACTCCCTTTATTAAATACATTCTGTGGGGTTTTTTCTTTATATGTATATACATATATATCTTTATCAGTAAATGATATTAACATCATTTGTTCTGTGAATCTTATTTGCAGAAAAAAGGGGATTTCTAATTGAAAATATTTAATTTTGCTTTCTTTAAAGCTTTCTGGATTGTACAACTGGTAACTTACAACAACATCTTTAAACATCTTAGAATGCAAGTGTGTTGTGTTGGTTAAATACAGTGATACAGAAACATACATTTCATTTTGTCATTCGTTTTTGAATAGTATCATTCATATCATTGACAGTTGTGTGGTGAACTGCTATCTCTCATCTACATTTTCCTACTGAGAAAAGTACTTCTTCCTATACAGAATGTGTCTTGCTATAAAAAAAAATTCTAGGTTTACGCCTTTAGTTCTGTGTTGATTCTATCTGATTGATTTTGATACCTTACTGTGCTATTAAATGTCAAGTGTGATCTTTTTCCTCTGTGGTTTGCATGACTGTTTACTTGTAACCAACATTACATCAATATATAGATTTTAATTCTGATCAGTGATGGAGGATTCTTTCATTATCTTGATTAACATGACAGTAATTTGATTTAGATTTTGCTTTTTCAGATTTCTAATGAACTGTGCTAATTAAATATAGCATCCAGTCATTACTAAATGAGCATGTTAACATTTTTTCAGGAGTCCTGATGAACTTTGTGGCTAAAATAAGACTTTAAAATTAGGGTTGTGATGACTCACCGTTAAGGAGAAGGAACCACCCAAGATTCTCTGCTGTCATAAGTGGTTTCCTAATTTGTACAAGGGCAGGACTTGAATTTGTTACTTGAATTAGGCCTTGCAGATGCATGGCTAAAAATTCAGAATTAAGCCAGGAGCACCACTACCTATGTGTTCCTTCGAGTCTTCTGCCCCCTCCTCATCCCCTCTTCTCCCTGCATAAACAAGAATCTGGTCATTAGAATGCAAAGGTTCATTATGGCTGCTTCACCCTAGATGGTTTCTAGTGTCAGAAGTGTTTTCTTGGAGCCATGCAGTGTAGGTTCTTTAACTGTATTGCAGCTACTGTTTAGATTAAAAATAATCTGAGTGACTAACGGAAGGAGTGGAAGCTGCACTGTATCAAGTGTATGTTTATGTAAAATTCAAGCATGTGACTGTGTTGGATAAACTCAAAAAGTTACAGAGTTCTGATTGAGGAGGAATGCCTGATTTCTGTAATACTGTTCCTTTTTTGCAGTTAAGTGTCTCAAGAACACACCAGCTTTTTTTGCAGAGAGATTATATAAAGCAATGAAGGTAGGTGTCTGTGACAAGTTTCATAAACTTATAGTGTGGGGCTTTTTAAATGCTTGTACAGCTCTTGGGAAGAAACTGTGCAGCTGAAGAGATTACATTTTTCAGTGGTCAGATGACTAACAGGATGCAGTCATTATTATGAAAGGCTGGAAAAATCTAGCTGATTTGATCCAACTTAACAGAGCAATGTATACAACTGTACATAGAATAAAAATCTTCACTTGGTGAAACATAAATATGCTTAAAACTCACTGAAATTGATACTTTTAAAGTAGGGAATTCTAGCAGAAATAGATAAGTAGGCCATTTAACTCACCAAATTTTCTTGACCCTCCTGTACCTTTGCTAATCCCCCTCTTTTTTTTGAGCTCTTCTCGTGCACAGAAATTAGTACCCTACCACTAAATTGAATTTATTAAAGTGTGATTGGCCAAATTCTGTTCAAGCTTATTAAGTCAGAGGGGTTTTGCTAGTAAACAGGCATTTTACTTTTTTACTAGTGCAGTGTCATACATTTTTCAGTACATTTAACTGCTGCTTTGTTGGTTTCAGGGGGCGGGAACAAAGGACAGGACGCTGATCCGGATCATGGTATCGCGCAGCGAGGTTGACCTGCTGGACATACGTGCGGAGTACAAGAGGATGTATGGCAGATCTCTCTACACAGATATCACTGTAAGACTTGGAGACCTTCCCTTCCCTGCCACGACACCCCTTATGCTGGCAGTGCACTGCTCCTCGTGCTCTGAGTGTAGCTGGCTGTGTCGGATTGATGCATTTACCAGGAGCACAGAGGCTGAGGGCCAGAGGATTGAGAGCACTTGGGTTTGCATGGGGACTGGATGAACTAGAGATGAGAATGAAGCTAACAGCCAAGGAAGGAAAGGGAAATTGGTCCAGAGGGGTTTCTGAGACCCCTCTATCCCAATCTCCTTCTATCATCTTGTGGGAATCACTCAATCCTCCAATTGATCCCCACCTCCTGTGGCACTCTAATTCATTTGCTTGCTGGAAGAATATAAAGCTTCTAAAAATCTTCTAAAGGATTGCCTCCTCTTTGTCTTGAAAGTACAAGATTGTGCAAACAGACTAAACTTCAGATTCTTTAGCAGTTGATCCACCCTCCTGCTGCTATTAAGAGCTGTAGCACCCAGGAGGATGCCTGGCCAATGGTAGGGTAATAAGAGCTGGAGGAGAGTGAGTGGTGTCACTTTTATTTACCTTGTAATGAGGGTGCCAGACCTGTTAAGCCCCGGTTTATTCCTCTTGCTGTGGACACTGAGGGGCTGTAACTTGGCGATGTTTAGAAAGAATCCTGTAGACATTCTGGAGGTTAGCATGTACCAAATGTTTCTTCTATGGTAGTTGCATGCCCTGTAAGCACCAATGTATGAGTAAAAAGCAGTGAGACATAGGTGGAAAAGCTCTGTATTGCTTCTTCCCCCCGTTCCTCTTTTGATCGGGCATTATAATTAGCATCTAAATGCTAATTCACAAGCAGAACTGGCCATGTCTGTTTCATAGACTGAACTTGGTCAAAGCTCTGCTTCACTAAATATGGGGTGTGCATGTCCACAGTTAGGTGTATGTAAACTCTGCTGCTTATTTCTGTAAAAGTAGAGCCAAAACTGTCCCTGGAAAAAAAGTTCTTAGTTTTTCAGCTGTGGCTTCATCTCTTTTGGTTGTTCTTCAACTTTTCTTTTTCTGGGTTCCTTTTCAGGGTGATACTTCAGGAGACTACCGGAAAATCCTACTCAAGTTGTGTGGTGGAAATGACTAAATGGAGCATTGAGCTTTTCTTTAAAAAGCTGCTGTTTTCATGTCCTTGCTGCAAAGCATCTTTTTTTCCTCCATAAGTAAATATGTAATGACCTGTTTCTTCTAAAGCAATTGCATTTTAAACGATAATATTGCATATATCTTCAGTTCAAAAGTAGTAGGTAATAAATGCCAAAACCCCCCAAAATACCAAGCTTATGTGCCATCTCCTCAGGATTCTATATAGCACTTTCAGCAGCCAGTGAATGACAGGTCATTATTTCTTTTCTGCTTATGTCATGCTGAAATAATGTTTGTTTTATGAAACAAAAATCACAGTTGTATGATTTAAGGTGTTCTTTTGTATAAACATTGAGTGCCATTTTAATGCAAGTTTTACGTCTATTGTGTGCAGAGTTGGTTTTGGGCTAGCCCATTTCCTGTTATGTGGAGATAGCCATCTCAAGGTTTTGTGTCTAGTTAAGACTGTTTAAAGAAGTTTTGTCAAGTTCTGTTTTTTACCTTGATTCTTTTCAAGGAAGATGTGTTCCACATTTCATTCTTGCTAGGGCAGACTGTCCCAAGGCAATAGTAATGTTGACAGCAGTAAAGGTTCTGTCATTAATGTTTAAAGATTTTGGATCGTGCCTTAAAAATATGTATGTAAGAAAAGGTTATGAAATTAAAGCCAAGTCTTTGCAGACTGTGCCTTTTGGTGTTCATATTGATGTATGTGAGTGATGACTCACTTTATGTAATGTAGTTTTTCCAAAGAAGTTCTCTTCCACAGGATTATTCAAAAATTGTTGTTTTGATGAGTTTGGGAGTTGTGTGCTCTTGATGAGCAATTGTCTGTACATGATACATGTAATCTGTAGTTATTGCTCAGTATTTTCATTTTGCATGTTATAATTTTCCTTACTCTTGCAACTCTGAATTTTTATTCCTAGCTGGCATGGATGAAATCTCTTCAGCTTGTTGTTCTCAAAATAAAAACACGTAAAGGTGAAAAGTACAAGGTGGAGGAAAGGTTTTCTACCTAGGTCAGTGAAAATAGACTGCTTGTTAATCAAGAACATGCAAACTCCCCTTACTTCACGCACATATATATAAGCGTACTCCCTCTGTTGTTTAAGGGTCAGGCAGGTTCTTTTTCTTAGAAGTTGTATTGCTATTTGTCTTGAAAGAAAAAGTCAATGGTCTGGATTTAATTCTGGATTGCATTTGTCACCATGGTGGGGGGGAATGTAAAGATTACAGAATATGGTAGCTGTGTGCCGAATGATGGATTCTGACTGGGACTTGCTGACAGGACTCCTGTTTTGGTCAATGGCAGCAGTGTGTCCTGTGTCCAAAGCCAGCCCATACGCTCATTTCTGTCAGACAATCTGAGCATGTCTTGAGAGGAATTTGCAGCTGGAAGTCTTGTTGGCTGAAACTGATAGTAAGAGTACACTTATTTGCAGAGGTAGGAGGAAGCTTTTGAATTAGGGGAAGTTTGTTAGCTGTGCTTTAGTCCTGAATATCACCTGATCTTATTTTCTTCCTGACAGTGCTGTATTTGAAAGGCAGTTTTGATGAAGTAGGGCTTCTGAAAGATTTAGAATGCAAAGCTTGAAACAGTGTCTGAAAGCAAATACCATTTTATTATAAAGCACAGCAACACAGAAGACAAACTACAGCTCAGGGTTGTTCACCCTGCACAAATTCTGGAAACACAAGCTTATCAAATGATCAGAAGGGCAGGTGTTTATGACAACCACACTGTTACATTCAGCTGTCTTCTGTCTTCACAATGCTCAGCTGGTATCTGTATAGAGAAGAGTTGATGTAATTATTTTTGGTTATGAGATCAGGATCAATCTTTGTGGGTAAATCTTATTTAAAACATGAGTCTTGCTACTGTAAAGTGGGGAATTGTCACTTTGGTTCACAAAATCATACAAGGAAGGTCCAATCTGTAATTTGAACAATTTGGCAGTTGTTGCAAGATCCATCTGAGTAGTACTTGCACATTTGCTGCAAATGTGCTGATTTCCATTTTAAATTTACTGCAATACTTTTACTGGAATACCCCCTGCCATTGCAGGGGTGTAACTTAATTGTTAACCTATTAACTGCCCCTCACAGAAAACTGTAAACTTCAACGAATAACAAAGTTGGTGAGGACATTATCAGTCATGGTGACCAGACTCTTCCAGCCAACTGCAAGAACCAAAACCTAGCATAAACTCTACTTCTGTCTGCTTCAACCTCACTTCCATCATGTAAGTGCATTTCAGTGTGTCCAGGTACAGCTGCCTTAAATGAACAAACAGCCCAGCACTGACAAAACTGACTTCAGAAATGTATCTGTGGATGTTTATATATGTCCATGTTTTTATTTCCACCAAGAGTGTCTCACCTTGTTAAATGCCCTCACTATTAATATTTAGGCAGAGGATGAAGAGCATAGAGTAGTGAGTAAGAAAGTGAGTAGATCTTGAGAGAGAAAATATAGTATATTTAATAATAACATATGTAACCCTTTTTTTTTTTCAACTTAGGTTATATCTGACCAGATACTGACCATCAAAAATGTCTATAAGTGGAGTTCCTGGAATGGTGGGGATGTTCAATGTTGTCTCACTGATGATGTTGAGGAGTGATTTGACTTCTGATTCTAGGTGCTCCACTGTTTTTATTACCTTCTAATGGAAACAAGGGAGACAAATAGAGAAAGAAGTTATTCAAAGGGTCAAGTGGAAGGAATTGCACCAGATGTGTTTGAAGAAATGCAAACCTCATGTCCTGTAATGCCAACAGCTAACTTTGTATGGCGCATTGCAGGTTTAAACATTTATTGTGTTCTGCTGGCCTCTAGTGGCACCAAGTATTAGCACTCGCTTTTGCAAGTATGTTGCAGCACCCCTGTATAAAGAGGAATTTGACCTATTGGAGCTTTGCATTAGTTTGTTTTTAATTCTTTCTCATTTCTGAGAGAAATGCAATTTATTATATGCAATAAAAGAATCTGCATGGACGATGAGAAGAACTGATGGGGTGGAAAGAAGAGGGCTGAGACTCAAGCAGAAGAGAGGTAATGTTGCCATTTGAAAACCACTGCATGGAGTTTGGGAACTACCCATTTGAGAGTAGTTAGTAGGTACCTTGTGAGTGCTTAGGACACCAGAGGGGGAAAAAAAAAATCAAACTTTGCAGCTTTCCTAGAATCCCAGTCATAGAACTCATTTAGCCCTTAAGTGTCAGCAGGGGTCAGCAGAAACTCCTCTGTCAGTCTTGGAATTACCTGCAGGACTCACATCTACCCATAAGCCAATGTGAAACTTTACAAATACCAATTATGAGATTTTTAGGTTAAAGGCACTGTTACAAACATTCTAGAAATGGCTGATACATAATAAATTGTTAGTTTTGTTTTTTTTTTAATTCGTCAAGATGATATATTTCTGGTGATATGGCTTTATGGATAGTTATAAATTATGACATCTGAAAAAAGTTGTCCAATCTTGACTAGAATAAAGTCAAGAAGGGACACTGTGTAAAAACATCCTTCTTCTTTGGTCAAAAGGATAGGGCAGATGTCTGCTAAGGTTCAGGAGCCAGCACAATCCCTCTCACCTCTTCGATAATATCTAAGCGTTCGTGGAGCATATGTTCATTACACCAGCTTTCTCTTTCCAAACTTCCAGGTACCATACTGACAGGATCTGCAGTAGCTGGAAATACAGACAGTTAATTAGCAAAGGGTTAATATTGATCCTTTCTGATTTCTGAAGCTGTATTTTGCATGCCACACAGCTCTGCTTGTGAACCAAATGTAGGATTTGAACTTCTTTTCCGATAACTACAGCCGTGCCCCAGTGCTGTGAATGTCTCCTTGCCTGCACATGTTGGTTGGAACAAGGTGTTTTCTCTTGCCACGGGTGTTTGTTTTGTTTATGTGTGTGTTCGTTTTACATAATCTATTTTTCCCTACAGGGAAAGTGTAGGGTAAGTTTACAGGCTGTAACTCTGTCTCCCTTAAGTGTAAAACCGAACTGTTGGGTAGATCTGCCTTGTACAAGTTCCTTCTAGACTTTCTTCAGAAGCAGCTGGTGTGGTAAAGCTTTGGAGAGTAGCTAAGTGTGTTCACTTTCCAAATGGATGCTGATGGTGGCTGGTGATTCCTCTGTGCCAGAAAATTGTCCCTGACGACCTGTCTGACTTTGCAATGTGAAGGGAAACACATTTGTTGACTCCTACATGGTGCTATATACAAAGTCACATACCTCTGTCAGTTATCTGTGTTTACCTCTCAGTACTCATGAGCTCTTGCTCTTTGAACTTTTCATTCTGCTGGCTGTGCTCCATGAAAGGTCAGTACCTGCTGCTATCCATGCTTTAGTGGAGCCTATTCTCTTTTCATAATTTCTCTGTGGCATTCACTAACATTTAAATTTTCACATGTATGCAGAGGACTTTAGGGGAATATTTTAAACTGTGCTAAAGTGATAACATATCTTCCTGTGTATAAAGTTGGGTTTTACTCTTGTTTCATGCTTGAAGCAGCTATGATAATGAGGAAGCAGCAGTAACTCGTTTGATTGTAATATAGTCATTGTGTGATTGTAACAAAGACAAAACTGAGCTTGTGTTATAATGAACAGTAGGACACACAAGAGCAGTAACTAATTCTGTCTTCAGTGCCGCTGTGCCAGAGGCAGTGGTTTGGAACTGCTGCAGTGCTTTATCTCGAGCCCATGCCAAGATTTCTGGAGTGTAGGCATCAGGTGATGGCAAACACGTGTCATTGCAGTTTGTGGGGAATTGGAATGGCATCCTTGGAATTGAAGGGTGGAGGATGGAGAGGAGGAGGGATTACAATGTGGCCTGACTTACTGGGCATTATTTAGAAATTGGTTTGGCAGAGATTTGGTTGGGGTTTTTTTAGTGCAGCCACCAGAAGGCGGTGCTGTTAGGACAGAATCCCTGTTTACAGGTACAGCAGGTATTCAACACCAGCTGCTTTGCAGTTGCCCTTTTTTTTTCCTCTTTGCTGGTAGTGGTGGTGGTTTATGAGTATTGTTACTGTCTTAGCGGTCAAGTGAACCATGCTGTTTCTCAAAACTTTTTGCTTCTTTACCTGTTTTATTTCCATTTTGACTGGAACAGCATGTGGAGATACTGAAACTGTGCTGGCTGATTCTCGAGGCAGGTGTTCATAGGTGGGGATGTTAGATACGATGGATGACTGACGTTTGTTCAAAGCACGAGTGTACATACCATGATAGGTATGTAAAGCCAGCCTGAGGTTATTGCATCTTACTGTGAGCTTGGCAAAGCACTGCACAGCTCCGTGTGCATCTGGAGAATGAGGCAGAGAGGTTGTTACGATACACAGGACTCGGTAGCTCTTGGTTCCTGGGGGTGGTGTGTTCCCCTCCTGACGCACGGGGAGACAGCTTTCCACCACCCAAAGCACATTGCTGCGTTATCAGCTGTAAGGTGTGTACTGAAGGGGGACAGAGCGTCTCGTCCTAGTTTGACAGGGCTGTACAATATCACTCAGAACCATAGAATTAGTGCAGTGCCTAAAAAATGTGACAAACAGGCCAAGCCTAGGTGTCTCAGGAAGCACCTGACAGCTGATGTTAGCAAGGCTAAGGGTTAGTATGAGCAAAAGGGAGTCTAGCTATAGACCTCACAGTATGGAGCTGTGAGAGGACTGAGCTAGGAGAAACCCTCTCAGGACTTGTGTGTCCGTGTCTTGTTAGTGACATTCACTCCAGAACAGAGCTGCTCAGGCTCCTGCAGTTGCCCCTTCACCACCACGCCAGAACAGGCTATTTCAGCTGTTGCTTGCTGGGCAGCCAGTGCTTTGTCAGTGTAGATTTCTTCTTTTTTCTGAATTCTGGCTTGAGGGTTTGGCTGCCCAAAACACTCATTGTTATTCTGTTGTCTGGCTTTAGGTCTTAAGCCACAGCTTTATCTCTGGGATGGGCTGTTCACGGGACACATCCGGTCCCTTGTAAATATGGCGCATATCTGGGTCACTATGGTCAGGCAATTCAGCCAAAGCAGTAATTTCCGTGTGCTCAAAGAGAGCACATGGAATGTTGCGTATGAGCTCTGCCCTTCTTTATTGCAACCGGTGAAGGAAAGGGACACAATCTGCCTTTGGCACTGACCTTACTCCAGCAGCATCTCTGCTTCGTGTAATAATGACAGTCACCATGTAAAGGAAGTGAAGAGTGGAAAGCTGCAAACTATGTAAGCAAAAGACTAATGACCTTTTAGGATACTTCCAGGTTCTTGCTTTCTGAAGTTACTGAAGAAACATTTTCTAAGATGTAATCTGGAATTTTTACTTGTCTGTGTTTCAAAGCAGATGTACAAATACAGACAACTTCGGTAGTAAGTTTTGAAGCTAACCACTTTTAAAAGTGAAGTGTTCTTCATATGCCATATAAATTACATATTTAAAATGTGTGGGTGTTTGCAACTTCTGACAGCTTAGGCAAGCGTGTAGGAGGCATATTTCAATGTCTTGAATCTTTCATTTGAAAGTTAATAGATTATTTCATGCAGACACTTGTAACATTTCAGTATGGCAGAGAGAACATTACTTTTCAGTTAATGTCTCATCTGCAAATTTCCACCTGATGTTTCTTGCCAGTGAGATGTTTAGTTAAATTCTTGAAATCCATTCTATTTGATATATAGGGTGGTTATTTTCCATCAAGAAGCAGAAGTCTCCTGTTCAAGATAAGAAAATGACTCATGCCTTTTTCCCTCTGATTAAGTCTTCTGTGCTACACTGATGGTGCCCATAAATCTGGGTAGTTCTAACCACACAGGGCTGTGATGCAGTCAGACACCAGCAGGGAAATGGAGCATCACTGAACTGGTTGTTAATAAGGATCTGTTTAGTAGAAGAACATGCTTAAAGATTGAAAGAAGTAGCACGATGAAGAGTAAGATCTATGTATCATGGTCAGCCTGACTGTACAAAACTTGATCTTATAGCAAACGGGAGAAAGAGCAACAAAGAATCAAAATAACCTTACTAAACAGGTTGAGAGCAAAGGCCTTAAAAAAAGAATATCGCTCAGTTGAGCTCTTCTGCCACCTGTATACTTGATCTATTCCCTCAACCTGCAAGATGTTACTTCTCTGTGCTCCCTGACAAAGTTCCCTTCTAGGACTGTCAGGGTTCTTTCTATCCAGGTGCTGTTAAATGGTTCATTTTGATCATCCAAGTAGTTGCTGCTGGTAAGCATCAGAACAAACCCAAGCAACTGCCTCTCTGCTGTCATTTTCTGTGGTTACTAGGACTGCCAGAACTGAAGTATGTGACCACACAGATCTGGTAAGTCTTTCACAGTATCCTTCCTAATGACACATCACTGGTCCAAATGAAGTTACAGGCTTGATCTGGAAATAGCTGGGTTGGGTTCTTTGGTCTGCATTACAGAGAAGGTCAAGGTGCGTGACCACAGTGTTCTCCATTGGTCTTAAAACCTGTAAAATTCTTTTGTCTCATTCTGTGATCAGTGTGGTTTTCAAAGTTGACTGCACGCTTTTCTTTGCGCTCAGTAGGGCGGGAGGGGTAAAACAAAGCAGGCCACAAGCCAAGTGAAAGACATGGGAGATTGAAACAGGAACCAGATGGCAAATGAGGAAGCCTGAAAACATGTGACAGAGCAAGGGGAATAAAGGAGAACATGTCTAACTCTCCAAGAAAGCATGCTGTGCTGTTTGCACTGCCTTAGGTTTAGTAGTATCATTTCATTCCTGGAGCATGTAACATAAGGTGGCTGGGTAGCCTTTGATGAGAAAAGGAATGGCAGTAGTAATGATTTATGTTCCAACAGGAGAAAGGTCATGAACTGGAGGATCAAGTTCAAGTGATAAATCCACTAACCAGTTTGGTAGGAATGCAACAGACTTCTAAATGGATTTGCTGATCCTTGCTTAAATTATTTTTTCTCTAAATAAAAATGCTGGATTCCACTTTGAAATTTGCATGTAACTCTGAAATGCTTGCTTGAGAAATCACATGGTTTTCAAAAGTGATTGATGAAGGTAACTTGTAACTGAATTCAGGAAAGATTCAATTACTTTGAACCTGAAGTGATACTAATAACTATCAGTACTAGTGCTTTCACATCACAGACTATGTTACGCTAAAACTGTTAGTCATATTTAATTTGGGGGGCTGTTTTTCAAGGCATCAGACTAGGTTTCCAATAATGTCAGCTCTCAATTACATTGGCATCCTTGGATATGGAAGTACTGAATTAACTTTCTGTGTCACTACCAGTTTCATTATCACCAGTATGCCCAAATTCATTTTAAGCTGTGATATATAACTCAAGCCATGTCAAAGTTTATTGTTAGGACATCAAAAATAATTCATTTGGATAGCAAATGTTGTATTGAAAATGCTTTTTAGGACACAGATTCCCTTCAAGCCCTTAGCCACTCAGAAGTGTCACTTTAATTGGACATAGAGCATCTTTCTGGCTGTAATCCATAAAAAACTAATGCCAGCTGTGATTTAGATACCTCGGAATCACTTTTTAGAGTTTAGTCTATTTTCTTAAAAATAAGGGAATTCTTACTTTTAGTGATTGCAATAAAGACTGCAGGAATTGTAATAAATATATAAAATTCCTTAGCAACTTACACACTGCTATACACTTTACACTGCTTATATTTGCATGCAAATATATATATATGCGTGTGTGTGTATAAATATATATACATATGCATGTAAATATATACATATACATGTAAATATTTTAACGTACGGACACCTTTACTAGGCTCTAGCTTTTATGGCAGAACGACAAGGAAAATTTCACACAGGGTAAATATGATCTATCCAAAGTGGGAGATGGAAAGCAGGCATGGTATATTCGACAGTAAACAGACAGTACAGGAAGATCTGAAATTTAGGAGATGTGGGAAGATTGGTTTTTATTGGTTTGTTTTAGTTTTTGTTTTGATTTTTTTGTTTGTTTGTTTTGGGGTGTTGTGGTTTTTTGTTTTGTTTTGTTTTTCTTTTTTTAATTTCAAGAAGGTACGTAGAAAGTTTTTAATGCCTAATTAGGGATTAATCTGTAATCTGTAGATTCACTGAATACTTCAACTGCTGCCTAAATGTCAAGTCTTGGAAAGGTTTCAAACATGATACAAAATCTCAGGATTTTCTCTGGTATCCAAGACTTATGATCCTCCAGTTAGGGAAAAGTCCTGTGTTACCCTGGTTTTTCTGAGTTTTTTATAGCCTTTTGATTTTTCATAAAATAGAGTCAGATCTTTTTACTTACTGTACAATATTAAAAGCAGTTCTACCTTTTCCCCACATATGTAACATAAACAAATCCTTTGTTTTTCATTCTCTGTCCTTTGTTTGCATATTTCTAACCTGAAAACAATTGTAACTGACGGCTGGTCTGGCCAGTTGGCTTGAGAGATGAAAACTCTAAAAGCCAATCTTCTGCTAGACCCACCAATGTATAGAAAGTAAGAAATAAACAAAGGGACTCTCTCTCCGCCCTGTCTCAGCCTTGAGCTGGACGGAGGAACCTCTGCTCTGCGAAACCTCTTGTCTGCGTGTGGCTGCTTTGTGTGTCGTGGTGACAGTCCTGAAGTTAGTTTCTTCCATCAAATTAGTTCTTTTTAATATTGATTTTAGAAGCTAAATCAGCATATCAGAAAGTCAAGTTCCAAAATTGCAAACCTGGTTCATACTCTCTTTATCAAGGTGTAAAATATGCTACTATGAAATTACTTCAGATACTACATCAGTTAAGATTGTACTTGTTTTAATTCTTTTTTACCTGAAAGAGAAGGAGCAAAGGGAGAATCCCATGGGCTGTGGAATGTACTACTGAAGGTGGGTGAGGCACCAGCCTACAGGTTCTCACAACTCTGCCTTGTCTGTCCCATCCACCTGTGTGTGACACATTGTGTCACGGTGTGTTCTGGTCCGACCACACTTCGCTCGTGCTCGTGAAATGTGCAAAATCAGAAATGGGACCTCATAGAAATTGTTCCTGACTAGATAGCATGTATTTCTGTGTAAAACTACTTCATTTACAAGTACCTTTTGCTATTGTGACCCATGTAATTCTCATTTCAAAAAGGGATCCATCTCTCACCCAGCAGTAGAGACTGAGAGGGAGTGCACGAGGCCAGGGAGAGTTCGTGCTTCCAGTGGATGGGGTTTTTTTTTAAGGCACAGAAAAATCTGGGCCCCTGCCATGGCTATGTGCCAGAAGCAAAATTGCTACTTGAAAAACTTACTTTCCCTTTTCTGCTATTTGACCATATCTGTGATTGTAAGAAGCACTTAAGTTTTGTGTATTTTCATTCAAAGGAAGAAGGATAGCAATTAAATGTTCCTGTGAGGGAGCTGTTGACTTGGAGTGTGTTTTCAACACACTGGTCTTCTGAACAAGCAGCCAGAGAATATCCTGTTGGACTTGCTGCTGCAGTGGAAAGTGACTACAGGGAATTGGACTGATAAAAGACACGAGCTATGTAATTAGCAGGTACGTTACTCTAATTCATGCTGTATCTTACAACGATGCTTTGGGCTGCAGAAAAGTTTGCCTTTATGATGTATTTACTTCTGTGTGAATATATCTTTATTATGGAAACTAAGGCTAAATGTTAGAGGGATTATAGCTAGAAGCTGTATAGGACATACTCATGTGTAGAGAAGGGGAAGCTGTCAGGAAAAAGAACACCTGTGTCTTAGTATATATAAAGAATCCAAACTGTGCAGAACTAGTGAGCTTAAGGCTTGAAAGTGGAGGATGTGAGATACATAAAAAATGGATGCCACCATCAATTTGAGGATAACCACTGGTATCAGGGGATAAAGGGCTTCTCAGTTTTCTGAGGACATGGCTTTTGGTCTGTTTTTAGTCATGGAAACTATGGTCATGGGGAGTGGTTGAGGTGAGTCTGTGACTTATTAGTCAGCTCTGTGATTGTGTAGTTTTCATATGTCTAAATCATGGTAGTAGAAAGAAGTGAGTACAATGAAAGAATATAATTTTAGGTTTTTTTCTAAAATCTAAACAAATCTTAGAACTTGCTTGAAGATATATTTTCTCTTGGTAGACCATTCATGAACTCTGCAGCAACTCAGGAAAGTAGACTAGTGAGAGAAGGGGAGATACACACACATACATACGTACATACATAGTAGATCCTGACATTCAGGTCCAGGACTTACATCTGCTTCAACCAGAGCAGATCAGCTGTGTTTATGAATAGAGCCACATCCTGCAGATGAACAACAGGAGTCCTATATTTCTAACCTCCAGATTTTTGGGGAGAGTTTGATATTGACTTCTGCTTTACACTTAGGGGTTAGAAACTCCACAGAACTTAAATTCCTTTTAACTAAACATAGGCAAACATAGGGCTTTATGGATGTATAAAATCTCTTTATAAAAAGCTGACTTCTGTACTGAATCCTGATCTCCAGATGCCTCATAATCTTAATATTTATTTCTGGGTATGCTTTGTTGTCACAAGCTTTACTTCCCCTTCCTTGTTGGAACTCAGAGGTGGGTTCTGCAAAGACTGTAATCCTTGCATTGGAGACAATAATGCTGATAGGTTTCTATAAGTACAGAAAATACCTATAACATCGTTAAACCATTGTTAATTTGTTAGTAGAGAAATATGAGTCAAAGTCTGGTCTAAAATACGGTATCTATCATGATTTTTTACTCCGGCTTTAATTCTACAATGCAATGGTTTAATCTTCTAAGAGGAAAAATGCTCCTCCATGATAATGCAAATGGCCAATTTGAGTCAGAATCTGGCTGTTCTGAAAGGATATTTTTTCCCAGTTTCCAGATAATTGTCTAGGTTATAGATCTTCCCAGCTTTGATACTGCACGTGAATATCAGAGGATTCAAAAGATTTTTAGAATTCAAAAAATGGTAGGTGGATGAAGAAAAGCATTCATACGCTTGGTTTACTTGAACCTGTAGATAAAACCGAGTGGAAGTTCTGCTGTTTAAAAGCAAATCACGCCACAGTGTGGAGCAGCAGAGCCTGCACTGGAAGCTGTCGCTGGTAGAACGCTGGGTGTTTGGTGTGCTCTGCTGATGGCCCATGTCGCTGGGCAGCCTCCTTGCCAGGTACTTGTTTACCCTAGAGCTCCAGGACACCTCTCTGCCACGCATAAACATGGAGCAGAATCTTTGCTGTTGGGGCGCCACACCCCTCAGAACGATTTGCCTGGATGTTTTTCTAAGAAGGGAAACACATTTAAATGGGGCAGGTATTGTGCTCCAGGCTACATTGTGCGCTGCATTTGAGCAGCACCCCACAAATTAACCCAGAACCAGCAGCAAAGCTGGTGGTTGCATCCAGAAGGGCCCCCGTGCCAGCCTCTCCTTCTGAATGATTTGGAGGCTGAGCTCTTTGAATATGAGATTGTTTATATTAATGGTTTAATTAAAATGTAAATTCTAGTCTGACTGAATAATTTTTAAGAGGAACCCATGGGAGTTAGGCTGGGGGGATCTGCAAGGGCATCAAAAGTTATATTCCCCAACTCAAGGGTAGCAAAGGGAAAATGGGGATGGCTTTTTTAAGCCTTCAGTCAGGCAGGGTGCTCTGGCCATCACAGACACAAATTCTCATTTTGCATGATGTACACCATAAACGTGGTTTGCTGACTGAGTAGCTGCCACCTGGCATAATACTGGGTGCTAGGCTCCACTCCAGTTATCATTGAAGTGCTACTCTAATTAACTAGATTTTATCAGAGTTTGTGAATGATTTGAGGTTAAAACATGGGAATAGACAAAGCCTTTTTAAATTTTCTTTAATTTCACATTTATTTTGGTGAAGCTTGCAAAACTCACAAGAGGATAGTGAATTCTTGTGGAGCAAAGAAGAGTTAGACAAATTAGCGTGCTCTGGCATTGTTATTTCAGTTCTTCACTGAGATAAACATCACAAAGCCAGTTAAATAGGAGGGAGTCAGGGCAAAGAGGAGTGACTAGAACTTGGGGCAGAAGGGACTAACAGTTTTTCAGGAAATGTTTTGAATTTAATAGAATCTTACTACCCCGCCATGAAACACACCTATTGTGTTGTCAAGAAACTAGGACCAGAGGGAAAATAAAGCTGAGCCTCAGCTAGCAGAAAAGATGTAGTACAAACAGGCTGGGAAGCCAGGTTTGTGGTTACATGGGGACTGTAAATCCTTGAACCAGCCAAACTGAATAGCTTTCAGTCACACTACAATGTGATTACAGGTTATTCAGTGCTAATCTCTTGTTAATGAAAGTAGAATTCAGATGCAGGCTTATCAGATGTTCTCTGTTTATACTTTGTTTCCACGAGGCTTTTGGAGAAGTCATTATGTACCTCAAAATCTCAGGAATAAGCAGTCCAAAGCAGAAGAAATAAAATTGTGATGCTGTTACCAGGAAATTTAAAAAGGCTTTGAATAAAGGAGAATCTTTCTCTAATCACCTTGAACTTCAATCTCATTTCCAAGTGGATTAGTGTGATATTAATATGGCTACCAGAAGAGTAATTATGGAAATTCAGAGCACTGTCTGCAGCACCTCAATGTGGTTCTAAATTTCTGTATCTCCTGTAAGAAGTAAAAAATCTCTGCTAAAGCATTATGCCTGCAAGACAGACTTAATGTCACAAAAATGGAGTATTACCTCTTAAAATCAATATGCCCACAGAATTTTGACACATACCTGTGTCACCTTCACATAAAATCCATAGAGAAATTAAGCAATTATTTGCCTCCCCCTCCCACCCCATGCACAGGCTTTGACCATACTAAGATTAAGCTATAGTTTCTGATTTGTGAGTTCGGAGTGACTTACCTAAAGGACCTTGCTCCTGCAGAACTAGAACAAATGCCAGTGCCCAGAGGAAAAGCATGGTTCCAGATGTCCGGGCTCTGCCGTAGTTGTGCTGGAGAGCCCCGCAGCCTCCCTCCCTCCCACCCTCCCTCCCCGGCTTCCTATCGACTCCTCGTCCAGCCCTTCGTGCTGAGGTTTAGCCAGAGTTAGGCGGAAATATGCCCAGCCTCAGCCAAGATTCTTAAGCTGTTCTCTTCTGCTTCCCTCCTCTTAAAAAACACCCTTCCAGCTCCATGCACAGCCCAGCTACCCAGGCAAGCTGGCCCCGGCTACCCAAAGTTATTATTTTTTACACTTTTATTTATTTACACAGATTACATTGGAATGCGATGAAAAGCTTTGGATCCTGTAAATACAGCAAGTGCGACAAGGAAAGGAAGGGAGAAAGGAGGAGAAAGTGGTGCTGGGTGTTTCTTTCCCTGTAGAATTTCATCTGGGGCAGGCAAAGCAGGAAAACAAGGTA
The DNA here is from genome assembly GCF_015227805.2 of Hirundo rustica. NCBI lineage: Eukaryota > Metazoa > Chordata > Aves > Passeriformes > Hirundinidae > Hirundo > Hirundo rustica. The sequence goes on along the minus strand of NC_053457.1, from coordinate 11,752,372 downwards.
TCTTTAGATCTTGTGAGCTTACAGGGCTTTTACCATTATATGCTCTTTTTGAAGAGTGCAGGAACATCTTCCTTGGGCAGTCTTGTGAGAGGTGACAGCTGTCTGTGGTGCTTTATGTTTGAACAGAATCATAGGATCTCCTGAGGAGCCATCTGAGCTCTTCTCAGTTTGGCAGGGTTTTAAAATTGATTGGGCTTGGTAACATCACATGCAAAAATAGCACTGCTTATGGTAGCCTGGCAACGTGTGTGATTTTTAGCAGGATCTTGGTTGAACATGTGTGTCCTGCAGGTTCCTGTCTGTTGATTGATAAGCATGCGTCTTTCACCTCTCTAGGCTGGTGTTAAAATACTTAAGGTAACTCCTTCCTGGTATCGTTCCTAATATTCATTTGAGTTATCTTTTTTCAATCTATCGCAAGAAAAAATGAGAGGCCATTAGGGCATCCTACTTAATCCTAAAGGCCATTTTTCAGGATAGACATTGTTTTAACCGTTCAAAATAAGCCCCTGCAAACTAGAACAGACTTACCACTCCCTTCGCAGTCAAAAAAAATCAAGTTGTTTGAACATCTGAAAATGATCCTGTAGAGATGATATCTTAGAGTTCAAAGTATAATCATCCTCAGTGATCTCTGTAACCAGTTAAGTTGTAAGCTCAGTTGTAAGGCAAAATATCCTCAGTAAGAGATTCTGTGCCTGGAATTTAGCTGATAACTTTGAGGCATAGAACAACCTCGGTGTTCACTAAGCCCTCAGGGCTAGTTTGAATAAGTTAACATTTTTATGAAATAAAAAATTAAAATAGCTATGAAAATTGGAGTGGCAGTGTTTTTCTGGAAAGAGTGGGTGTTTTGGCTTGAATCACTATGTGGCATACTGCAATTCTTAACAAATTCTTGTTTTGAGAATAAATTTGATTATGCCTGCTGAAAACTTGCATAAATCTTAGTTTTCTTATTAACAGGTCCTGAGAGGAGAGCTGCAAAAGGTAACAGTGAGTCTACCCTCAGTTTTACCCTGTGTTTCAATATGAGATGCTGATATGGTAGGCTATGATTTTGAAGTGAGATGTTATCTGTGTGTTATCTGTGCCTCGAAAAGAGGGGACTGGGAAGCTGAAGAAGAATATTTATACGTAGTTCACTGCTGTTTCCTGAATGTGTTTGTCCTTTGCCTCCGCCGTTTTTTAAGCAGAATCACCCAATGCATTCTCTGTATTGCAAAGGGAGCCTGTTCATAGAAAATTTCTGCAAGCTCTCTCTGCCATCCTCTATGCCTCTCACTAAAAAGCAATGAACATCCATTGAAACAGTTTTCCCTTCAACACAGTGTAAAAAATATGGCAATTTCTGTTCCAGACCACCTTTGCTGAGGCACTGACCCCCTTGACAGCACAGTTCTTTGTGGTTCCTCCGGGACTGCTCTCAGGCTCCTGGAACATTTCAGTCCCTCCAAGGCACTTGCTGCATATTTTTGCATACTGTGTTATGTTTGACTGTAGTGAGGTGCTGGTCTGATAGCCATGGAGAACTAAACAAAATAGTGTGGGTTTTCTCTAGCATTATCCTCCAGGGGTTGTTTCTGTAATCAGAGAGTAGTTTTTTCCACTGCAGGGAAATGCAGCCAGAAGGAATATTTCTGCCAAGTGGGATTCTGCTTTCAGTAGCACTACCTGTCCTGAGATTTTTGGTCACCTTGGTTAATTACCTCAGTTTGCTTTTGTAATTTATAAATACTCAGAAGGAAACTGCAGGGTAACACAACTGGCAACTAAACTACCAAAAAACTGGGGATGTGACAATACCCATTAAATTGTGAAGCAGATTTTTCAGAAGACAGAAGATGTGTGAGCAGAAGGAAGAATATGATGCAAACATATTTGTGTTCTGAGTAGTCAGTAACTGATTGCCATCAGAGAGAGCATTCTTTAGCACATTCATCTTGGAAATGGCCATATATGAGAACACAATGAGATCATATGAATGTAGGTTTGCACAAAATCCAGCTGTTGAGATGTTCCCAAGATACTGGCAGCCAAAAAAAGCATACCAGTGAACAGGGATGTGAATTTATGCCAGCAGGCAGATTGGTGAAAGGGAGAGCTAACATAAGGATTAAGTCTATTTTGGGAGGCGCTTTTTTGTTTGTTTTTGGTACAGTCTTTCTATATCTCTTTCTTGGACTAGTTAAATGCTTGGCAAAAGCAATAAATAACTGCACAGTGCTCCCACAGGGTGTATAGGGGGAAGGAATGGACTAAATAAAGGGTATACGTTGACAGAAGACGTATGTGCCATGTGAAAAAATCACATTTTTATTGGGCATGAAATCCTTGTCAGCATGGGCTGACAAAGGGTATAGCTGAACAAACTCTTGGGGGGGAAACAGGACTTTATGTGAAGGACAGAGAAAATTAAGTGGAGATTACTTCAGGAGACAAAAATAGGGTAGGAAACCAATCCTTGTAGGGAGAGGAAAGTGCCTTACCCTGAAGAGAAGGAAATGAAAGAGTGTAATCACCTCCCTGGATTTAATACTGCTGGATAATGAAATCAGTGCAAGGTTTGTGTAGTCTGCCTACCTGCCCCTTAAAGCAGATTCGTCTCCATTAGAGACTGTGGAGGTATCTTAGGCTCTCATCACAGGCTTAACTTCTGCCAGCTGCTCATGACCAGAAGTTCTTGCTACTTGGAGGCTGTTGAATACCTAATGTAAATTCAGACTTGTTACATGATCCATTTGGAAGAGGTCACTTTCACTCTCCTAATTCATTTAGTTTCTGACTGCTGTGTTGGTACAGTTGTTGAACAGATGCAGAAGCAGAATTTTATTACCTGGAGAGGCTGATTTGTGCAGAGCGGGTATGCAGCTTTTGGGCTGCTTCTCAGGGAAGCAAAAGTCTGCTCTGCAACAATGCTTCTGTTTGGTGAACAGATGAAGGGCCTCTTGCAGTGGTGATTTCATTAGAATGAAGTAGACATTGCCATTTAAAGCTTTGGATAGTAGTGATTCTTAGCACACATCCCTGGCAGTCTCCACGGATCCTCCGTACCTCTGTTGTAACTCTGTTGGAGTTACAGGTCTCACGGCTGCAGCCTTGAATGAGTGATCACCTTCATGTTCTGTGCCAGTGCAAACCCTCTCTGGTCTGTTGTATATCAACTTGTACTCATGTTTGTTATCTCAGTTTGTAGGGGACATCAGAAAGTGTTGAGTTCTCCTGCTATTGTCATAGAGGCATAATCTCTGATGCAGTTAAAAACCTGTATGATGTGGTTCACAGTGTGAAGATGAGCTCTGTCTCTGCCCTCCCTGGAGAAGTTAACAAGTGTGTGTGCATGTCGTGGAGCAGACAACTCTGATCCGGCTTTCTTCAAAACAATACATTTTGTGCTGTGCCTAAAGCCAGCAGTGAGTCAGCTACAGGAATTGACTCTCTGGTGTCATCTTGGTGCCAGCACACTAGGCTGGATTCTGTTTGCCAGCATTAGGTAAGCATCCCATGGCTTCAGGCTGTTTTCAGTCTGTGGCTTCAGCTTCCTGAGCAATGATCCGCAAGGAAGCTGAATCAGAAAGCTGAAGGAAAAGGTGGGTCACATGGAATATTAGTGAATGAGGTTGTTTGTTTTGTATTTTAACTAGTTATGTCCTTTCATTTGATGGATGTCAGGCATTTCATGAAGCCTGGCCATGCCTCAGGAACCCTATGAAATATGATATGCAGTGTCCCCACCCATTTTAGTGAAAAGAAACCTTTGTTCTTAGAAAGTTGGATTAACTATATTCCCAGCAAAATTAGTGATTCAGGAATAAACTCTTGACTCCCAGTTGTGTATTGCACACATGGTGATCTGATATTTGCTATATTTTCTGTTGCAGAAGGTTGTGGCCCTTTGCTGTTGTAACTTTACGTGCACCCATCTGCGTCACATAAAAATGAGAAATAGATCTGTGAGTCTGTGGTGGATAATATTCAGGGAAAATAATACGGGGGAAGTACTTGATTATTCCCAAATTAGAATTACTCAGCCAGTGTCTTTGGCAGATCGGTATTGCAAACCACACCAATTAAATGAGATAATTACTTGCAACTGAAGCCACAGTTTCATTCCATGAAGGACCTGCTAATATCTGAGGAGCTATTCATGCTGAACACAAGTCATGACAAACACCAGTATAGCAAAGGTCTGTTACTTAACAGCTGTGTACCCTTCTCCATTAGGGAAGGCATCAGCCATGTATGTGAAGCCTTTGAATATAAGTAATGTTTGTCATGTCAGTGGAGATACCTAACAAAACAGAGAAACAGCTGGAAATAAATCCCTTTTTTTTTTTTTTTTTTTTTGCTACTCAGTGTGGTCTCCTTTCCTCTTAATTACCACAAGGTCATGGAGACTTGCAAGGGGAAAAACGACTTGCCAGAGAGAGAAGCCAAGCTAATCACTCCACAGCCCTTTCTCTGAAAATTTACAGTATGTGTATAATTTTAAAGCCAATGCAGTAAAAATCCCTGGTTAAAATTCCTTTTAAAATACGTGTGTGAGTGAAATACACAATACTGTAGCAGGACGATAGTAGTTCCTTTGTTATTACAGATCCCTTATGTCTTTTGCTGCAACTTTTCTTCAAACATGCTTCCAATACATGTTTCCAGGCAGAGAGTGAACAAGAATGTGTATGAATTTTTTTCATCCTGCTGCCTGTGTAGTTAATCACATGATGGATCCTGTCCAACAAGATTCCCCAACAGTACAGCTAGTTATTACTATATGGTACTGGCTTCTCACCTCTTTAATTCCAGCTGAAAAACTGCATTAAAAGACAACTTAAATACTTTTGTAACGCCACTACTTAATAGGAGAATTTGTGGTAGTTGCCATAGGGAAATAGTATAACCATAAGAAGGAAGAGAAGGGCCCATGAAAAAATTTCTATTAAAAGCTGATCCCAGGCATGAAAAACCTTGTGAGCATATGAACAAATAAACAGATTAGCACACTCCACAAACTCTAGAGGCAGGGCATTAACTCCGATTGTTGGAAAACAGATGTGAACTCGACTGTTGTCCTCCACCCCTTTCCTAAAATTTTTTTCTAATGAGTTCATTAAAGTGCAATTGATTCCATATGTATTTAGAAGGGAGCCTGATGGTGGCTACACTTGCTGTTAGTTTGTTGTATCTGCATGCATAGTTTAGCTCTTGCTAGGATGAAAGAAGTAGGAGCAAGAATTATCACCTGAAGCAGCACCCATGTAGGAAATCGGGATAGCAGGGATTGCTGTCTCCAGTGTTGGATTTTAGGACATCCTTCCTTGCCTTAACAGACTCGTTGGCTCACGGTAAATTAAAAGATCTGTTACAGTGTTCTGTCCAGATGTATTAAAATGCTTTAGATCATCTGTCCCCAGTGTTCATGAATTCAGACCCACCACTGGAAGCCTTTGTAAGGATAACAAATATTATGTCTTAATGCAGATATCAATCTATGTCATTCTGTAGTTTTTATTTAAGTGCTATCTGTTTTTATCTTTTTGAATACTACTTTTTGCTGTCTACACAATAATGAAGGGATTACTTTCACAGTTGTGACTATCTAATGTCTCTTCTCATTAACACTGAGAAAAGAGGAAATAGAAGATTAGAGGATAAAAAAGTCGAAGGGAAATGGAGGGCTCATTGCATGCGTTCGAGGAATAAGAAGCATCAAAGGTGAGGACAGGAGCCAATTGAACCATCAGGACACTATAAATCTGAAGTAATCTCTTTACCATTAAAAAAAAAAAGTGAATTAGGAGAAGCTGATGGGGCAGAAGCCTAGAGTTTGAACTTAGAAGAAATCACAGCAGCCCGGGGCGCAGAAAGCGCTCCGCTGGGGCCCGGGGGAGGGCCTGGAGGCGCGGCGGTGCCGGGACGCGCGGAGGAGAGCGGGGAGCAGGCGGGGGCCGGGCAAGGTGCGGGGATCCGCCCCGGGAAGGGCGGGGAAGCGGCGTGCGCAGGGCTGGCAAAGGCGTGCCAATGGCAGCCCGGGAGCTGCCTCTCGCCTGGCGATGCGGTGATCTGTTTCTGGCCGCCGGGTTACCCCGGGCGCCGCCTCGTCTCCTGGCCCATCTTTGGCTCCGGCTTCTCGCGTTTCCTCCGCGCACGGCAGCGCGGGGCACAGCCCGGCTGTGAGCTGGTCTCCGGCGCAGCGTCAGCTGCAGCCGAGAGTTCAGTGTGTTAACTAGGCACAGCGGGACGGGAGGGAAGAGCATTGGGAGCAGTGAGTGCTCGGACAAAGTACGAGCCCCCGAGTGTTAGTACCTGACCTTGGGCGTGCCTGGGCCGGCGGAGCCCAGTGCCGGTGCTCGGGCGGCTGGAGTGTGGCACCCCGGCGAGCTCCAGCGCCAGCCGCCGCCGCTCTTCTCTGCTGCTGGGTCAAACATCTCCGAAGGCGTTGTAAGCCTCTGAAAGCGTCGTGTAGTAGTTGTGTACAGGCTATGGCAAATCAGAATCCCTTTGGGAGTTCAGTCTGTTTAAAACCCCCAAAATGAGTTGTGTTTCAGCTCACATTCCCGTTTGAATGCCTGGTGATCTCCACTAGTGAGAAGAAATTATTGCAGTAGTACTTTGAAATTATATGGTGCCACTGTGATGGTCTAAGGTATCTGGAAGGGCAGAAGTGAGGCTGCTGATCACAGTTGCTGTTCTCTGCACAGACAATCAAATGTGGATTTTCAGCGATTCCCTGTGTGGGCTTCAGCCAGTGCACTTCCGCTCTGTGTGAACACGACTGCATGACCAGTGCTTTAGACCCAGATGGACAAAAACCCTGGAGCCAGTGATCACATAAGGCATGTCATGTTTTTCAAAGATAACTGGATACGGTCTTTGTTCATTAATATAATTTTGCGAGGTGGCTTAGAATAGACTGCTGGGTACTTAGAAGTATCTGCAATGCAAATCTGCTGCCTCTGCATGTATTAGAAATGTTATCCTATCACTTGAAAATGAGATTAGCGCAATATAACTGTTAAATATCCCAAATAGCAGCACAAAATATTTTTCTGGTTCTTATCAGTTATTTAGTCTCAGTAGAAGAGAATGTACTTTTTTTTTTTTTTTTTTTTTTTGAAACAGCAAGGCACAGGCTTTGTGCCACCAGTTCTTCCTCATCTGATGCTATTGGTTCAACCTCTAACTATTAAACCTCTTATGGATATAGATACTATTTTGAGGAGATAATTTTTGGACTCCAATGTAAACTTTTGTCTCTTTGCCTTGAGAAATATCTCATCCTTCCTGCAAAATGTTTACATAGAACAGATACAGCCTGTCCCACATAAACAGATGCAGTCTGTTCCATAACTTTCGATAAAGCGCATCCAGGCTGCCCTGTTGCCTCTTGCTCCAGCAAATATGTTCTTTGAATTGATGCCTGCCCTTTCTTTCAGGCTCTGTGAACTACAGCTTGAGGAAGCTACTTCTATTTTCACTGATTCCAATCTACCTTGTCAACCTTTTCTGAGGTCCCTAAAGATAGCATATCTTTACTGACACTTTACTGCTGTGGGTCAGCTGCTATCTGATAAATATAAACACTGGGGGCTGGAACTCCTGGCTGCTCTATGAATATTGATTTATGAAGAATCAGATATGGGAATTAAATTAGTATCTTTAATTAGAAGGAAATGGGAGGCTATTTGCTGCCTATTCTTCTTTTTTTTTATTATTTTTTTTTAAGTTGGAAATTGTTTATGAGTTGTCTGTATTTCTTTATCCATACTGATTCAGTGGTTTACCACCACATTTGCATCAATATGTTGCATAATCCTCAATTATCATTTTGGTTTTCTGAGCTGCTGTTCTCTGAAAAACTTTTATTGTTATTCTTGGCTTAACTGCAGAATGTCTCCACCCTCTTTCCTTCTGCAAGTGATCAAATTCTGTAGAGAATTTTCTGCTTTGGATAGACTATCCCTTCCCACCCATGCTGTTCTCACTGAGGTTGGAAATGTTATTAATTTTATTTAGTGTGGAGAAAAGCTTGGCTAACTCTTCAAAACAATCTTTCAAGCCTTGTAATTCAATAAAGTCCTTATTTACAATGGCCATAGCTATTTTTCTCAGTGCTGTCCAAACTGGGTTCTCTCTGGTTACAAGAAAATGGAGCATTGTTTTCCATTCTGACAGCAAAATGGCTCTATTTTATTTTTCAGTTCAGGAAAAGTGCAGCATAACCTTGTTTAAAAGGTTTTCTAGAAAAAGAAGCAGCTGTTGCTCTCCACATTATGCTATTTTTAATGGGTTTTGCACCAGGGACTGAGGGAGGAAGGCTGGCAGTTATATATGACCTGGTGAGTGTAAAACTGTTGTTCTGAGACTTGGATTTTCCAATTCTTTCCAGTCCCAATCGTTGCTTTTTCTTACACACTAGCACACAAACGCTGAATTTCAGTTCTGTCCCTTGATTAAACTGTGTGGTTTATTTCTTTCTTTGGACTCAGAACTGTCTAAGTGAAAGATAATACTTTACTATGATGTGGATAAAACCACTTCCCAGTAACTGCTATTTCAGATGTACGCAGTGCCTCTGACCGAGTCTGGTTTTACTGATGTCTCAGCCTAAAGCTGGGCAGATAAGAATGACAATTTCCTTGCACAAACACACAAAGTGTGAGTGGTGGCAGCGTGGAAGTTGTAAATGAAACCTTTGGAAAGCTATAGAGCACTGAGGCATTGGCTTCCTTCCCTTAGGACCCACCAAAGAGCAGCTGGGAAGGAAGTAAGAAACTCTAGATTTGAAAAGAAATGTCATCTGGCGTGACCTGTAACTTAGTGTTGTCCTTGACAGTTTCATGGCAATTGTGTTCGATATCACTTGACTCTACCAGCAATACAATTATATTTTACTTTTCCCTGCCTTCCACCCATATAAAGGAAAAAAATCAAAGCTGAAAGCTAGTTTTTCCTTCCTGTGGTAACTGTGGTGTTTTTTAAAACACTCTGAACAGGTTTGGAAGTGGCAAGGGCTTTGAAAGAATGTTTGACGTGGACTGAAATCTGCAGCAGAAATTCCCAGAGATCCTTTTTCTATAGTTGGCTGCTTGTTTGGGAGTGTTTTACAGGGATAGCAATTCAGTGCCTCACGTACATCTGTCATGCAACAGCTTGGTGACTTTTTTCCCAGTGGGCTGTGGCCACTTGTAGCACATGGCACCACCACAACGTGCACAGCCACCACCTGGAAAAGAAAGAATAAGAGGGGTTTGTGTGTGAGAAACTGGAAAAGATGGTGAATCTGGAGCTTCATCAGTACTGATGAAGTCAAGAGAACATGGGCCTGCCTGCCACGCCAGTTGTAGGGAAGGCTCCACCACCACAGCTCAGACTTTCCAGAGATCCCAGAGACTATTTGATCATTTATTCTGACTCTCCCATGTAAATCAGATTATTGTATTTCCCATGATATCCAGTGGGGAGAGTTAGGTCACAGCTTGGGTTAGATTTTATGACATGTCTGTTCTCTATCTTGGAGATAAATATTTTGAAAGCAGAGGGCACTGAGGGACCACTCATACCTGGAAATGGATACCCGCTCCACCTCCAGGCAGTCTGGAGACTGCACTCCATCAGGAGTATATTTGAGAGGCGAGGTACCACAGAAGGACCTGTGCCCCATCCCTGCTGCACAGCCAGTGCTGTATCTGGAACTGTGACTCTGCCTTTGCTCCGGCTCTCTCAGGGCAAAGACACATTTCGATGGTGTTTACATATAAAGACAGATTTCAATGGTGTTTACATATATATATGTATTTATGTATTACTATATAGATGTATAAATCCCATATAAATAGATATAACAGATATCTACACAGATATAGTTACCTGTTGCTGCAGTGCTTCCTAGATGGTTATTTTCTTTTCTTCACGATTTAGATACCTGTATTTTTCTGCCGCAGGGACTTGTGCCAAGAGAAGACCCAAACAAACTGAGCTGTCTCCCCTGTGCCCCTTGGGCTGCCTTAAAGGATCCCTGCAGAGATTCAACCACCCCAAACCTGGCATCCCTTCAGTCCTGCTGCTCAGTCATGGCCCTGCAGCCAGTCGGGATCATGCTCCACAGCTAAGCAGTAAGTAACTAAAGCTTCAAGTGTCCTGCTAACCTGAGCATAATCCAGGCCCTTACTCAAATTGACAAGGACAGGTTGGGCTCTGAAATAATCTCTTTAAATAGCAGCAGCCATCTCTTTGAAAGGCACTTCCCCCCCAGCCAGCGCTGAGAGCTGCTTACAGCACATCGCCTGCTATTTCCCACCCCGGCAGTGCAGGGCTGACACCTCTCACAGGCAAGTGTGTCCCCTGCCAGCAGCCTCCAGCTTTGCTCTGCACCAGGAGTTACAATGAATTTTGCAGCACAGTTTATCTACTTCAGGGTCTTAAAAAACAGAAGTCCCAGGGAGCGCTACAGGGAAGACGAAGACTACGATCCTTTCTGGCAAAGGTTGGAGAATATTGCTGTCTGACTTAGAGCTAGAGTGCTCCTTTCTCCCCCTCAGGGGTCATGGTCAGCCCTCGGGGTCCACCCAGGGCCAGGCCCACGGACATGGCAACCCCTGGACCCCTCCTGCCTCCTTATGGTGTCGTAGTTGGAGTTTTGCTTCACCTCGTTGTTTATTTAGTCGCTGTGCTGTATAGGTAATGCTTTCTTTTTCCTTTCTTTACTTTCTTTAAAAAAAATCAAGCCAAACAAAAAAATCCAGGCAATTACTTGTAATTTTCCATAACCTCCCTGGGTTCTGTGGGTATGAGTTGCTCATGGAGTTAGCCACTAGAAGTAGATTTGAGTATTTTCAGCCCTCAGAGTTCAGCTTTTTTATTTCTTCATGAATATGGTATCAGAAATAACCATAGACAGACCAATGGACTGCTGAAAATTTATCTTGGGATAGCCCATGCCAGATCCTGTTATTACAGCTCTGCGGCTGGCTTTGCTATGGTGCTTATGGTGATCTTAAATTCCTGTTTTCAGATTTGGATGGTGTGGATGGAATTTAAGAGTCATCTTGTGTGCTTGTGTAGCGTGAGCCGAGGCTGTGCGCACACATGGCATGGTGCTGTTGTGCAACCTCATTCTTAACCTTTTCCATAGTTTGTTTCTCCCTCGGTTTTATTATCTGGACACCGCTGTTGAGATCACGCTCTGGTTTTGCCAGACGTGGTACAAACAAGGAACAATTCTCATTTCCTGCATCTCCTTGTCACGGATGTTGTTAACATTTAAGACATAAATTGTTTCAGTGGGCCTGATGCTGTTAATAAAGGGGGAGACAAGGTCTTCTGCCCTGCAAAAAGGGCTTGTTCAAAGTCACCTGCGATATGACCTGTTCTGCAGTTCACTGTGAATCTCCTTTCAGGACCACTCTTTCCTCTATTTTGAGTTATGCTATTTGTTCCTGATTGGAAGTGAATTATGGAGATGTGTTGGTCACCAGAAAATCTCTAGAATCAGAATACATCCAACTTAGGAAAATGTTTAACTCTTTGAAGAGTTTTAGCTGCCAAACTCTGCAGTGTTCGGTAGTATCATTTGACATGCACAGTATAAGAACTTTTGAGAGGGATGGGTCTGCTTGAGAAACAATGGTTACCTCTGCTTCAACATTTCCATGATGGGAGGCCTTGTGAATTCTTCTTGCTTTTAGATTGCTCTTTCCCAGTTGCCATTGCCAGCAGTAATTGATGACATGTCTATAGTGTGTACAGAAGAATGATAATAGACCACAGATGAAGGCATGTATAGTGCTAGGCTCTATCTCTGGTAAATCTGACTTACTTTAAAAGTAAGGAGAGATTTTATCAGAGGTGATAATACAGTTTGGTTGTTTCCTGCACCAGCCTGAGCTTTCTTTGTGTGTGTTGCTGGTGCAGCGTCACACGGGTTTGCCAGACCTGTATGTGGTGAGCAGAGTTACAAAAGCTTGCTCAGTCTCAAGGCTTGGTTATTACGTACCTGCCTGTGCTGGATGATCACAGTGCTCACACTTTTGTCATCCAGGCTGGTTACTAAGCCCTGATCTCTTTGTATTTAAGACACTCTGCTAAATAGCCCTGCGGAAGTCTTAGGCAAGTCTGTGTCCCAGTTTCCATCAATAAAGTTGAGCTAATATTTGCTGAACTTGTCTTTCTGTTTAGGGGAAGGTGCTGGTGGTTCCTGTGTGACTTAGGAACAATCACTTTGCATAGGGTTTGGGTATGTCGATGTCAGACATGCATTTTATATTCCCATCCCGTATGTGCCGCTAGTTGGAGTGTCTCAGTCTCAGATGGGTGTTTCTATGTACTAGTATTACACAAAATACTGATCATTCGAGACAGTCATATTTAGAGTGCAGTATTGTTTTTGATCTGTTTTAAATTTGTTGTCAAATAGAGATCTTGTGTTCCTTCCCTGTGCCTGCAGGAGTTTACTTGTCACCCTGTAGTGTGCAGGGCACTCAGGCACTATAGGGTGCAGTACCTGGAATTCCTGGTAGTGAAGATGACTTTTGTTATGATCCTTCTTGGCACTTTTATCTCAGCAAGCCTCTGTTTTTCTACCATTCCTCTCTCATAAAGTCCCGCTTGCACAAGTTGCTGAGATGTTTTAAAGAATTGCTGCTATTGCAGTATTAGGATGTATTTGGGGATGGGTAAAAAGGCAGAATAGGAATTGAGATGGAACAGGAATGTTTGGGAGCTGCTGGAAAAGGGGATTGCAACAAACAAGGAAAGTATCAGAGGGGTCTGGGAGGCTCCCGCAGCGAGAAGGGTCAGAGGAGACAGTGCTGGGACATGGAATTAGGAAGATTAATGGAGCGGAGAGGTTCTGGGGAGAAGGGATTTGGATGAGGGAAACAGCCCTCTCTGTCATGTCCTGGGATTGCCTCTTTCTCACTTGTAAGAGCAAATCCAGCCCCAGTCACATTGCAGTCATAAGCCAACAGACTGCTACCTGCAGCATCTGATTCCCCTGCCTTGCCCCCTGTACATGACCCATCTCTGCTCAGCTCTAAGGAAAGAGGCAGAGGTGACTTTCAAGGGGTCACCTTTTGCCTTAGTAGGTATTGTGAACTTGCAGGTGTAAGATCTAAGCCCAGTTACCTGAACGCAGATGACAAATTTGTTTGAAGTGGTATTCAAGCTCAACATTTTGTGACTGTTCAGCCCAAGCTGGGCGTTGGAGTTGGAAATTATTGTCATGGCACAGGCCTATAAAGATGCTAAAGTACTCCACAGAACTCGTGCCATACTGCTGTTGTCCACAAAAATCAGATTCCTTACCTGGTGTACAACAAGCCAATAATTACATGCTGAGAGAGCCGTTCATTATACTTGAGAGTTGCACAAGCCTGGGTGCTCTGTGGATTCCACAAACCAAGCACACCAACTATCAAAGCTTTTTGCTATCTACACATTTTAACACACAAAGGAATTAGCTTTCATTTGCTACAAATTCTCTTACTAATTAGTATTCTATCTTCTATTGGTTAATGATTCTCTTATTTCTCATCCTAATTAGTCCTCATGCTCAGTCTTTCTCTTCTTTTGGCTCAGTGGTTTCTTGGGTTGGTGGTCGCAATCTGCCCCTGCCAGAATCACCTTTTACCCAGTCAAAGCTGATTTCAGCACAGCTGCTGAGTTGGCTTTGTTAGTTTCTCCTTTGTCCTGGCAATTCTGCCAAATATCCTTGAGGCCCATAAATTCTGCATTTTTGTATCCACTATTAGTGGTTCATCCTTCTTCCCAAGCTTTGTTAACCTCCTATGAGGTCCAAGATCATTGAAGCATGTCAAGCCCTAAACATTACTGAGGCAATTCCACCAACAAGTAATTTGCTTTCCTAGCACATGAACATCACTTAGAGCTTGCTAGCTGCTGTTTCGTGGATTAAATCTCCCTTCTTGTTGATTAGGCCTGAAAATATACAAACATCAAACATCACAAACATCCTTGCTTGAGAAAATTTTACATTTGCACATTTTGCAACAGTCAGTCCCCCTTAATAGTGAATGCGTATCACTGTAAATGCAGATGAAAAAAGCTGCTGTAGAAATGACAAAGAAAGGCTGTTTTCAGTCTTATATTAAAATCAATTTCCTTTGGTGACAGTTGAATTTCCATCTGTGAACCAGTACGTGGTAATGTATGTTCATAATTCCAAACATGGAAAAACGTGTTGTTGTGACTCATTTTGAAAGTGTAAAAGCGGCCAAATGGGCCAACTGCTGACCTTGGGTACATCTGCAATCAAAATGGCAACACTGGGTCAGGCCAAAGAGCAGTCCTGCTCTGTGTCCTCTCTCTAGGGGTGGCCAGTGACATAAAAGCCACCTAAGTCACTTTCTCTCATGCTTTCATGGAGTTTGCCAAGTGCTCAGGGGCTTCCTGAATCACAGATTAATTCTTGAATGATGTATTGGTCACTACTTCCATTTAGTTGTGCATTTTTTTTAGCATCCCGCTTACATTGTTGTTCTTCATAAAGTCCTCTGGCAATGAGTTCTGTGAGCTAATTATTCTCTCTAAGAAGGGAAATTTTAAATTTTCTACCTGATACTTTCATACCATCTCCCCCTAACATTTACACTGGGCAGAATGGTGACCAGTCTTTCACAATTTACTACTCCCTGGGCACGTGTGGTTTTGCTCCGTCCGTTTGAGAAGCTGAGGAGATCCAGTGCATCAGTTTAATCTGTTTAGTCTGTTTTGTGGGTCCTAAGGGAGGCCATCTGAATGTGCTTCATGATGGGGACATGGAACTGTCCATCATTGCACACTTGGACACTTCTTTCTCTGTCTAACAAAGGCAACACTTGTGGTCTTTAGGTATAGTATGCATTGCTGCCTTTTATCATCCCAAAATTATTTTTGTTGATTTTATTGTTTTCTTAGTTTGTTAATATTACTATTTTTGATTTTTTTCCCCTAGTGCTGTTTAACTTGATGAATATTATCAGTATGTTCAAAAACACAAACTGGAAATAGAAAAATTATTCATTCCAAGTTGTTGCTTTTTATTACTGTAGTAGTATATTTTGGTACACACTGTCTTTGCATTGACTGAGATTTTGAAATATGTAGTTATGTACTTAAACAAATTATTTTTTTTTTCCTGTGCCTTAATTGTTTATGGAATGTCTGCATATGGATCTTCTCTTTTTTTTTCCAGTTATGCTGAGCAGCTGTTCTTGAAAAAGTAGGTTTATAAACTGTATTTTCATGTTTGCTTTTACTAATCACTTTAAAGGTAAAATGTTCTCATTTATAACCATGTAACAAAGCTTGCCAGCTGGGTATTTGTTTTATGTCTGGAAATAAACAGACCTTTTAATGAAAACTTTTGATAAACTCCAAAAAAGGAAAAGCTCCATTTGAAGAGAACAGTGCTTTATAATGCTGGGGTTTGTATTTATATTGGCTCAGACCTTCATCTGGTGGACATGATTGCTAGAGTTGGGGCTATATTTTGTTACTGTGCTTGAGAAGTCACATGCTGTGTTTTTTGTGAGCACTTGCATGCTTTTCTGCCTGCTTTGCCTGTTTCTGTAAAAGAAATCCGTACAGATCTCTTGCCAAGCATGTGGAATGCTTTTGAGGTGTGGAATGCTTTTGACACAACAGGGCCATTAGTTGCCCTCAAACCTCAGCCCACTGTTTACCTTGGGAGTTTGAGAGCCCTAGGCGGGTCTGTGGCACTTCCAGGTGGGCTCAATATGGGAAAATGACATTCTCTAATGTAAATGAAATGTGGGTGTAGAAGAAAAATCAAAGATATTCTGAAATAAATACATACAATACATATATATACAATAGACTGTTATCCCCTTGTTTAAGAGGCTCCTGACCTTTCAGATGCAAATATATGATAGTTTTCATATTAAATATTAAGATGGTGATGATTCAGGTGTGCTCTAAACCTAGCTCAAACCTGAAAGGCCCGTACTTGTTGTGCTTTGTTTGATTTCTGTTCCTCTTTTCCAATGGTCACAAGGTGGTGTCTCCATTGGAGTCCTGAGCAGATACTCACTGGTCATGAAGGTGGTACTGCACATCAAGGATTGAGCATCTGATTTACTTCCCTCCTTTTTTTTTTTTTCTGCCAAAGATTAGTGCAAAAAATCAATATACCATTTTGGTCTTTCTAGTTGCAGATAGAAATATTTGATGGCACTAGTGTGGTAAGGCACTACCATGCAGTTCTGCTTTCTCACAGAATCCTGCTTCATCAATGAACTTCTTGTGGTTATCTTTGTCTGGGTGTTTTTTATAGACTTTTTGATCGCAACAGATGCAATGAAAGATAAGAATTGTTTCTCAAATACCAGTTGGATAAAAAATGTGACCCATAAAAGCACAAATTTTTGATCTATTTTTTTTTTACCCGACATATGCCCCTTTAACCCATTTCCAGTGTAACAAACATAATTCAATTTAGCAAGCTAATGCTTGCTAAACATTTCAGACAGCATGTTCAGAAATGAGATGTATCTGTTCTTCCTTTTGAAGTGGTAACGGGAGTCTGTGATATGGCAAATATTTTTTTGGAAGGGAGAGGTTTGGAATGAACTTTAACAGTGCTGTGGCCTCTGGGATGCTGCTGTTGTTTTTGTAGGGGCTGTGCTGTAACAAGTTTACAGGGAGGCAGCCCGATGTGGTTCTCAGCTTTGCATTTAGCAGACTAATGTGCACCCGAACGAACACTGGAAGCTTAACATCTTTATGAAGTGTTCCAGCTGTCTGACCCCAACGGAGCAGAGATGCAGGAAAGTGTAGAGCAGAGATACTTGATAAGTTATTTGATTTGAAAGCAGAAGGCCTGGTGTTAGGCTGTGTCAGCTATAAGATACAGTATGGAGAAAATACTTTAGATCACAAGTTCTGATAAAAAGGTTACAAATGTGTATATATTTATCTTAGAAAATTAGTGTTCTTATTAATTTTAGAGAGAGAAGATCTTGCTACAAAATTTTTTTCCTGTGAAGATATACAGAATGATTGATGCTACTGGTATATTACTTGATTCTAATAATAAAACATTTTATGTTGCCCATAGTGTTATGTAAATTCCTCAGTGGAAAAATTGGAAGTGTAATAGGAACCAGAGCTGCTGGCACAGAATATGGATACCATTAAAGAAATTAATGATACTGCCCAAAGTGGGCAATTGCTCAAAAAAGAGATGTTTCTAAATATTTAAATGTTCTTTTGGAAGTTGCTGTAAAGCGCATTATGGTTCTGGTCGCTGCTGTAAAATGTGCTTTAGCCAGCCCTGCTGATGAATAACTGCAGAACTTAGACCCAAATTATTTTAGGAAAAAGGTAAATATTTTTTGTTGAAGATAATGCTGGAATCTCTGACATAATTTAACATGTTTGTTTTTAGGAAACCATTTCTACCAAATAGATTAATAGTGAGTCATGTAGAGGAGCTTGTACCATCTGTCTAATCATTGCCACAAACCAGGGGCGGTATCAGCTCTTTTCCAAATCACTGGTCTTCTGCTCAATGCTCCTTTTCCCTGTAACAATCTCCAAATTCCAAGAATTCCTAGAAGTTTTGCATTTATCTGTTAATAGGACTGCAAAATCCTGCACTACAGTACATTGTTCCTTGTGAGCTGAAGGCTATGGACCAGAGTCAGGCGGTTGAAGGTAGCAAATCCGGAAAATTTTTCTAGCAGTGTTGTCTCTTGTAAGTTTCTTGGGGAAGGAGAATTTTGTTCCCCCACATCTCTGCTGTATCGACGCATGTATTTATCCATGAAATGTTAACCCACAGATCAGAAGACCTAATTCTTCAGCTCTGTGGGAGGATATAATTATTATTCCTTATCAAAGTAATTTCTTTCCTGTCTCGAGGCAGTTGATGGCTGTCAAGAGTAGGCTCTGAAAGTATGCAAGGGCAGGGAGCAGAGCCCCTGTGTACAGTGTAGTGGCATTTGTTACTGCTATTAATAGTTCATGGGAATGGTCTGCAGCAGCTGCTTGTCCTTTTGAAAAAGATAGAATTGCCTACAGAAGTTACAATTCCAGTTACTTCAAAAATTTTGGAAGCACTGAACTAGGATCATTGCTGGTTGAATACTGAGTACTAAGGAAGGTCTAGCTGTCCAGACAACACAGATTGAATATTTCTTATTTTCTGGGGTAGGACAATTTCACAGTTTGCCCACATGTTGGGTTGTTTGTGCCTTCTCTAACAGCTGGAAGTTTACAGTATCTTTCAGTGCACCCACAGGCAGGTGATATGACAGTAGCAACTCACTCTGCCTGTTTGAGGCTTGCAAAGACCAACTGAGGCATACATCCTTCTAAAATGCTAAATATCAAGCCTTTACTCATCCAAGCCTTTCTAACAGGTTTCTTTTATTTGTTTTCAGGGATGACAATAAAATAAAGAAACAAGACACGCCAGCAGTTTGTGATCTTCACTGCTGTAAGGATGTGCCCGTAAGAAATGGCCTTGTTGGGCAGAAGCCACCCTCTATCAACCCCGAGAGACTGAAGGATTTTGGTGAGGAGGATTACCTGAACGGGGATGTGAAGACCTGGGAGATGAAGATAGTGAGCCGAAATGAGGAGTTACTTAGGGATGCCCTTTCCTGCATCCCTCAGCCAAGCAGTAGGGCCAGCCTGGCAAGTTGTAACAAGCTGATTCGATTCGAAGACATTAGTGCAGCAGCCTTCAAAATCCAGTGTGGTGTTCAGAAAACCCCCTGCATGGTAGGGAATCTTTATGGTTTTGCATTCTCTTGATGTTTCTTTTATTTTTCCTTATGAAAGTTGATCAGAAATGAAGAAGGGGTATGTGTGAATTGCAGCAGATAGATCTTCTGTGTAAGAAGACTCATGTTCATATTAATTGTATTTAACTGTCAATAATAATTTTCTTCTTATCTGTTTACGCTAACCTAAATCCTCAAAGATTGCAGTGACCTGTAAACAAAGGATAAACCACATTAGGCATTGACTTAAAGCTCTGTGATATGCTCCCAGTGAAAAACTCCTGCTATAAGGAACCTGAGTCGGAGGTGGCAGGCTACCAGTGTTTGAGTAAGCACTCTTGTGGGAGGGTCTGGAACCAGCCCTCGTATTAGGAGGGTTTGAAGGTACAGATTTGCCTTCTCAGTCAGGCCAGCCAGGAAGGGCTGGATATATTCTGTAACCAGGTATTTCTGCCACACATGTCTTCAGCAAAATAAGGAAGTTAAGATGCACAAACGTGCACCTGTCGATCAGCCTTGGTGCAAAAATGACTGAGATACTCCCATCAGTGTACAAGGTCTGCTATAAGAGAAGTACAATGGCAAGCTGTACTGTATTTCTGTACATTGTCATGGTGTATTTCTACTGTTGGGAGCTCTTCAAGCAGGCTGCCCTGGGCTCTCTGGGTAATCTCTTTTCCTTTTGGTGGGTGAAAAGAGTGTCTTTGCTGAATGGCAGCTCCTAGCAGCAGCCCCAAATCACGCTCTCAATGAATCCCGGTGGATTGTTTTTCTGGCATACACATGTAAGAACCTTGCAATCTGCTTGGGGCTAGCAGTCCCTGGAGTGAAATGGTTGGGTCCTCAAGGTGCAGCAGTTGTCCTTGTTCCCTTATGATGCCTGCTGATCCAGAGACATCATAACTACTTCCAGTGTGGGTTTTTCAACCTAGCATTCCCAAAATAAGGATAGCTGAGCTTTTTGTAGCACACTACTGGAGAGGCGTGTCTTGTGTCAAAGGGCATGGTACAAAACAGTTTGGTGCTGTAAGGTGGCATAAAAGATTCGACTGGAATGCAGGCAAGTTTTGGCTAGAGTAGAGTTAATTTTCTACACAGTAGCTGGTATGGGGCTGTGTTTTGGATTTGTGGTGAAAATATTGTTAAGACAGAGATGTTTTTGTTACTGCTGAGCAGCTCTTAAACAGAGTCAAGGCGTTTTCTGTTCCTCACTCCATCCCCCGCAGTGAGAAGACTGGGGATGTACAAGGAGTAGGGAGGGGACACAGCTGGATCTGCTGACCCCAACTGACCAACGGGACATCCTATACCATGTGACACCTTGCTCAGCGATAAAACTGGGGGAAGATTGACTGGGGACCTGTGGCTCAGGTACCTGGCTGGTCATCAGCTGGTTGGTGGCCAGCAATAGTTTTCAATGGCATAAGTTGTCTTTCTTGGGTCTTACTTATCTCTCTTTGTTATTTTCCTTTTAATTACATTGTTGTTGTTATTATTTTATTTATGCATGCACGTATTTATTCTTACTAACTGTCCTTATCCCAACCCATGAGATTTCTCACTTTTACCCTTGCAATTCTCACCTCCCCCAGAGCACAGGGGCAGGGAACTGAGCAAGTGGTAGGATGGTGTTTAGTTGCCAGCTGAGGTTAAACCATGACCCTCCTCAGCTCAAATAGCTCCTTTCTTCTGGGTCTCCCTGGCAGATTTATGCAACTCAGTTGTATCCCCTTTCTGCATTTAGTGTTTCAAGCTAAAGAGTCTCACTTTCTTTAGCCTTTTTTAATGAACTATGTTTTTAAAATTATTAGAATAGTAGAAAACCTATATCCATATAAAAAACCTGTATATTTTAGTGTGAAAATAGCCTATGACTGTTGTTATTCGAAGTAAAGTTCCTGCAGAAGTCATTAGTGCATTTCATGCATTGTTTCAAAAGCACAAAGCAGTATGAAGAAAAACACGGAAAACCTTTATTTTAACTCATCGTTGAGGGGTAAGAGCCCCTTTCAAAGACATTTGTTTAGACTAAAAAAGTGAGTGTGACTATAATCCGTTTAGTTAATTGAAGGGAGAAACACTTTGCAGGGTGACTCCTAGTCTGCAGGTAAAACCACGGATGGAGCATCCTGGTTCCTCAGGCAGGGGTTTGCCTTGGAGCTGAGATTACAGCATCATGGGTGAATTGTAATATGTCAGAGAGGTAGTGAGCTTAAGAAAAGCAGGAACAGACAATAAACTGGACACCTGGTTTGGCTACAGATGAAGGAGCTGTAAGGGTTGTGCTGTGTTAGCTTTGTGGATGCCAGAGGGAGGCTGTGCTGTGTGTCGTACCTTAGACATGGTGTCTGTGGTCCTTAAATAAGATCACTAAAGGGAAATCTTACAGTCTGGTTCAATGAGTCTTATGAGGTCACACATCAGGTCAGTTCAGCTGCAAATAGCACTGATGCCTGCTTTGTTAAAAGTAATTGCTATATTTAGGTTGTTTGAAAAAAATCCTCAGTTAAAGGAAGACAAAAAGGATAACCTGAAGAATTAAAATCCTGAGTATCAAAACTAAAGAAAAATATCAATATAAAGTACACCACTTCTGTGGTAAAGAGTGACTAAATGACACAGTTTAAAATGTAGGAGACTTGGCAACTTTATTACTCACAGGATTCACTTCCTTAAACCCTTTTTCTTATTGTTTGCTCTAGAATCCAAGATTCTCTCCAAAAACAAGTATGGCATGAGAAGAACTGGTAGCATTTCTTTTATAGCATTCTTGTTCTATTTTGCATAGGCATTCTCCATAGATTAGGATGTTTAGGATATAAACTATTATCCTATTAGTGTGCTAAGCACTTTCCATTGTTTCAGTTTCTGCAGCCAGATTTGCTAAGGAGCAGCAAGTGGTAGCTCTTATGTCAGGATTTTCAGACCGAAATAGAGAATGTGGCCCCACCTATGGGTGAGGAACTTAACATATGCTTGGAAATCCACTAAAAAGCCTTGAAACGTTCACCTGAAACATGTAGTTTAAGAGATAAGAGAGATCTCTGATTCAGAGATATTCAGTTTATATGAATTTACTGGGAAAGTCCCACAGTCTGAAAAACGTGTCAGTACATATTAGTGTATACACTATACATTGTATGCATGACTGCCAGATATTGCTGGAGATAAATATTTTGTCATGCTGTTTTTGGATCTGTCTCACTTTGTGACTTATCTTAAATGAGGACTTGATCCCCTAAATCACCAGGGCCTCATTTCCTTGGCAGCCAGTAGAGGAGATGGAGCCAGTTTTGAAATAATGCTGCAGTAAGCCTGGGGAGCTGGCACCCACAGGCTTACTGGAGCTTTATTTCACAAGTTATCTTGTGTAAGACTCTTGGTTTAGTGAATATGGTAATAGAAAATTAATATGTTGATGCATGCTGGGAGCATCTTATTATAAAACTTAACAAATATTTGTCATTAAAAATGTTTAAAAATCAGGCACTTGAGCAGTGCATCACATGTAATGTGCTTGCTAATCTTCCTCAGCCCAGGCACCCTTCTGTTCCAAATACTAAGCTTTTCCAAACAGCTGCTTCTTACATTTGCAGTCCTGGGAAATTGTTTTTTATTATTTCCATCTTTCAGTAAGAAATGTCTTTACTAATATTCTACTGGCCTTAGGATGCAAAATGGACAACACTCAGTAGTGAATCCGTGGCAGAAACTGTAGCAGAGTCATAATGGGGCTCAAGGAGCTATTTTCTCATGGCTTTTGTATCTGTTAGATGATGGCCTTATTTTTTGGGTATTCATTATCCCATTCTGGCAAGTGCTGGAAGCATGGGTTTTGAGATAGTTGAAAATATTTATTGTAATGCCTGTGTTCATAAAGGAAGAGCCAAAGCAAGAGCTATTTTCAGAGTTCTTAGTGGCATGTGGTCCATATTTCACTGCTGTGAGTTTGAAAATCACTTCCATAAAGCAGAAGGACTTGGTAGGAAACAACACACTGTTGTGTATTTATTAAGAACCAGAAGATTTTACTTTCTAGAGCTCTTATATAGCAGTAGGACTTACGCCTCAACAGGCAGCTGATGGGGTGTGGAAGACTTTTCTTAATAGTAGCTATATTAACATAATATTATTTATCTCCTCCAGTATTCTAGGCTATCCAAGCAGTATGGAATGGACATCTACCTGAAGAAGGAGTTCCTCCAGTACACGGGGTCTGTGAAGGAACGAGGTGTACTTTACCTTCTGATGTCATTGCCTCAGGTATGGCAAAATGTCAGCGTTCAAAAAGAAGTAGATTAGCATGAAAATGGAGCAGAGTTGAAGATAAATTTACCTCTAATCTCTGTGAAACCAAAGTGTTTCTTTTCTTTAGAATCATTGTACTGAACACAGCATGCGAACAGAGATGGGTCTGAATGTGAAATACTACTTTATTTACAGCTGGCTGATCTGCTGGTGAAATTCTTAAAAATGTTTGAAACAAAGGCTTGCAAAATGGGAACATCAGCATTTTCCTGTGGCATTAAGATGCAAGTGTTTTTATGTGTATTGTAGTTCTGATATGTTGAAACTACCAAACTCATGAGCGATGATGAAACTGAATTACAATGAGTGATGACAAAGACCTAGATCACCAATTGATTTTGTAACGAATTTCAGTTTTCTTACATGAATAGCTTGTTTATCATTTGTCATAGGAGGTTGTTGCCATTGTCATAGGGGTCTCTGCAGTAATAACTGTTATAATAGGCATGAGACAGAAGCCCAGAGCAGTGTTTATTCCTGCCTTTCGTAATATAAATGAAATCTTCTATTATAAAATGAAGTCTGAAATGAAATCATTTCATACAGGCAGAGCAGAGCTATCAGCTCTGAGGGATCAGATATCAGCACTTCTGTGATCAGTTAGAGTTTTTCAGCTCTTTCCAATGGAACTAGAATTGAACCCAGAGGAGTGCAGGCACAGCGATTGATCTTGTGCTGTTTTAGCTTAGTGTGTAAATCCTGAGATCGCACCAGGCATGCCTATACTGTACCACAATATCCCAATTTAATCAGCTAGTAAAGGAAAAAGAGGAAGTCAGACCATTAGAATGATCCAGGATCATTTGGGACAACTGTGTGACTCTGTATAATGTGCAACGAGCAACCCTGTTTTCTAGGAGCAGCAAAGGAAAGGGGTGATCGTGGCTTCGGACAGTAACTTTTCCATGGCTGTTGCTTACCACGCCTCCGAGCTGCGTATTCCCGTGTTTGTCATCGTGTCCACCAGCACGGCTCCGGGCAGGGTGCGCACGTGCCGCGACTACGGCGCCATGGTGATCTCCTACGGCACCACCGCCAGGGATTCCCAGGTGCACGCCAGGAGGCTGGCGCAGGAGAACGGCTACCTCTACCTCGAGGAGTGAGTGAAAGCCAGGCTCCTTAGAAAGATCTGATTAGATGCTTGCACGGCTCTGCAAAAACAATTAGTTTCATTAAAATGTTATCACAGCTCATCGAAATGGTCCTCTTACCTGGAACGTGGACAGTTCTGTCTTCCCAGGCACAAAGCAGGTCTTTTTGTAACGCTTGGGGATGGAGACCAAAATGAAACACTCTTCTCTGCCCCCAAATTAGGCAAACTCTGTGATTAAGGATTGCTATGGCCTAATATGATAATGGCTATAGGTTAATTCTTTAGGAACTCTGTCAGCAAGAACGAAGGCTAGTGTTCATTTCTGGTCTTTATTTGAAGAGGTAAAAGTTAACCTTTAATGCAAAGCATCCAGTGGGATAATGTGGAGCAAGAGAAGGTTAATGCTCTAAGATTTTCACATATCTGGTGTGAGGAAAAAAGGTGATACTGCCTTGCAAAAAAGATGATTAAGAGGCTACTTCACACATACATTTAAAATAGCTAAGGTTGACCATAAATTTAAATTTGAACTGTTTGAAGTCACTGGACAAGGCAGATCTAACAAAAACATAGATAAAACAGGCAAAGCCACTTAGAACTCATACCTTTTCCCTTTTCTCTTTAATCTCTGTAGTCTCTTATGCATTCCCCCCTACCTTATGTTTTTACCTTTCTTCAAGAAAGATTTCCAAAAGCACAGAGGGGTGGATCATTAACAGTGGTCCCTCTGAGCTGCAATGTTCCTGTCCCCTGACCATTGCTGCTTCTGCTCAGGCTTCATCCTACTCTTGGTGTTTTTATAGCATCTCCTGCAGGGAGTGCCTGTTCCCCTCCAGCTCCCAGACACTGCTGCCTTAAACACAGTAATGATGAGTGGTGTTGCCTGGAAAGAAGAACCCAGAGTGAGCAGAACAGAGGAAGTCCTCACTTCTTTCCCAGCTGGTGTATTGGGAAGGCAGTACTCCAATCTGTCCTGTTCAACTCCTCTGTTAGTCTGCAGCAGCCAGTGACACACAGGGCTGGTTCGTGTGCCTGCTCTGCCACCATGGGCACAGTCTTGTCTCAGACTGGGATTTTTGGTGGGGAATGAAGTGCCCTGAATCCCAAAGAATTTTAAGCACTTTTGACTCCTTTGAAAACCCCAGTTTTCCATAACTTTGATTTCCAAATTTCTGTCAGCTATTTTTCAATTGATGTTAACTTCCAGCTGACATGCACCAACTATCACATTCACACATAAGAACTTAATTATTTTATTGTAATTTGATGTTTAATCTTCCCCTCCTCCCTAAATAATGATTTAAATTACATAAGGTAGATATTCTCCAGGTTCATGAAGTTCCAGGGACAATGCATATCTAGAACTTCAGCATCCAACACTGAGGAACTCTAAATGTACACACTACCATTAATAATACTGAAGCACTCTGATATATTTCAGGTTACAAGAAACAGAATTGTTCAATCTGACTATATTTAATTAAAACCTCACAGATGCAATTTTTCACTGGGGGTGGGGGTAGAAAAAAAGGAAGAAACGCCCCACTTCAATTGTGAGCCTTTTCATAGTGGGATATCTGAAAAATATTCTGTTAGGTGTAGACCTGGAGAGATTTCCCAGTGTCATGCATGCCTTTATGGGTAGCCAGTCTTCTCCAGTGTGGGTCTGACACACATTCTTGTCACTTGCCAAAGCTGTTTGTAAAATACCAGCTGATCTACCCATTTGGAGCTTCCAAATGTCATTTGGTTTCCATTTATTCTAGCCTAGATACAATCCCTAGTTTGGTCTCTGGGTCTCCTCACACAGTAATTCATTCTGCCCTTCCTGAAGCAGACACTACGTGTCTGGGTTTGGCTGCGCCTGCCTGGGTGATGCCCTGCAGCTGGGTGTGTCATTGTCAGCTCTTCCCATTGCTTGAGTGCAATTAAAATACTGTGTCATGAAAAATGACCATGCAAGAATTCAAATAGATGAAGGACACTTTTTACTCAGGTGCAACTTCCTGGGAAATCCCAGGAAGGAAATGTGATTTTTCAAATTGGAATTCAATCATTTAGTCTGCCTAATTGCTGCCTAGGTGCCATGAAATTTTTACTAACTATAGGGGCTCAGGACCTCATTATAAATGCAATGTGACTATTGCCAATAACTAACTCATAACCTCTGGGAGGATGTGAGAAAGGTCCCTTGGTGAATCAGGGAGGAAAGAGTGCTGCAGGTTGAATTACACACCTTCCTTCCTTGAGAGCCCATTTTTTTCTTGTGTAACTCCATACCTAAATGCAGATCAAACCTGATCATTTGTGATCTGGTGAGTCTGTTATTCTGTCCACCAGACTCTGAGCCCTCTACTTGGAACAGGTAGGAACATAGAATAGAAACAAAAATCCTTGTTTCAGTCTGTAGTCTTTAGATTTATCTGCCCTGTTCTGTCATTTTGCCTCGGTGGCATATGATACTCAGAGATGTGTTTGCTTTCAAAAAACAAAAGTTACCAGTCACAATGCAAAGAAATTCTCCCATTTTATTGTAAAAGCTGACAACTGATCAGTGAACTGATGTTTCAACTGAATGTTAGCAAGGAAAACATGATGATCTGAAATATCGATTCAAATTGCTAGCAGCTCTCCTGGCCCAGAGCAGTCTCATTTGGACTGTTTTCAGTTGTGAGAGAGGTTTTATTCCTTCACTGAATATCCCAAGCCTTCATTCATTTTTGCAGGTCCCCGTGTAACTATGGCAGGAGTAAAGTCAAGTAAATCAAGTACAGTCATTGGATCTATAATTCTGTTTGCCAGAAAAAGCAGAATGTACAGATAGCTCACATTTCTTATATAAAGTTCTACATTTGCATCATTGCTAACTTGTAAATAAAATGCAAACCAGCTTTAGAAATAGATCCAAGTCAGTCGTGTGACTGTAGAGTGGAGTTTTCTTCAATTTTTTGATGCTGCTTGTCCCTATTCTTTATAATATATTTGCCTGAAAGTATTTTACCAGTGAATATTTTGGCATGACTAAATGCTTCACTTACTGCAAAGGTATCAGGTATTGGCCCTGGACTGTGGAAAGACAACTCTAGCGATCTGTTTGGTATTTGTGAGGTTGAACATACTGCATAAATCTCATGAAAATTTCCATTCATCACAAACACTAAATCCACTGATAAGTAAAGAAGGGATTTCTTTTTGAGGCTTTGCTTGTAGTTTGGACTGCAACATTTAAAATTTATGAAGCTGAAGGAAGTGACGGCAATGGAAACATGACTTCTCCCTGCCAGTTCTGTAAACACCTGATAACAATGGGAGTTAAGTGCTCTTCGGTCTGAAGACTCTTTAAGGGGCTTGTCTAGAGCACAAGTTTTCTCCCAGTAGGCAGCAGCATGCCCTGGTCCACCTGATGGCACTGTCCTGTTTGCATCACCTCCTCCTCCCACGTGCTGCTGATATACTCTCACATTTATCTTTTTTCTGCTGAGCAATGTCTTGAAAGTAGTAGACTGAATTACTGCTGCACTGACAACTGTGACCTCTGCTGATGTGTGCCCTTCCTTCCCACAGGGAGGACAGTGCTGTCTACCTCTCAGGCCTGGGAACCGTGGGGCTGGAGATGTACGAGCAGGTGCCAAAGCTGGACGCAGTGATTTTCCCTGCAGGAGGCCACTGTGGCCTGCTGGCAGGGTCAGCTGCTGCACTCAAACACCTCAACCCACATATTGCTGTAATTGTAAGTTGCCTTTCACCTATTCAGCGCTGTGTTTGGGTGGCTTTCTCCACAGCTGTTTACAAAAGACACTGGTATCTAGTGACACTTGCAGAGACTGCCTATGCTGGGACAGGAGCTATCTGATCCCATGGGCTTTGCCTCAGAGAAGACCCTGTGAGAACCAGAGAAGTTCCTGTCCCTTGGCTGTTTGGCTGGATTTAAGAGAAAATTGTGGGAAGACTTTTTCTAAGCAAATAAAATCCAGTTTTTCTCTGTTTTGAAATGAGTTCTTACTGGAAAACTTTGGTTCTAAGTAAGCCACAGAATAATTTCAGTGGTCGGACGGTTGTTTTGCAACTTGAAATTAATTGTTAATTTGAAGAGGAAATTTCTGTATTTTTTGCTATCTGCTTTGGTGGCAGTTATAACTTATGTTATAACTGGTTCAGTAAAAAAGTGACAGCATCTCTCTTCCTCAGGGAGTTGAATCTGAAAGTTTTCCAGTATTGCAACAGTCCTTAAAAGCTGGCCACCCAACTGATGACCAGGCCTGCAACAATCATCACTTCTATGGAGGTGAGAAAATCCCTTTTTCAGTATTCTTTTGGAGGTAAAATAAAGGTTGTAAGAGATTTCTCCAACTATATTGTTTTCTTATTATTTCAGTTCAAACATATTTTAGGGGAGTTCTCTAGAGAGTCAGAATGTAGTTCAAGCTGTAAAAGCAACTTCTGCCACATTTTCTCCCACACCCTGATGGGGTAAAATACTATTTCCTGTGCACATGAGTACTTAGAGATATGAGAGTATTAATCTGAACATTGTGCTCACATGCAGCATCTAAAGCAGTGGAGTCAATGAGAAAACTCTTGCGTAAAAGACTAATTTGGGAAAAGGCAGGAAAATGATGCAGTGCTTAAATGCTTTGCTTTAGACCCAAAACTGTTCTCAGAACAAAAGTGTTTATAAATGGTACAGTTGTTTCCACATCATTTGCTCAAAAAACCTCAACTGTTAAGCAATTTAAGAACATCCTGTTTGCCTGGTATTCAAATCTCTGGATGTTTTGGATTAAGTGAGAGTTTTATAAGAAACTTCTAATTTCTCTTGGTTAGCTCTGCCTGTGTCTGCACTCTTAGGCAGCTGTCCTGCCAGAGGTAACAAGCCCAGTGCCATGAAGCTCTGGGCTGCAGGGTCACTCTCACACTGCAACACTGCCAGTGAAGTAGCCGAAGTTTCTTGAAGGGGTCCAAAATGGCAAAATCTTCTTGTGAGATTTGGTCTTTAATTACCAAACACATTTCTGTCACATGAAAAAAATCAAGCAACTTAAGGTCATGTAACAGCAGTGTGCTGCACTCATTAAGGGCACAAACCAGCCAGGACTCTAAAAAAATGTTGAATATGTCTAAAGCAGTCAACTTCATATTTTTGTCTTTTGAAATCTGCAGATGTGAGTGGAGTTTGCTTTGGCAGCAACTCTTTGCAGCTGACTGGGAAGCTTGTGGATAAAGTTGTTGCTGTGAGGTAGGTGAAGAAAAAGAGCGAAATGAAAAATACTGGATGGACATTGTTGTATATGAAAAATGTGCTCTGCCAGCAGGGTATGGTGGTTCTGCATGTGCAGTGGAGAGCAGGTTGGCAGCAGCTGCCATCGTGCAGAGTGGGGGAGTGTGGGGATGGGGTACCTTTCCTTCAAAGAGGGGCACTGAAAGACTTTGAACCCAGACCCACATACCACAGAATTACAGAATATCTCAAAATAGAAGAGGCCCGTGAAGGATTATTATCAAGCCCAACTCCCAGCTCCTCACAGGACTACCTAAAACTAAGTGCTATGACAAAAAGTGGTGTCTAAACTGACCCTTTGGCCAAAACTTCACCTGCCACCACTACCTGGTCATGCTCTGGGTGTAAAAATTGTCCTGGTGTTTTACAACACCTGAAGGCAGCCCTTGACAAACCTCTTCTAAATCCTCACAAAAAGGCCACATTTGTCGAAGATACTTATTAGTAGGATTTAGGTAATATTTCTAGTAAAAATGCCGTCCTGTCTTTCAGTTAATTATGAGTCTGAGCTGTACATCCACCCCCTGCAGCACACCGTCCTGTAACACCACCTTGGGGTCATATATATCTGGGTGGAAGGCAAGAACCCAGTGATGCATACACATGTTATCTTCTGGTTTGGGGGCTCTTCTGATTTGATTTGTTTTGACCCAAGTCTCTTGCTTTCAGGGAGGAGGACATCCTCATTTCAATGCTGAGGCTGCTGGAGTATGAGCGAGCCACGGTTGATGCAGAAGGGGCCATTGGACTTGCAGCACTGGTGGCAGGGAAGCTGCCTGAGTTGAAGGGTAAAAGGTACAGCAGCTATTGCAGACAGGGAACTGTAGCAAAAACATGGGACTGAGCACCTTGGTCCCAGGAAATGGTGAAAATCTCCTTGTTCTATGGGTGACGTGGCAGTTCCTGCCCTGAACTGGCAAGGGGCTCATCGGGGGCAGGAACTTCAGACTGACTAGACTGGTCACAGGTGGTAAGATTGTGTTGGATCAGACAAATGCCAGCCTGGAGACCTGACAAATCTTGTCCCTTTCCTCGATTCCCAGATATTTGGAGGAGAAGCAGTTACAGCTCCACGAGGCATCATCGCACCTGCCAGGACAGCGTCCTGCTCTTGTCAGCCTGCTGTCTCCTCTCGTTCCACTTGTGGAATCCAGCCCTGTCTGTGGTGGGACAGGAGCTAGGCTGGCTGCTGCAGTGACCCAGTGGCACCTGCCTCCCAGTCCTGAGAACTGTCCCCACAGTCAGAGGGATTATCCTTGTGCTTAGTGTTGAACGTGTGGCCAAGTGCTGCCTTGCCTCTCAGTTGAGGGCTCAGCACTTAAGTGGATTGAGCCTTGGCTCAGGTCATAGTTCAGAATGTATTTAAACATACACGCCCTCAAGACAAAATAAAATTGCTAGTGCACAGCATTATGCACTAAAATACTGCTGAGGCAATTCTTCAGAAGAGGCTGACACTACACACAGAGCAGCAACACAGTACAGCTAAAATAAAAGGGAAAATGCAAAGGCTTGGTCCCAAAGAGGTTAGGTTTGACTCTGCAGAGAGAGATTTTCATAGACTAATCATGTGGCTCTTCACCTGAACTTCAAACATTTCTGCACTCATTTTTCAGGGTTGTGATGAATTTAATCAGTGGTTGCAGAAAGCCTTGAACATATACATTGTCTGATCAGTAAGAGGCTGAAACTTAGAACTTCCAGGGGAGAATTATGTCAAATTTTTAAAACTTGAAACATAGACCTCCAGCTAATTATCTCTAACAAAACTCAAATCTCCAGGAAATACAAAATGAAAACAACATTCCAGACCAACAAATGGAGCCAGCTTCTTGGCCTCCCCTACCTGCTCACAGTGGATACTGAGAGGCAGGAGCCCTCTGACACGTAAAACTTATTGAGGGGAGGTTCTAGCAGGCCTTAGGCTGATATTGTTACAGTGTTTATGTTTTATGGTTCCTTTACACGGGCAATTGTTAATCAAAACTCCCGTTTTTCTGTCTGTTTTCAGAGTGGCAGTTGTTCTATGCAGTGGAAACCTGGAATTACATTTGCTGCAGCAGTGCATAGCTCGTGCCCTGACCCTGGATAACAGAGTGTGCAGATTTTCCCTTGTGATTTCCGACTGCCCAGGAGACATGGCAAAGCTACTGGAGATTTTGGCTCGGGAAGAAGCAAGGTAAATCACATTAATAGTTGGGAAATATAATCACAGACTAGCACAAAGATTATTAAAGATTGGGAGATGTTTCCAGCCATCTCTGAGGCTGAGTCTGTAAGTAATTAATTAATCAAAGGGGGTTTTTCTTGTTATATTGTAGAGAAGTTTTTATTTCCTTCATTTTTGATCCAATCTGAAAACACCTTTATAGCTTAGAATTGCGTCTAATTCAAAAAGGAAAGATATCTACTCTCCAAACACTTACAGAAACTGTTTTGCAATGACAAGGGATTGTTGTGATCTCTAATTTGTCCCTTATTTGATCTAGAGTTTTGGATATCAAACAAGAGCGCACGTTTGTGACGTCTGAGCTCTTCACTGTCCAGGTAAGATGAGATGCAATTGCAGTTTCTCTAATAGTACTGGCTTCCCCTAGTTTATTCTGCTGTCCTGTCTCTATGCCTGTGTTGAAGAAGTCCAACAGAGCGTGCACAGTGTCAGAGATTATTTCCTCTGTGTTGTACAGCTTCTTGCCAAACACTTAGCAGGAATATAAATATCACAGGACCAGTTTTACCTGCTGTTGCAACACCCTGGTGGAGTACTCCAGGCATTGTATTGCACTGCTGCTGGTATGAACCCTCCTGACATGTGGCAGGGTGCTGGAGGAGGTGAGCAAGCTGCAGCATCCATCAGAACTTGAAGAGCCAGCTGTGTAGGCTGGCTTTAATTGTCTGACATGTTTGCCTTGAAGCAATATTGAGAACACCCTTACTCTTAAGGAATTCTGGTTTTTAACTAGGGACTCCGTTTTGTTTCTTATCCACCAAGGGCACAGAGGAAAGCCTCTGCTGAGTGTTGGATGCAGAAACAGCGACGAGGTGTTACCAGCTAATGGTGTCTCTTAAAAGGACCATTTGTCTTATGGTATATCTCTTATTTCAACTGGTTAGGCAAAGGTGTGGTCCTATTGATTTCATGCTATCGCTGTCCTGGTCCAACCTGACTTAGTTTGTGAAACCTCAGGTGCAAGTCGGATCAGAGATCTTCGCTAAACTGGCTCGTAATTGGGGTGCAGAAATGTTACTGGGTCAGCAAGTTCTTGGATTTTGGCCTTTAAATTTAATTTCCCACCTGGATGCAAAAGCCTTCTCAATATTTTCCCTTGCAGACATAAAGAGGTAGATTAAAGATCACTATAGTACATGATATCATCAGTACTCTCATCTAGGACTTAGCCCACGTTGTTCTGCAGTGTGCCATAATGATAGGCCAGCTCACTGCTTTGGGTGATGTGGAGACAGCGTGACCCTCGCTGCACGAGGTGGAAAAATCCCTCTGAGTGTCTAACTTAGCTCTGGAAATGCTTTTCACTGAAGGCTGCATTCAACATAACCTGTCACTCTCATAAAAAATTTTCAATGCCATTTTTATGGAGTGAGGCTTATAGATTTTCTTAATGCTATTAAGCAAATGAAAGGAAATCTACTGTCTTAGGTGGTTGTTTGGGTTTTGTTTTCATTTGTTTTGGTTTGGGGGGTTTTTTGGGTGGGTTTTTTTAGGGCTTTTGTTTTTGTTTTTGTTTTTTTTTTAGTTTTTAGTAAATACAGGCCCTGAATGAGAACAGTGCCACCTGCTATTCTCTGCACTTTAAACACAATGCATTTTCACTGACTGTCCACTTCAAGAATCTGACCGTGTTGTACAAAAAGGTCGAAGGGAGGAATTTGCACCCCTGAATAATTTAATTGGATATTGGATTTGCATGATGGCTTTCAATCAGCCTGGGAGAGGCTATTGGATAATTAGATGTGAAGTACAAAGTAGTGACCCAGACATACAGACCTCTGCAGGCAGCTCTATCCGGCGATATCTAGAGGATTGTGAAGCTTTCTTTGAAAATTAAAACACATGTAATCAAAATGGGTAAAATATAGAGTTTATATGTAAGCATCAAAATAATTTGCTCTATCCAGGTACAAGAAAAAATACATATTTTCATAGTAAAGCTAATACCTGTGAGGCATGTTTTGGTTTTTCTTTGTTGTTTCTAAAAGCCAAAGTCCTGTGTCATCTAAAATTTTTGAGCCATTGTTATGTAAATCACTGCACATAAAAAAAAGCATGAATTTAAACCTGGATCAAGAACCAAAATATCCACCTTGTGTTGTACTGGCGGTAATAACAAGAAAGGCCTTGCAGCTGTAGGCATTTCTTTCTGACTTGAATGTGTACTTCTGACTGTGGATATAGATTAGGTGTTTGACAGAACAGAGCAGTGAGCACGAATGCTGATTTCAAACACTAAATCTGTCCTGTCAAGATTATTGCTCAGTATTTAATCATCCTTTTAGATTTCCCATTTTATCTCTAAAGAAGAGAAACTTGGCCTCTAGTCACTTATCAGGATGGTAGAGCTGCTTTGGTTGGGTTTTTTTTTCATTCTAGTGCAATGCTTTTCTAGGTTAGTGTTTGTTCCTCTAGAGCACACTTGGAACACTCTCTGGGAAGATCCCTGCTGATAGTCTGATTTCATGAAAAAGTAAGGACTTTCTAAAATGAAATTATATGTTCAAACTATACTTCTGGAAAAAAAGACTTCTGGAACATTCTACTGACAAAAATAAGAGTTTTGGGGTTTTTTTACTAAAAATAAGGAAGGAATATGTCTATATTAGGGTAAAAAGTGCCTTGTGCAGAGGGATCAGCTGCTTGTATCCCTTGGAATATTATGGGAGTTTCTTTGGGATTCTGCCCGCTCATACCTCCAGTTTAGATTCTCTTCCCTTGTGACTCATTCTGGATTTCTTTCTCACAGAGGACTACTCCCTGATTCACTCTTACCTGACTGGTTAGGAAACTACTTCCAAAGTCCCTATATTGAAATAGATAACTCTTAGCAAATCAGACAAATAACCAGTCTGGTAGGCTTCACATTTTACAGCTGTTGAAGGAGGTTAGATGACTGGGAATATCTAGACAGAAAAAAGATCTGAGCTAATGAAAAAAATCATCTGGTATCACCAGTTAACTGGATAGAGAGATCAAAAGGACTACCCAATTCATGGAGGGGAAACTACAGCTTGCTTCTGTGGACTTTCCTGGTCTCCATCAGGAGTATTCCTCAGATTCAATTGGGACAATTTATCACTTAAATTGCTTCCCTCTGTAAACTTCTTTAAAACCATTTAAGTCCCTTTAATTTCATATTACTGTTGGCTCAGAGAGAAGTCAATGAGCAAAATCAATAAGCAACTTAATAAGGTAAGGTCATTCTTTGCTCATTGCAGAGATCAGCACCTTGCCTGCTTAATAAGTGTCTAATTTTTGGACTCAGGCAACCCAGTTGAAAAAAATATCTCTGAGCTCATCAATTTTATAGAAAAGTCTTCTCCCCACTGAAACTATAGCATAATCAAACTGGCAGGTCCAGGAGAGTTCTGTAAGGTCTTGAATTGCCCCAGCAGCTTTTCAGTGGGTGGCTTTTGCACTGCAGTGGTGGCAGTGCTCCCTCTGAGCTCACTCCTGTCTGACATTTTGGGTTGTCTGCTCTGTTCACTTCAGACCTCTCGGGAGCTTCACTATGCTGTGGTTTTGAGGAACTTGGAAGAGACAGGCTGTAAAAAGAACATCTGCCACATTACTTCTCCCTCTTGTCTGTGCATGAAAATGCTAAATCATGAATCAAATATTTCCTTTTCTTTTCAGTAACATTACACATTCTCCTGGTGGTGCTGGAATTCCTGGCTTTGTGTGGTGTAATACCTTTTTTTCTCATACAGTTCATTCACTTCAGGCTAGAACTCAATAAATTATTTTAGTCTGCTCTGGTCAATTTGAATAAACTTGTTTGGGCCAATTTGCATTTGTAAAGGCCGGAAGGGAATATTTTGGATTAGAGTCTCCTGTTGACAACACATTCCCTGCTATTGCCCTGTGAAGCAAATACATAGGAGCAGGCAGCTGTAGAGCTAAGAAGGATGCTGTCATTCATTCCCAAAGCATTTCCTGCATGACCCTGGGCAAGGCTGTGTTTCCATGTGCCATTTCCCCACTGCAGACTGGAGATGCTGGGAGTGGGAAGGTCAGTTCTCCATTTCTTCTGAGGCCCTCCAGAAGAATTCGGTCGCGTTCTCTAATGGCATTCCAGAGCAGGCTGTGGTACAGAGTGGCCTGGCCCAGCTGGAGAATGAGAGCCTGGCTCTGGGGAGGCTCTCAGTGCTCCTGATGGGTTGTTACCTGCCTTACGTAATGTGGCGGTAGCTTGTCCCTGCCCGTGCTCACCCGCTCGCCCACCCAACGCGCCCACTGCCAGAAGATAAGGGCTCGGGTTGCACAACCAGCTGGCAGCTGCTGCACTCCTTCTCAAGCATTCCACTCTCTGACCTTGGGGACAATCTGGCAGCTGATCCCCAAACCATCAGCTGAGCTGCTGTTACCAAATAACCTATAATGTGCAGTAATCTACGCTGGGTGTTTACCAAATAATTCAGAAAATTGCCCGGTCGTCGATTTTCTAAAAGGAAACCCCTTGTTCTAAATACAGAACAGAAACCAGTGTATATAAATAAAGTTTTCACTCTTAACTCCAGTGACTTTTGTCCAAACAAACCTATAATGTTGCTAAATGTGGTGTATTGTGAATACTAAGTTATGCAAATCCAACAGCAATAGCTTAGGATGATGAATGTGATTTCTAGAATTAAAGAAGCAGGGTACAAAAGTTCAATGGATGATTCACAGATGTGAAGAGCTGCACTGGTTACTTGGGATTAACTTTATGTGGAGCCTGGGAAAGCACAAAAGACTGAAATCTCTTGATTCAGCAGTACTACTCATATTTCCTCTGCTCTCTAATATTGGCTCAGCGTGGCCACCCACTATTTTTATTTGCCCACACAGCCTGCAGATAGTAGGCATCAGGGAGCTGAGAGGCATGCCAAAATAATTTTTTAGGAAAATTAGGAAAAAATTATCTAAAAGGTGAAGTGCTTCTATTATGAGAACTTGCAGTTAAAAGGGAGTAGATGTGCCCACCCTATTAGCACAGAACTTTACAAATTTCTTCCTTTGGTGAAGTTACGAAATTTCCTCTCTTTCAAATCAGTGTAATTCCTAAGAATATTTGGATTTATGCATCTGGTTTTTGGTGTTGCACACCAATAACTTGTAATGTTTTTTTTCCTTTAATATTTTTTTTAGCCTTTGTCCTGCTTCCTCAATTATTTCCACTCATTAAATAAAACCCACAAGCCATTAATATTCAGTGAAATCTCTTCTGTCTTTAATTACTTGTAGGCCTGCTCTGAAAAAACCCTTACCACCTAACTAAACCCCTTGGATGAAATGTATCTTTAGATGACCTGTCAGAGGGAATGGAACTTTAAATGCAGTAAAAGATCCATCTGGCTGGTTATTTTAATGCTATTTAATTAATTAATCCAGCAAAAATATGGTATGTAGGAGAGAAATTCATAAAATGCACTCTGTTGTTGGTGGGTTTGTGGGGTTTTTGGTATGCAGGAAGGGAGGTGTGCTGTGCATGGCTGGCCCCGCAGCCAACAAGAGCTCTGCAGGCTCCAAAGTCCCATGTATAGCTCTGAGGGCTAATTAGTATGAAATAAGTTCAAAGTGAATTTCTCTCTGGTCATCATAAGTTACCTTGTTTGGTGTACATAGGTCCCATCGTTTGCTCTTAAATAAGATTATTTGGGGCACTTCCTCTTAGGTCATCGATAGCTATGAAAGCTCCTATGGGGAGTGGTACTGGGGTGCTTCTGCATCCCACGTAACATATAACCTCTTAAAGCTCCCTAGGAATGTGAGGGCTGCTCTGTTGACACTCGTGTAAATTATGTGTCCCAGGTGAAGCAACAAGAGAGAGCAGTTTGTGAGGGTAAAACCGCAGTGTAAATTGGCTTCTTCTAAGCAAGAAAGTAAATTCTTGCTGCTGGGATCTGTAGCTGTCCTGAGGTGTTGCATGATTCTCTCTTCACTCCTGCTGGGACTAAACATTCTATATTCCTCTCTTTGACAACTGTGAAAAATCAGGTGAATTTCTGGAGTTGTTTGTTATCACTGCTGTTGCTGTCACTGCTTTTATGATGCACTACAGCATTGTATCTCCCATATCAGCTGCTGGCTGTGGTGCAGGCTTAGAACAAAATGACAGTGTTTATCCAACCTGTTCATGAGCTCTCTGGCTCCAGTCTCGTGAGGTCTGCCTGGCTTCCATCAGGAGCAGAAAGGAAAGGGCAGAGAGGATAATTAGCCACAAATCAAAATGCTTCCCCATGCTTGCTTCCAGGGCAGAGCAACAGCTTGCTGCCAGACACGCGGGGCTGAATGTGTCACATCCAGACTGGTTCCAAGAGCAGCAATTGATTTATTCAGGACAAAACAGGCATGATTACTTCCGAAGAGGGAAAATCTTCCTTTTTGAAATTACAGACTCCATGTGAGATGCATGTGTCCCCTTGAAGATATGATTGCAAAGCTTTAGGGATTTTACATGAACCAGGGAATGGATAATGCGTGTTTGGTACGTTGGTGCTCTCTGGTACTTTTCCCAATCATTGTGTTCTCTCCCCTGTCCTCATTATTACTTGCCCTCTATGACTGTCCTTCTCATGAGATTAAATCCTACTTTTTTGAAGAAGAAAGAAATTAGCACCTAATTTTCTTTCCAAAGAACCAAACAAATGTGCAGCACAAGAGGCAAAGAATTACAAGACCAGATGAGAATTGTAGCTTATTTCATGATGGATATCTGAGAAGCTGTAGCCAGTTTTCTAATTGAGCTATGGCTATTTAGATTAACTTGGTGTGTTAGTGTTTTATATTTTCATTCAACCGTTTTGCTAAAGGTTTATTGTTATTTTAAGACAGTTCCAAAAAATATGAATTCAAAGTTCTTATTTGGAAATGTCCTTGTAAACAAATTAGAGTATTTTTTGCCTTGTTGCTTTCTAAAAGGGAAGCAGCTCTGATAGGAACATTTTGACAGGGCATGTCTGGAGCAGCCCACCATCAGGTTATCATGGCTCGTTGCTTCTCTGCTCTCTGTAGATTTACCTGTCACAATGAACTCTCTGTAGTTGCACCATGACACATCTCAGGTCCCTTCCTTGTTGGTTTTCCATGTTTCTGTGAGGGTTTTTTTCCATGTGGCACTTCTAACACCAGTGATTATCCTGCTGGCAGGACTAGCTGTAATGGAAGTCTCAAACTGTGAAGTATAATTTTCCTTCTGCACCTTTACATTGGTGCCTCATCTTTGCTAGTGCCCAGGCTTTCAAGTGATGGGGCAGAGATGTGATTATGCAAACAAGAGAGGTTATAGAAAAATTACCATTGAAGTTATTATCTTTAGTGCCTACATGACAGGATTTCAATGGTACATATGGAGGCAAGTGAAGAATTCAAAAAACTATCAAGATTAGTTTTGCCCAAGGTGTTTTATCAAGCAGCAGAACAATCATAAAAGAAAACTAGAAGTCATGCAATAAGCAAACAAAAGCCAGAATGAAGCAAGAAGGTGTGTGAGATGTGAAACCAGCAAAAATACCGCAGGGATGATAAAGAACTGGGGGAATAACTCCATGACAGACAAGAAAAGGAGAATATAAAAAGCTTGAAGGATGGAGGTTCTGGAACAAACACTTGCTAGAAACATGGATATGTGGTGAGGTAAGAGTCAGAAGTGGGTGAAATGGCGGCAATGCCACGTACATACCCCAGGGAATGGAAAAGAAAAGCTAACAGATGTCTTCAGGGAACCCAAGAGCAGAGAAGTGCTTTGCCCAGGAGCCAGCAGAGGATTAGCCTGTCTTATTTAAACTTTGAAGGCAATAAAGTAGGGTTTTTGGAAGGTTTTTTGGTCATGCAGATGGGTTGGAAGAGCCCCAGATGTCTGCAGTGTCAGTGTTCTTACCTGCATAGAGAGCAGATATCAGAGTCTTTATTTCGAACTGACTGTTTTTATGAGTGTATTTTAGGATTAAGTTGGAAATGGCTTTGTCTGAGATTGCTGCCATGCCATCAGGAATGGTCCTAATTCTTTTGCCAGGTCATCTGCACCGTGGAGACCAGAGACAAGATCCACACAGCCCAGCTGAGGAGCGCGCTCTTGGAACGCTACCCCACAACTGCCTGGACTGAGCGGTGACGGGCACAGCGCGGCTGGGGGGCACGAGGGCCTCTGACAAGGACTCTGCAGAGCCCCAGTCTTGAGGCTTGCACAACAAATACTGTCTTTCAAAGCTGAACAGTTAGCAAATAGTTTCAGCATCTTTATTTCCTGCTCAAAATGTAGTAAATGTCTTTGGGGAAAAAAAGTTAAACTCAAAACTTTCGATTAGCTAAGGGAAGCTCTTAGTCTCTGCCGGTGCTGGAATTCCTCAATTCATTATCAGCTGGCTGCCTGGATTTTAGCTAGTTTGTAGAATCCAATGATACTCCGTAAAGAAGCAGGGAGAAGGCATTTCTCTTTACATCTGAATATAGACCTCTCAAAGGTCTTTTGATTTTGATGCCCCTTGTTAGAGTAATGCAGCTCCTTCTGCTGGACTTAGCCACACTGCAAGTACTGAAATTTTCTGTTTCCAAGCCAGAAGCAGTTTTCTGTTTGCTAAATCTGCTTCAGGAGGTGTATACCTGTGTTTAGGTTGAACACACTTCTGTTCTGATCTTTTCTACCACGTGAGGAAAAATTATGCTAATAGAAGGTGATTCAAACACAGCCAGAAAAGCCCTTGGAAGATAAAAGTCAATATAATAATATTTTTTTTTCCCAAGGGAAAATGACCTGATTTGCAAAATAAAATTCCAAAATATTTTGCAGGAATTGAAGAAAAATATTGAGTATGATTAGAGCTCATAAACAGAACACAAATATATTTCTTGCCTCTGTTTTTGGAGATTCAGTATAAAAAGTAGCATATAGCTTGTGTTTCTGTATAAAAAGGGGTCTTGCTACTCATGTGAATTTTGTAATTAGCATTCCACTGATTATCTTAGTCTGTCTAAAACAGACTCTATCCATCTCACCTGACAGATTAAGCACACTGTTAATAGTGACACATATTTAAAGGCCACATATTAATAGCCAAAGGCAGTGCTGGCAGAAGAGGAAGCCTAAGTCTTAGGCACATGGCTAATGCAATTAACAAAGAACACATTGACCTAAATACCATTTTCATCACTACAGGCAGAGAACAACTAATAATATAATAGTCTGGGATGGCAAGAAATGTAAGAGAAGTTCAGGCCCTCTACTGAATGTGCACACAACACAGTTGTGCCTTTTCATTTGGGCAGAATTTAACTTAAACTCTGAGAAGAC
This sequence comes from Hirundo rustica, assembly GCF_015227805.2. NCBI lineage: Eukaryota > Metazoa > Chordata > Aves > Passeriformes > Hirundinidae > Hirundo > Hirundo rustica. The sequence goes on along the minus strand of NC_053457.1, from coordinate 11,711,443 downwards.
CTTATAGTACCTTCCAGTACCTAAAGGGGGCCTACAGGAAAGGGGCAATGGCTTTAAAGTGAAAGAGGGCAGTTTTGTATTAGGTGTTAGGGAGAAATGCTTTACTGTGAGGGTGGTGAGGCACTGACACAGGTTCCCCAGAAAGTTAGGGATGCCCCATCTCTGGAAGGATTCAAGGCCACGTTGGTTGGGGCTTTGAGCAACCTGGTCTAGTGAACAGAACTCCACGACAGGGAGGTTGGAACTAAATGGTCTTTAGAGTCCCTTCCAACCCAAACCATTCTGTGGTTCCATGATCCACCTCTCTCTCTAGCTTACACAGGCAAGATGGGATGAGAAGGGCAGCATTGGGGCTGTCTCTGCAGTATTATTTTTCTGGGCAATAATCTGTTTGCTCCTTCTTGTGGTTCACAAAGGAGCAGGAGTACAGAGACTGACAAATGGTGGACAAAAAATAGAAGTTGACAGATTTCCTCTGTTTTTGGAAGGAGCATAGTAGTTTGCATATGGAACTAAAAATTATTCATGCCCCGATGGTTAGTTTTGTTCCCTTCTGGCCATCCAGAATGATGGGTATAGGCCTTGGTCCTGTCACACACAACTCCTTTCTCTGCTGCCGGAAGAGTTTAAGAAATCTGTATGGAAATAGATGACAGAGTTCATATTACATACTTGTTACTTCCATTGGAACAAGAAATGAACATCACTGAAGAGCAGGTTTGGGGATGAGAACCCAATATAGGTAAGGGCCTAATTACCCTCTCATGTTTTTTGGAAAAAGTCTCAGGAAATTTTGAGGATGTTTCAGGTACCTGCATGAGAAGAAAATGGAGTTTTATAACCAAAGTTCTCAGTAGTGGCCAACAGGTTCTGCTGTCTGGATATTGGTTTAAAATTTGGTACTATCCTTGACTTTATTGTTTTAGAAGTTCAGACCATTAATAACTTCTTTCCTAATCAGTGGGAACCGCATTTAGCAAGTCTTCACAAACCTGGGGCAAGAAGACGTAGCAGTTAGATCAACCAAAAATCAATGCACTTGAAATCACTGTATGATTTTGGAAATGTGTTTGGGGTGGGGGGAAGGAAGGCAATGTCCAGAAAGTGCTTAAAATGTCAAACATGATATTTGCAGTTTGGTTTTATTTTTATTGTCTTAAGTATAAACATACTTTAAAGTGTAAATCACTCTTCAGTAATAAACACTTTGTATGTGAATATTATAATACCAGAGATGTTTTTCATTCTATATTGCCTTTATTGAAATCTCACTAGCTTAAAGACAAAATGAAGATCTTCCAAGGGGAAAAAAAAAAAAAAATCCTCAAAATGAGACATTTAAATGAATGTATGCTTGGAAAGAATAATGAAATACCTGTGCTGCTAACCTTTCTTTTTTGAATTGTGAAGTATAATAAGATCTATGGAATTTCAAAGATCTAATAATGTGATTTTGAATGTTTTATGTAAAGAAGTATTTTTATATAGAGTGTTCTTATTATGTACCTTGAAAAACAACTTTAATGATTATGTAAAACATTCACTAATGGTTAAATCAGCAAAATATAAATCTAAGCATTGCTATTTATTTGAAAAGTAATTAAAATTTTGCTATGCCACCTCAGCAATGAAATCTTTGCCATTCTCTTGTGTGATGCTGATAAGAGCCTCATTTAAAAAATCGGAGTTAATATTTTTCTCTTTTCTGTCACTGACATTGGCTCAAAATCCACCTGATGGATGCCAGAGGGGAGCTCTGAGGTGCCAGGGAGGAGAGTGCAGCTGGGCAGGATGGCTGCTCTGGCCCTGTGGAGTGGCAGACTCGTGGCCTGCTCCCCAGCGTGGTGCACGTCCTGCATGGAGCCTCCTCACTGCCATGGATCCTCACTGGTGCACGTCCTGCATGGACCCTCCTCACTGCCATGGATCCTCACTCCCCAGCACAGTGCATGTCCTGCATGGAGCCTCCTCACTGCCATGGATCCTCACTGGTGCACATCCTGCATGGAGCCTCCTCACTGCCGTGGATCCTCACTGGTGCACGTCCTGCATGGAGCCTCCTCACTGCCATGGATCCTCACTGGTGCACATCCTGCATGGAGCCTCCTCACTGCCATGGATCCTCACTCCCCAGCACAGTGCACGTCCTGCATGGACCCTCCTCACTGCCATGGATCCTCACTCCCCAGCGTGGTGCACGTCCTGCATGGAGCCTCCTCACTGCCATGGATCCTCACTGGTGCACGTCCTGCATGGACCCTCCTCACTGCCATGGATCCTCACTCCCCAGCACAGTGCATGTCCTGCATGGAGCCTCCTCACTGCCATGGATCCTCACTGGTGCACATCCTGCATGGAGCCTCCTCACTGCCGTGGATCCTCACTGGTGCACGTCCTGCATGGAGCCTCCTCACTGCCATGGATCCTCACTGGTGCACATCCTGCATGGAGCCTCCTCACTGCCATGGATCCTCACTGGTGCACATCCTGCATGGAGCCTCCTCACTGCCATGGATCCTCACTCCCCAGCGCAGTGCACGTCCTGCAAGGGACCCTCCTCACTGCCATGGATCCTCACTCCCCAGCACGGTGCACATCCTGCAAGGGACCCTCCTCACTGCCATGGATCCTCACTCCCCAGCACAGTGCACGTCCTGCATGGACCCTCCTCACTGCCATGGATCCCCACTCCCAGCACGGTGCACGTCCTGCATGGAGCCTCCTCACTGCTGTGGATCCTCACTCCCCAGCGCAGTGCACGTCCTGCATGGAGCCTCCTCACTGCCGTGGATCCTCACTCCCCAGCACAGTGCATGTCCTGCATGGAGCCTCCTCACTGCCATGGATCCTCACTCCCCAGCACAGTGCACGTCCTGCATGGAGCCTCCTCACTGCCATGGATCCTCACTGGTGCACATCCTGCATGGAGCCTCCTCACTGCCATGGATCCTCACTGGTGCACGTCCTGCATGGAGCCTCCTCACTGCCGTGGATCCTCACTCCCCAGCACAGTGCACGTCCTGCATGGAGCCTCCTCACTGCCATGGATCCTCACTGGTGCACGTCCTGCATGGAGCCTCCTCACTGCCGTGGATCCTCACTCCCCAGCACAGTGCACGTCCTGCATGGAGCCTCCTCACTGCCATGGATCCTCACTCCCCAGCACAGTGCACGTCCTGCATGGAGCCTCCTCACTGCCATGGATCCTCACTCCCCAGCACAGTGCACGTCCTGCATGGAGCCTCCTCACTGCCATGGATCCTCACTGGTGCACGTCCTGCATGGACCCTCCTCACTGCCATGGATCCTCACTGGTGCACGTCCTGCATGGACCCTCCTCACTGCCATGGATCCTCACTGGTGCACGTCCTGCATGGACCCTCCTCACTGCCATGGATCCTCACTGGTGCACGTCCTGCATGGAGCCTCCTCACTGCCATGGATCCTCACTGGTGCACGTCCTGCATGGACCCTCCTCACTGCCATGGATCCCCACTCCCAGCATGGTGCACATCCTGCATGGAGCCTCCTCACTGCCATGGATCCTCACTGGTGCACGTCCTGCATGGAGCCTCCTCAGTGCCATGGATCCTCACTCCCCAGCACAGTGCACATCCTGCAGGGACCCTCCTCACTGCCGTGGATCCAGGTGCTGTTTCCTGCCCTGTGCCCTGGCTGTGCCTGCCTGTGTTCCTGGGCAGTGGGAGGGTGTGGTGCAGTGTGTGGCTGGGCTCAGGTGGGTGGGAGAAGCCCATGAGATGGGCTGAGATCAGCTCTCAGGGGTTCTCATTGCAGTCACCACTAGCTTTGGGGAGCCAGTGCTTCAGTTCCAGGGTGCAGCTAGAATACACGGTCTTGTCTCCGGAGCAACAAGATGCCTGGACCTGGGTAGTTCCACTGGAGCTGTCCTAGGCACACACTGCTGCTCAGGGGCACAGCACAGCTTCTTCCCAGGACTGATGCAAGCATGGTGCATCTTAACTTGAAACAAAATCTCTTCCCAAACTGATTCCTTAATATTTTCAGCCAGGTCCTGTTAGCTGGGGATTAACATCTAAATCTCTGCCAGTACGTGTTTTTGCAGCATCAGGAGCAGATTACCTCCCCATGCAGGTGGCGTGTCCTCACAGGCAGCACCTTGCCTTCTGACCTACTGCTTTTGGGAGATTCACAAACTCCCCATCCCACAGTGCGGTAAGGGCATTTGACATGTTATTGTTAAAGTTTTCTAGACCCAAACATAGGCCTGTGGTTTATGGAATGGAAAACTAAACTGAATCACTCTGGGGCTGGGCTGTAATTCTTGCCAGTCATTTATTGGATGGCCTTTGTTCTCTTGTCACTTTCTCTGTAGTTTGTTTAGCTGTAAGCAGTCTGCCATGTATAGGGTGTCAAAGTTTGTAGAGTTTTCTTCTATTACAAATCTTTGCTTTCACGTGTTCCCAAACTTTTGCTACATGTCAAAGGCAGTGGAATCCTTCACTACATTGTGCCCTCCTGAGCTGATGAATTTCCCATTGTTCAAAAGCACTTACTTATTTTTCTAAAAAAATGCTGCAGCAAAAACTGGTGGCAGTATTTGGAAAATATAATAAAATATGAATGTTTAGAAGTATGTCAATAATGATCAACATCCCATACAGCTAAGCCCACACAACCTGTCAGTCTGAAGAAACGAAGAGACTTTAAGGATCAGCCACATCTGAGTGTATCCACACAAAGGACATGAGGGGCTCGTCCTGTGCTGCTGATGTCTGAAAGCTCCTCTAAACACAGGTACTCTGATCTACTTCTGATTGACCAGCCTGGGGTGAGGGGTGCGGGGGCAGATTGCAACTGTGAAAATCCCTTTCCTTCACACTTTTGAAATTCGGGAGAAGGACGTGGTTTTCCTTTTGATAAGAAGCCTAGAGTATCTTGAGAAGGACATTTTAAATTGTGTAACTGCTACACTTAGTAAACTGGTCACCCTGTGCATTCCCACAAGGGGCACCTGAGTGGTTTTCCTTTGTGAAAATGGTCTCAAAGAACACTGATAAATGATACAATAATGTTCCTTACACCCCTCTTTCCTCCTCTCCCCCCCTTCTTCCCCTCCTGCATGTGCTGTAGGTATGTTTGGAGTTGCAGGGGCCATGTAAGGTTCAGTACAGTACGTGGATTGTGCTGTATTATTACTGCTCTTCTGAGGAGCAGGAGTAAAGGAAATACTGAGGGATTTTGTTTCTTTTGCTTTCAACAAGCTATGGTAATTTCTTGAGCTGTTCATGTAGCTCTTCCATAAAGAGATTGTTCCAGAATGCCCACAAGCATCAGACTGTGGGACCTTAAGGGTCTTGCCTATAGTGGTCAAGTTGACTGCAGGCTCCCTGGCAGTGATTGAGGAGGACATTCCCCCAGCTTCACCAGGGCTCAATTGCTCTGCAGGGGACCAGCTGCCCAGCCCCAGAGCAAATTAAACGTCCTTAATTAACCAACACTTGGGTATTTCCAAAGTCTGGCTCAGTAGACTTCTGTTGTGTTTGGAAAAATCTAGGTCAGCATGAAAAAGAGGCAAAGTAAGACAACATATTGAGATTCTGAGAAAAGTTTTTCATCACTCCCTCACAAAAATCAGCTACAGCCCTGAAGGCTTTGGAAGTTCTTGAAAATGGGTGGGAGACTTTTCAGTGTTTCTGTTCAGGCTCAGCAGCGTTTCTGAGCTGATGCTGCCTGTCCTGATCTACACATCCACATCTCCTTGATTTGAGCAGTGATTTGTCAAACACGCTGATCTGGATAACTTGCCTTTAAGGAGTTTATGATTTAAGGGTGAAAATTAATCTGGGTGGTTTCTTTGTTTTCTTCTGCAACAAAGCTACCAAGCAACCACAGCATAAAGTACTGTTTAAAGTGATGAGGTTGTGACTTGTATGAAGTTATTGCTTTTGATCACCAATGCCAGGGCAAATAAATAATGAATGGAGATGGGTTTTTTATGTCTAGCAAAAGCAGGCATGGTTGCTTTAAATTTTCTTGGTATACCCAGGCTTGCACCTAGCTTTCATAGCAAGGGTTGGGTTTTTCTCTTCTTTCCAATTTGAAATGGATGTCTAAACAGCATTTGTATTTTCTGTGCTGTCACCAGCCTAGTTGGCAGAAATATCCATCCTGAAAAACCTTTATTAATGTCATCTCAGCTTCCTTGGTGATTTACCTTATTTACCGGTCTTTTTCAAAAGTAAAAGCTCTTCTGTATGTTTCATTGGAGTTTCCTTTCAATGGGAAGCGATATTTTGAAATATTTTGTTACAGTGAATTGCTTAATTGCAAGTATTTTCCTTAGGCAAGGGTGGGTTGGGTGTTGCTGGGGATGGTCTGACACTCAGCCTTTGGGAACACAAGGTGCACTTCTGTTGCTCTGCTCTTCCGTTGTGGAAAGGGCATTTTGATGGCAGTGGAAAGAGTGGCTCTAAGTGACTGAGAGTGATCTTTATTGTTGCTGTTGGACTAGCCTGGAGAAATGCTTATGCCTGGTGTAACCAGCAGCATTTCCAGAGAGCCTCTCAAAGCCAGGAACACGTGTCTCTGTGAGCTGAGTGACGTGCTGACCTGGATTTGTGCTCCTGCTGGCTTTTAAAATAATTTTGTAACATATTAAGGGTATATTTACCTTACTGTGATGTTGAAGGCAATATAAACAGCTATTCAGAAATGGTATCTCAACATTATTTTCAGTCTTGTCATGCTGTGGGTTTCTTCCTTTTCCTCAAGGCCAGTCAGCATTGCTTAGCCCGTGGTCCTCAGGTTTGCAGTTGGGATCTCGTTGTGAACCCTCCAAAACTTTAGCAAACAGGCATCTGTGCTGTTTACAGCTCTGGGACAGAGGCTGATAGCAAACACTGGTTGGTTTTTGCTTGGGTTTTTATTTTTGTGGGTTTTTTTTTTTTAAACAAGGGTTAAAACTGAACTGCTGCGAAGCAAAGGTTGGGGAGAGAAAGTGTCTGAAGGTAAATGAATACCTGGGAGTTGCATTTTTAAAATCTTTAATAAACAATGCCCAGCAACCTCCACAGAGAAAGCTGCTGCAATCTGTCATGCTAAACAAAAATCCCAGAGAGGCTTCAAAAAATGGTGCTGATGCCAGTGCCTGGCTAAAACTTGTTCTAATTTGGTATTTTTTTTAACTAAGGCAGTACATATTTTTTTCTACTCTAGCTTCCTATAGCTTTCTACTGTAGCTTCCTTGGGCTGCCCTGAGGAAGCTTTGCCATTGCCTAACAGGAAGCCCATCTAATCAGGGGGATGTAGTTTAAGAGGATGTAGTTTACTTCTCAGAGCTGTGATTTACCTGTAGCCACTCCAGAGCCCAGTGGAGGGGCTGAGGGTGAGCCTGACCAGTGCTTGGGGTGCAGCCTGGCCACGTAGTATCAGTGATGGGACTTTGGAAAGCTGATCCTGCACATTCCAAGTGTGAACACTGATACTGGTGTCAAGGAGCTGTCTAGGTATTTTGTATGGGCGTTTTATTTCTAGGATGTATTAAAAACAACTACTTCCTGTTTAAAAATCTTTATTCCAGGGACACAGACTAAGACAAAAGGTTACACAGTAAGACGTAGCTCAGGCTCTTGACATTTCTGTTGGATTTCTAGCCACCAAATGAGTTTCTACTTCTCTATAAAATGTTTAAGTTAACAGTTTGCCATTAAACAAGAACCAAACCCGAACAACAAACAAACCACCATTTCAAACCCTTCCGTTCTCCATGCCTTTAGTACCCACTGAAAGCAAAAACTTGATGTACCTGTGCTTGCAGAAGGCTCCCCACAAGGCAGTGTTACAGTCTGTAGGTACTGCACAGGGCACAAAGTTACGCATTACCGCCTTGTGGAGCTCTTAGAGGTCAGAGAAAGAACAACCTTTTCTTACCCTTTCTTCCAGAACAGTATCATGGCAAGAGGCATGGTAAAACTTCTCCCCACACCAGAGTTAGTACTTGAAATAGTTATTCCTTTTAGAAGTGCTACAACTACACAGAATAAATTCTTGTTCGAATATTCAAAAGTAAAAGACAATCTGATGGAACTCACTACACATACAGGAAATACTCTTGAGGGTCTCTCAACCTTAGGTTTCAGAAGACCAGCATCTGGGAAACAGTGGTATATGTTCACTACATCTAATTTCATTCCCAAATATCAACTTTCCAGTTAGATTTTTGAAAGATTCTTTTTTCTTTGGATAATAAATTACTTCTCAAAAAAGCTGCCCTCAAAGCTACTTTATACTACAATAACTCATAACTTAAAATCTTCATTAAAAAGATGAGGTCATGCTGCATGGATTTTAAGGCACTTGTATTAAACCAAGTTAAAGTGCTTTATGTATCCAAGCTCACTGCACGTCAGCCTGAGCTGAGAGGTGGTCTTTTCAACGTGCCTGCAGCAGTACAGTGGTCTGTCCTTTGTGGAACAAAATAAGCAGACAAAACAAAGTACAAAGAGCAGGCTTTAACAACAACAAAAACGTCAGTCTGGAGAGAAAAATACAGGTAAATTTAAATCCTGTTAGAAAACAGGTGCAAGCTGCCTTGTGGCTGTCAATAACCCTCCCTGCTGTGGAACAACAATTCTCCTCATGAAAAGGTAATTTATCAATCACTGCTACCAGCTGTCAGTGATAGAGTACACATGTCAAACTCTGCAGAGGAGCAGGTTCTGGCTTCTTGCACAATAAATAGGATTAAAATTTGGCAGTGCCAAGACTGAAGGGCTGTTTTTCTACTGAACTATCCACAGGGCCCTGAGAATTTTAATTGTGTTGTTTAGTAAGAGGAGAGTTGCTTGGGTAGAAGGGCACTGCATCATGCAGCAGGAATGTAATTTAGCTAATTACAGCACCTAGACAGGTAGTGGGGGTCTTTTCAGAAAAATGAGATGAAGTATGTGAGAAGTGACTTCTTTCATTGTCTTCTAGTACTGCTTCTTGGCTGCAGGCTTGTAAGACACCAGGAGACCAAAGGAAGCATATCCAAATAAAAGGGTCTGAACGAACCATTGAAACTGAACAGCCGGGTCAGTGATTCCTTTAGCTCTGTAACATTAACAAAAACACAAAATGTGTCAAAAACCCTACGCTTCTGCAGGCCCTACTGGTACTTATAATGTAAGGTTAGCTATCTCCACCCATCCTTGAGATTCAGACTGATTAGAACATTTCAACTCAGCACATCCATCTACTGAGACATTTCCTGTGCTAACTAAACATACCAGTTCTTGTGGCTTTAGGATTTTAAGCTATTTATTGAACAAAAGTTCTTTCAGACATTCTATGCATACAATTTCCTCAACAATATATAAATTGCAATCTCCATCTGTCCTGTTTGAAATGACTTATCCCAGAAGTTTGTGTGCAAAGAACCAAGAAACTGGAGTAGCTTAACACTGATCTTCATACACAAGTCTGAATATAATTTCTTGTTGGCTGTGTTAGTCAAGGGAGACTTTATGCCAACAATGACTGTGTGATGAGGGATGGAAACATCAGTACCTGAATTTGTGGCTAGACAAAGACAGGTAACAGGGCTGAAGGCACTTCACTTACTTTATGAAGAAGAGACCTTCCTATGTTAGTTAGTTTTAATGTAACATATATGAGTTTTTCTGTATGTTACAGAAAATGACATTTTCTCCTCCATTGCTCTCGAGAAGTACTCCCACTGAAAGGAACAAGTATAAGCGAAACAGCAAACCCAAGGGATTTCACATTTCCAGTAAACAATTCCGTCAGGCATAGTTGTGCTTTTTTGTTTATAATCCCAGCTCCAGTTTTCAAATTACTGCAGAACCTGGAGAACAAGGGCTTAAGAAATTTACCTGTTGCTACAAAGCAAACTTAATGAATAGATCATACGCAGCAATACAGGCCAAGAGCCAACGACAATACTACAGCTGATTAAAAAATTTGTATCTGAGCCCTCACAGCTTTTCCTTGAGCCTCCTTTGTGATGTTGCCATACAGACATAACTTCTACGTAAGTAAAAATAAGTGGTGTTTGGTGCTGACAGAAGTACAACTGTTAGGTAATCTAAAGCAGCACTCATGATGAGATGATGATGGGCAGGCCATCTCTGCCTTTTTGTTGTTGTTGTTGGTTTGAACACTACTCTGTAAGACTTCATTAGTAAAACTAATTACAATACACTCATTTGGTATGTTCACTGGTAGTCACTTTACACACTCAGACTTAAAAGTTTTAGCTTTCAAGCTACGTAACTCAAAATGAAAGTCTGACAAAGCCAAAATTTTTACTAACCCTTATTCTGAAGGCAGAGATTATTCTTCCATATTCTACTACCTTAAAAAAACCCCTTATGCAGCGTTCCATGAAACAAAATCCTGTTGTTTCCAAGAGCTGTTACCTGAGAAGCCTGGGACAGACAGCAGTGACTGACCCAAATGAAGTGGAAACCCATCATTTGTATCATGGCAAACAGACTGGCCACCTACTCTGCAGAGCATGAGAACCTAGTGAGTATCTGCATTCTCCCGAATTACTGCAGCCACAAGTCAAACGAACAGAAGGACGATGTGTTTGGACAGCGCTCCTTTCCAGGTAAATTGTTATGCTAACCTAAGGCTTAGATGGCCTTGCCTGTACAGCCCCATTAGTTCAAGCAGCTTATCCCACTGACCTGCAGATGCAGGTAGATCTGAAAGTGTCCAATTGTATTCTCACAATACAGATGCAATTGTTTAAGCGTGTCATTAGCAGTATCGCAATCCTGATGAGGTAAGATCTGATAAAATTGTAACACCTGAAGTTATCAGACTATTTCTATGCTATCTATTGCTCCCTCTGCCTCCTGAGCAGCAGTGTTACCCAGTGAACAGGGAGCTCAGAGCCTGCCAGACAAGCTCTGGCAAACCTTGCTGCTGCCAGTTCTGCAAGCTGCCAGCCCTTGTTGCTGCCCTGCACAAGCGTAACCACTGGGAGAATTGGCAGCAAATGACGGTGGAGGACAGCAAACTATCACTGCAGCAAGGATTTTACCAGCACCCTCTGAATTCACTGCTGCTGAGAGCCACCACAATCAGTCTGTAGCTTACGTTACTTGATTCAGAAATCCTTTGCAGAGAACCTGTGCTGGAGTGAGAGGAAGGAACAACTTACTGGCACATCTTAATACCGTAGAGGGCTTCCACTATGTGAATCAACCAGGATACCCAGAACCTGGTGGAAAGAAAACATGGTTTATTGTGATGAAACTTAGGGAGAAGACTGTTGGATCCAAGATGTATTATGCAGAGAACATAAATCTAGAAGCACTGAAGTAACAACTTATTTTAACATAGAAAGGAAGGTGTCTTTCTCATCTTGAAGAAACCCCACAAGCGTACACTTAAAAGAAACTGAAGCCCACTGAGAAAATCAGAGCAACTGGAACTTGTGCAATAAGCCTTGACCTGCTCTTTGAAGCATCCACTAGGCTTCCAAAACTTTCAGCACTTAGATTAAGCCAAAAAGCCAAATGCTTAGTGAAAGCAGTACAAGTTAAGCTTAGTTAAGCATGTAAAATCTATCCTTTTATTTACACAAGTATTTTTAGTGGTCCTAAGAAACTACTTAAGTTTTTACAGGTTTAGTTCTATGAAAGCAACCGACTATATAAGAATATATAATGTGACTTGATAAGCCAAGTCACACTTGGCCTACAAATTTTAATATAGAAGCTTTCGTAGGGAAAAAAAAAAAAAAAAAAGTTGAAATATTCAGTTAGGATCAATTCAATACCTTGCTAAAGCAAAAGATGTTTTGAGAAAAGATGAAGGTTCTACCTGATGCATGGTAAAATAAACAAGAAAGTCCTACTGATTTCTGTCTTTACAGGAAGTCAGTGAGCTCAAGAAAATTGTAACCCAGCAAAACTTAGCACTGTGCAGGGTTATTTCTTATGTAGATCGGGATAAGTGAGTACCAGTGTAGGAACTGCTCTTTAATTGAAGCTGGATAAAAAAGATTCCTAAAGAAAGAACTGGGCTGCTCAAGTAACAATTGTAGGAAAAAAAAAAAAAGAAAGAAAAGAAAAAAAAAAAAAAACAAAAACCTTTCAGTAGATGGTACAAATGTAACTTTGGACTAATAATTGTCATCAAAAGTAGTATCTCAACATTTTTCCCTTTCTTGATAAACCATCAGTGATGCCAAATTCAAAGTTGAATTTTTAAACTATCAAACTGGTCTTAGCCTGTCTAGCCCTCTATGTACTTATTACCCCACACCCTTAATTGTAATGAGCTTGAAAGGAGAGCTCTTTAAATCTAATTAACAACTGGGTTACAGGAAAGCTTAACACAGACTACGTACAAGAATCAGAGACAGGCAAAATAATTACACAGTCAAATATAACTTACCCGTAGCATACCCATTTGTGGTGATGTTCCACTAAATAATTGAGGAAGGTACCAAATATTCCCAAGTAACTATAAGGTATAGTTGAAGGCCAAAGTGTTACCCACTTAAAAAAAAAAAAAAAAAATAGTTATCTTACTTCAAGGTAGAAGTACCACCAATTTAACATTCAAAATAGCTTTATTTCTGAGCCCCATGAGCTTAGAGCTCATTTATTCATAATACTGAAATTCTTTCATTGCATTAACCTTGTCCAAGGACCATCTTTTTCCAGTAGCCTTTGAAAGGTTGCAACTAGGAAATTTCTATTCCTTGACGTACCAGATGCCAAGGGGATAAGTTTAAGGTTGCTGTCTGGGTACCAAGAGTGCATCAGCACGTTAAGTGGCATTTAAGTTGTAAGCTCATTACCTATTAGACATGGAAGCTGCAAAGCCTACATTGTCTTTGACCTGAAGAAGTTAATCTGAGGCAAGTGACCTGAAGAAGCCAAGCAATGAATACACTCTTTAGGAGGAATAACTATTTAACTAAAACTAGGGGTCCTAGTTCTTTTGTCCCCTAAAAACGAAAATGTCAGATTTCTGTTTATTTTTAACAGGGCACAGAAGCACGAATCCCGAGACCAGAGATGCAGAGTTTCTTCCCAGGTTTCCTTCCTGTCACAGAGCTGTCCACAGTGTTTACCACTGTGCACCCTGATTTTCACCGGCTGGGGAGGAGGAGCAGCAGTGAGTGATGAGCTGGGCACTCCAGAGTCCATCGGGGACATAAGGTGAGCGCTAGGCCAGGCCAAAGTTCACACCGCCTTATCTGGCTTCTGCTATCAATGCTGCAGTTTCCCACTATTTGTAAATTCAGCTATGCCAAAGAGGTGATGGGTATAAAAAGGGAATCTGCTTAAAGCTCATTCTGTTTCTTGAAACAGTCCAGAAACTGTTTTGTGAGCAGCTTGATGTGCCTTGACCATCATTTTTACAGTGGCGGTTCTTAAGTTTAGAAAATCTGTGCAAACAGAAAGAAAACTGCAATATGTGAAAGTCAAAGGATGACTTTCATAAACCCGTCAGATACATCAAAACAGCCACTAATATCTCTGCTCCAGTAATCCAGCCTAACTCAGGTGAAGTCTAGTTTTGGAAATTAAGACAACGTGGTGTGAACTGTGTTTTCCAACACCACCGGTTCGTACAGCCTGTGCCTAAAGCGCTGTAGACGCACCTACGGGCTGCCATGCTGCCCGGCTGTCCCGGAGCGAGCTGTGCTGGTGCTCAGTGCCTCAAGCCGCAGTTCTGGGAATGCTGCAGCCATGCCCCTTCCCCGGGCACCTGCCCCGCACGCCCGCGCCCCGGGATGCTCTGACCGGGCCCGGGACGCGCCTCCAGCTCACGGGCTCGCTTCCCTTGGCAGGCCAAGCGGTCTCCGCTGGCCCTCCTGCATGGCTCTGTGCAGCCTCCTCCCTGCCTGGCCAAAGCAGCACCTCTAGTTTCCTTTTTCTCCCCGTTTATTCCGGGGAGCGGCGTTTCCGCGGACACGGGCACGGCGCAGGAAACTTGTTCCACGCACCCCGCGGCTTCTGAACGATCTCCCTCCCTCCCCGCCCCGCGCCGCTCCTTACGCCGAGAACGACCATGCCGAAGATGATGGCCACCATCCAGATGAGCCGGGAGCGCTGGAAGTGGCAGCTGCCATCGCGGCCTCTCTCCGCCGCCGCCGCCATCCCGCCGGGCCGCGCTGTGAGCCCGGGCCGCGCCGCCGCCGCTAAGGCCGCGCTGAGGGGGGCGGAGCCTGGGCCCGGGCGGGCGGGGATGGCCCACCCCTGGGCGGGCACTGCCGCGGGCCCGGCACCGCCTCACCGGGACCGGCTCTGCGCGTGGCCTCGACGGGCCCGGGCCGGGGGCGCAGCGGCTGGGAAGTGGCCCAGCGGAGAGACCGGGGGTGCTGGTGGACAGCGGCTGAACGTGAGGCAGCAGGGTGCCCGCTTGACCACCGGCCGGTGGCATCCTGGCCTGGATCGGCAGTGGTGTGGCCAGGCAAGGGATCATCATCCCCCGGTGCCTGGCACTGGTGAGGCCACACCTCGAGTGCCGTGTCCAGCTCGCAGAAGGATGTTGAGCCGCTGGAATGTGTCCAGAGAAGGGCAGCAAGGCTGGTGAAGGGTCTGGAACACAAGCACTGTGAGGAGCAGCTGAGGGAGCTGGGGTTGTGTAGCCTGGGGAGAAGAAGCCTCAGATGAAACCTTATCACTCTGTACAGCTGCCTGAAAGGAGGCTGTTCCCAGGTGGGAATCGGACCCTTGTGGCAGGACAAGAGGACATATTCCAGAACCACACTAGGGGAAGTTTGAGGTGATTTGACATTAGAATGAGCTGTCCAGGGAGGTGATGGTGTCACCGTCCCTGAAGATGTCTAAGAAAAGACTGAATGTGGCACTCAGTGATGTTCACTCATAGATTGCACTCGATGGTCTTTCCCAACTTAACCGATTCTGCGATTCTGTACCGAACGCGGCGTGGAACAACAGCACAGGAGTTGGAGTGAGCTTTCCAACTTGACCCCTTCCTACTTTACTGCAGCGCTCTGCTTCGGGGTGGAGAAAATGCAGGAAATGGGACAATAGCAGCAGATGCGACGTGAAATACAGCCCCGGCTCCAGGACAGCCCCGGCTCCGCGCTCAGCCCCGGCTCGGCGCCCGGCCCGTGCCGCAGGTCCCGGAGCGCCCTCTGGTGGCGCCGAGCGGCCGAGGCGGCTCCCGGGGTGTCCCGGTGCCCCGCGGCGGTCCCGGTGTCCCCGCCGCAGCACGCAGCGCTCGCACACTGCAGCGGCGCTCGCTCCTGGCGTAAAATAAACAGCTATGGACCTTCCTACCACTGAGCAGTTCAGTCGTTATCTAGAACAGTACAGAACGCCTTCCCTTTTGAAAACTAGCGATTCTACGCGTATCAAGTCCAGCATTTTCTATTCTGTGTCCTTTTGGCAATGTGGTATCGGTGATGAATCACCAGAGCCTTGGGGCAGCTGCTCAGGGGTAGAAATGTTGGGGGGTGGGTTGGGCGGGTTTATGCTTTCCTTGGAGCTTTGCTCCCTGTTTGCTCGGTATGGCTGACAGTGTAGACAGACTGTAAAATGCTGTGCTCTTCTCTCTCCTTGCCCGAAGGTAAACATGCTGCTCTGTTAATTTTGTGTTAATGACGTGCCTATGCGCTTTTTTTTTTTTTTTCCCCCTCCCCTCATTTTTCTGGGGTGTTCTTTGAGATTACAGGAGAGTTTGGTAAAAAATTCCTGCTGCGGTAAAACTGTTGCTGGGAATCCCATCTACAAAACCTAGTGAGGCTGGCTTTGTGCAATTACACCTGATTAAAAGATTCCCCTGCGATGCTTTGCTGATGCAGGGGAGAAGAGTGTGTGACCCCACTTCCGTCTTAGTGTCTGGGAGAAATTTCTAAAATTTTTTTTTTTTTTCCTCGGGTTGGATTGGTTTGGTTTTTTGCAGCCCATTCGTTGATTTGTTCCTCTTTAGGACATTCCGGGCAATCGCAGCGCCTCTCCGCGCTGAAGGCACGGGCGGGCTGCTGCGCGGCGGCGGCTGCAGAGGGCAGCGGATGCACAGCGAACGCACGGGCTGTCAGCGCCGGGCCGGGCTGCGGCTTTTGCCTCCGCAGCCTGCCCTCGGTGGCCAGGAGGGGTCCGAGACGCTGTCGTGTCACCCTACTGCTGCACGGCAGCGAGGACCGCCCGTGACACCGTGGGCCGAGGACAGCGAGCTGGCTTGCTTTTCTTTCTCTGTTGCCAAAAATAATTGATACATCTTTTTATGAAGTGATATTCTTCCAGCTTCATGTGTGGCAGCAGCCCTCGCTCGCTGCCAGCCCTGTTGACTGTCACGGGTAGCTCTGCCAGCCCTGGGCATCTCAACAGCCTTGGACCTGAATGTGAAATAATGAAGACAAATTCCTGCTGAGACCTTTTTGCGGGGCTGGACATTCAGAGATTCCATTTCTAATCCAGGACAGTGTCTCTGACCTGACTTTTTAAAACAGGCTATTTCTCTTGACAAAGAGAGGAGTCTTAAGAGTATTTAAGAAGCCAAATATAGTTCCAATTTTAATAATTTAAAGCCAGAAGACCTGTAGCATGATCTAGTCTGGCCAGCACACGCCTTTAATATTATCTTGTTTCTCTGAATAGAGGTCAGTGGATTGCACTTCCTTGCAGGATACTTTTCAAGGGGCATTTTGTGTTTCTTTGACGGTGTCATAAAACAGAAAGTCCACAGCTTTCAGTGGTTGATCTTTCTTGTGTTTCTTAGGTGTTGTTAGGTATACCTGATGACTAATTTTGAGGGACTCATTTCCCAGAGTAGCTGAAAACCTTGCTCTATCATATTTTGCGAAGGTTTGCAATTCTGCCCTCATATTTTTAACAGATTAGTTATCTTTGTGACTTCAGCACTGAAAATGTTATTTGTCAGTGAATTGCATTTATTGGCAGGTATAATCTAAACTGGAAACAACAAATCCCAAACACTGTTACGTGAGTTATTGAAAAAATACAGAACAAATTCACTTTGCTGAGTTTACAGGAAAGGAAACTATTTCACCGTAACTTCTGAGATTTCTACTTTGATTTCCTTTCCTTTTAGCCTAATCAGTGCCAAAAAGTGAGTGAATGGTGTGCTGTTATGAATTGGCAGCTCTCAGCAGCATGCCACACCCCAGAACACCACCAAGGCTGAGTGCTGACAGCAGGCAGCTCCAGCCATGCTTACCAAAGCCAGGCTTAGAGTTGGAGATCAGAGCACACATGCCAGTTGTGACAGGATTGCCACAGCTCCCCGTCCTTTCTCAGGCCTTTCCTGTGCTGGAGAGCATGCGGATAATGGTAGGGAGCAATCAGCAAGCTGCCAGCCCCACGGCAGGGCTCTGTAAGCCAGCTTCACCCTGCTGCAGGCTGCACAGATCGCTAAACTGAGCCTGTTTTGATAGTAGCCGAGGCCTTAGAAAAGAGGGAAAGCATAATCTTAAAAAAAAAGTTGGAAAGGAAAAAAGCATAAAAAGGCATATCCCCTCATAATTGCACACAAACGTTTTTCCTTGCATTTGTATTACTTGGTTTAGATTTCAGATTAGGTTGGTATTGAACATGCAAGTATTTATTAAGAATCTAAAGAATCTAAAAGTGAAAGAGATGTTTTATGAAATCAATAGGTAAAGTAACCACATAGTTCCATGAGGGTGAGACATAAGATCCTCTTTGAGGTTTCAAAGACAGCTAAATTCATTTTTAAAAATTGTTTTTTCACTGAAGCTGTGTCCAGGGAGCCCCAAAATATCCACAGTGACTGGGTGTCTACACTGAGATGGGTTAATTCTACTGAAACAACCAGATGGACCTGGGCTTTTTTTCTGCTTAGTCCCTGAGACAGAGCTGGCTCATTTTGCATGCTGTTTACATCAATAGGTCATTCTCTTCAATTTTCAAATATTAAAGTTCCTGTTGCACCTACTAGTGGAGAAAATTGTTCCCGCTTCAGTTTAGAAACGTTTGCTATCTCTAACTTAGAGATATTGGCTATCTCACTTCCATCGGGAAGTACAAAGGGTATTTGCCAGGTAGTCGGCCTCTTTTGTTTGGTGTTCTCGGTGGATGCCAGAGAATAGATAGAGACACGTTAGCTCTTCCCTGGCGTTTAAAATTCCTAAAAAAAAAAAAAAAAAAAAGGAGGAGGGGGTGGGAGGATTAGTCAAATTCAGAACAAATTTTATGGCATGAGTCATCATGCCAGAGTCAGTGATGTGACTTGTTTAAACAGCAACTTTCTGTACAAGTAAGGATTTAGGGGTTGGGTTTTTCTTAGGAAGTTATTTGGAAATAAACTGGAGCCAATTTTAAAGTGGATTTGAAGCTGGTATAAAAGAGATGCGAAGCATTCAGGGAAAGTTACCTAAGGAAAAAAATTATCAACAGAACTTTTTTAAAATCAGAGCTAAATGGCACAATGCTATAATGAAACCACTGCAAGCAATGTCTGGTTCCTAATGTAACTAGTTAACCTAGCTATTCCCCTGCCACTTTTAATTTTTCAGAATTGTACCACCTTAATCTTTTAGTTCTAAGACTAGAGAAGCTAAGGAAAAGTACTGTCTTTTGAAATGTTTCATGTTGCACTTTGACAAGCATTACATTTTTGAGGTTAATGGGCAAGATTTTCAGCAGATTGCCATACTTACAGGAAACATTGAGTGTAATGAGATGTGCATAAGCAATAAAAATGTGCTATAGTAATTCTGTTTGCTGCTATAGTGAAGAATCTGCAACTTGAAGTGAGTAAACCTTTGCATATGTCTGTTGCATGCTTCTCATTTGTCATTGGTTTCCTTGGGTGCTTGATAAAACTACTTCTCTTCTATCACATTTTAAACACAATTATGAGCATAATTCAAGTCTTGGAGATTGTCAGCTATAAAGGTCCCAGCCAAATACTTTATTCTTTGTAAAGATTAAGAACCAGGTAACACCTTCCAGTTACAAACACTTGGAATTCTCATTGATTTTACTACGAATGCAGTTTGTGCACTTCAGAGGTGAATTTATGTCAGAGTTCCATACGCTTAGCCTAACAATATCACTGTGGGGTTTTTTCTCTTATTAGAAAGGAAAAGGAATGTGAAACAGCTGCCTTTATCATGGTGTGCTTCCACCAACACTGCCTTAATAAGCCTTTGTAAAGAGACAGCCTAGGCTCAGCAGTTTGAAGTCCAGGTTGCACAGGGAGCTTCAGTTTTGACCACAGTTGTGCAGTTTACAGTTCTTTATTTGTTTTCACCCATATCTACTGGAAGTCAGTAACTTGAGTCCTACTAATATATTTTGTGGACATCTCTGATGTATTTTTTTTAATGATGTGAGGTAGCTTTAGAAAATGAATTATTAACAAGTAACATCCATTTGAAATTTCAGTTTATAGATGTTGGATTTATGCTACATGGATTGGGTGGAATTTTAAAAAACTGGATATGAACTACAAGCATTTAAGAAGATCTTTTTGAAGGTATGGGAGCAAAAAAAGATTTTATGTCATTTGGGGAGGATATTTAATAAAACCGAATGTACTCTGCAAGGAAAAATTGTGACCAAACAGCCTTATTCATTTTGGTCATGTTGGAAAAACCTGAGTAGCTTAGACTACTCAAAAGTGCATTTCATACAGATCCAAGGCCGTAACTCTGTACACCAGGATCCCACAGCACATACAGTAATTATCAAAGGTTGAAGGAGTAAATCTCCAGCAAACCCTCAGCATTTTGATGCCTTGTTCTTCCTTTAACCACTTCATGACAGTGCATATGTATTTTAGTACACAGTGTTTGGAATCTGACACCACTTCTTCCTCTCTGAAGGAATTCCTGTGTCTTTATTACTGTTTCCTATTTGGAAAGACACTGCCTTACGTTGCCAAGTGGTATGGCAGTAAACACAGAGTGCAGTGTTGAGGAAAAAGAAAGGCTTCCGTATAGTTTACTGTTCTTGGGGGTCCATTGGGACCAACTACTGGATCTTTCTTGTGTTTCTCAGTTAATGAACACATCATGTCAATTGATGCAGTTTTCTAGTCCTGAGTATTTTTTCCTATGTGCCTGGAACAGGAATATTGTGATGGGAAAACTGAGTGCAATAGAAAAAAGCCAGCACAGATCCAGCAAAGAAATGGGGTCACTCACTAGCAGATGGATGAGATAGGTGGGAAGCATGTTTCACTACAGCCACATGGGTGGGGATGTTATTTGGGAGATGAGGAGGAATAGGATTGACAAGGGAGGGTAGAGCAATAGTTCTTTAAACAGGGAGGAGAAGACTCCAGACAACTTGTCTCCAGTCCCAGCAGACTAGCCTTAAGGCCAAATTCACTCGTCTTTAGGTGACTAGTTATCATAATCAAGTTCAGCAGACCATGATGTTGAGATGTGTTGTATTTCTGTAGTACCATGTGAGTGTGCTTAATTCTGTCAGCACAAGAAGATAGTCCTTGTCCTAAAACGTCTGCAGTTCCGAGGTCTGATCCTCTCAGGTGCTAAGAGTGCAGTAGTGCTTCTGGAGCTGATCAGCCACAGGATAGATCTGCAGTTACACAAACAGCATAGGTGAGGACAATGACAGACACTTCCCACAAAGGAAAGGAAACAGGGAAGGAGATGGCACAGAGTACAGGGAAAAGGATTACAGAAAAGTAATGTACCCTGTGAGCCTGACTGTAGTGGCCATGAAATACCACTACATTTAAGGGAATTCATATTTATCTCAGTGGTGCTGCAGCAAGCCATGGCTCACCAGATTGAACTGGGCTCAGTAACCTTCTGGAGGCCCAGGCTAGATTTCTGGAGGATATTTTATCCATATTTTTTTATGTTTGCTGAGGCAGGATTTTAGTGACCACAGGTTTGCTACTGCATGGCTGTGTGGCTTTTCTACTGTGTGTTTAAAAGGCTCGAGAAGGCTGATAATCTATTCATTAGGCTTACTGAACAGGGAAATCCTACTCCAGCCCATTCCTGCACTGGCACAGACTCTGCTCTGCTGATTTGTCCTTCCCTGTGGCCATCCTAACCCTTTACAGGCCCAGCCTGTTTAAACTGCAGATCAGTGTTCGGTGTGGCTGTGGGAGGCAGGTCTGTCCCACAGAACACAGATTTTCCTCCACCAGAGCAGGAGACATTGGGACTGGGGACACAAATCACCACTTTCCCAGTTATCCTTCATCCATCTTCCAAGATGGCAATATATTTCAAGGTGAAAAAGGCATTAGGCCAGTTTGAGATCACTTGGAATGAATCACGTTTCAGTATTTCTTATATTTAACTCTTTAAATAATCTATGGAATTGATTGTAATGCTCTGAAATCCAGGGAAACTATAAAAAAGTCCCACCTACAAGATCAAATGTCTGTCTCACCTGATATTTAACTGTTCACCAATGACTGGATACCTGCCATGGGAAGGTCTTTTTTCATGGTCAGTGTGAGCTGCTAGAATCAGTGAAGGTCACTCCATATTCTTGGGTGGGGGCTGAAAGCACCAAATTATTTTAACAGGTTACACGTTCAGAACACAAAAAACTGAGTGTTGTTCCATGTAAAAAGCCCTAGTGAGAGGATGCTCTGGAAGATAAAATTTTACATACATTCAGAGAAAGACTGAATAAATTCACTAAATAGAAACCCTGGGCTGGAAATGACCAAGGTCTTCATCATAATTTCCAAGTAAAAGTACCGGTATGTCATTTACTGAGCTGGTTATAGATTCCTACCTTCCCCATGGCAGGTATCCATGGTCACTGGTGAAGAGTTAAATATCAGGTGAGACAGACATTTGATCTTGTAGGTGGGACCTTTTTTATAGTTTCCCTGGACTTCAGAGCATTACAATCAGTTCCACAGATTATTTGAAGAGTTAAATATAAAAAATACTGAAGCATGAGATTATTCCAAGTTATCTCAAACTGGCCTAATGCTTTTTTCACCTTGAAATCTATAGATTTTCGTGTGATTTAAGAGCAAGACTGTGATGTCCCAAAAGTGCATGGTGTTTTCAGTAATATGTTTAAGCATTAGATGCAACATTTATTTCTGGCAGGAGAAAAGGCTAGAGCAATGCTCTGGTATAACAAAGGTGTTTACTGTAAGAGACAGTTCAGTGCAGGTGACAGCTCTCTCAAGAGCCAGTCCTGGACTGGGGAATGAATGCTCTTGAAAAGCAAGGATTGTCATAATTTTTGTCTTCTTTTTGCTCAAGGTGCAAAATGTGCCTCCCTCCTGCTTACCCTGCTGACGCACCATGGAACTGGACATGTCCGGACACTGAACTACTTTCCAAAGCAAGTGGGGCTGCTGGAAGTGCTCCTTTCCCTGAGGAACAGGCAAGAGCACAAACAACACTTGTCTGCTCATGTTCTCTGGAGGGTTCCTGCCTGCCCCTGGCCATGAGTACTGCTCATGCTATGAAACCTTTGTGAATGAGAATCCGTGGCACTTTGCTGAATTCCGCCGTTTTCCATTTGAACATGAAATCTCTTTGCAATTCTCCAGGGTTGCTTTCTGGCATTTTTATTTCAATGATGTAAGAGCTGCCTGTTACTGCCAAGCCCATAATTAAAGCAGCGTTGACTGGTAAGTAATGGGCTGCAAAAGGTGTACCAAAAGATAATTAAAGACGCATTCCAGATAAGCGGGGGCATGAGCATCCTTTTTATGAGGTGTTAATGTCTGAAGACCAACTAGTGAAATTGATCTTGCCTTCTTCAGGATGAAAGTTCTGCTCAAACATCAATAGCATTGTACTGCCCTAGAAAATGTTTGATGTAGGGATTTCTGAAGGGTGTTTGTCCTAAGACTCCCCAGGCAGGCGCCTGGTGACAGAGCCCTGCTGCACTGGGCGATTCACTGCTACCGTGACTTTGCCATTCATGCTAGCAGGACTTTGGTGGCACCTTTGCAACTCCTGACATGAGGGCGGCTCTGGAGGCAGAGAACAGAGCAGTTTCCAGTGCCCTGCATAGGATAGGGGCACACCTTTCTTCGAGAGCCATTTTAAAGAGCATTAAGACTAGTCCTAGTCTAATAATTGTGTTGTCACTCCTAAATGCACTTTATTTATGTATACTTTATTTCTGTTCTATTCTCAGAATATCCCACCGGTGATTTGGACTCCTCTGTAGAGATACTTGTATCAACTGGCATAAAGGAACCTTGGCAGAGTGGGTTTCCACATTTAGACTCTACTTAAATCTATAGCAAAATTCCGTGGATTTTTGTCTGAAGACAATCTATGAACGAAAGAGATGCTGGTTTTGTTAAGCATGCTGCTTTGGGTATTCCTGCTTCTTTTCCCACATTCTTCCCATTTCTCTGTTTGTGAAATGAATCATAAGTAGGGGTCAGAATACCATTATACTGATAGAATCCAGGGAGGAGATGAAGGAGCTCACAAGCAGTTGTTTTGATTATCACTGACATGCGACAGCATGAGGATGCCAAGGGAACACGGGCAGCAAGGGCTTGTCAGTGTTCTTGATGGATTCGTGTATGGTCAAACTGCAGCTGTGGCAGAAATTAGCTCTTATGTTAGGCCAAGTCCATATACCTCCGCAGAAAAGGAGGGGGAGGCAACGATTGTCATCTTCTTTCCTGGAATCTGACTTAAAAACAAAACTCGCAATCTCTACAATTAGCATTGCAAAGAAAATCTCTGAAAATGAAGGGTGTAAAGAGGCTGCCTGGCAGAGTGCCTCAAACAATAACTCCGGGAAGTGTGAACTGCTCGCTCTATAGCTAGGGGATGTTAACAAAAGCATGTTCTATTTGAGCCGAGCTGGTAGTGATGGACAGTCAATGTTAGCAAGTAGTGCAAGTCTGTGCAAGCCTCTGCTGGCTCCTTCTTATCTCTTCTGCACCGGCTGTGTCTATAAGGTGTTGGAGGAGGTGGTTTCCCTGTTCTTTTGAGCTCAAAATTACAGGCTGCCTACAGGGGCAGCTTTGTGTCGCAGTTAGTCCCATGAAATGATCCTTTTTGCTATGAAAACTGGAATTCCAGAAAGGAAAATTTTCTAGCATGCCCTCTGTCCAGACTGAATGAGTAATCTCTCTCTGTACCCTACAAACATCCTTGGTATCCTTGATCCGGTGAAGCATGTATGCCATGGACAGTTGTATTGGAATAGCAGAGATGGAAAGGTCATATGCAATTCCATACTTTATTGTGCCTGCTAAAATCGAGACTCCCCCGATTCTCTCTCACCCTTTGCCCCTGTGCATCCCTGTATCCCATGTTGATGCGTGAATATAGCTTGCCAAAAACTAAACTGGGGGGAAAAAAAAATCAGCTTTTTTTGAAGGAGCAGCTGCATGAGCTTTGCTAGCCAAGAGTGCACTGGAGATGGCTCATGCACGACTGTGTGCAAAGCCCTGCGGGGTTATCAAGGCAGCTAGTGTTGAACACTGCATGCTTAGAACAAGAATCTGTGGCTGAAAGTGAACTTGCTGCAGTGAACACAGTAAATAAAACTATGCCTCCAAGTTTATATCTGTTTATTGTATCTGAGCTTTCATCCACCCCTACCTTCATATGTATCTGAATAACAGAAGTTAAATAAACCTGAAGGATTAGAAACACCCCTTGACTCTACCTAGAACTGCTGAACCATTTTCCAGCTGACATATTTTTTCCTTTCTCCCATATGACAATTCTTGCTTAAATAAACATTTCAATGTTTACATGGACATGAAAAACTCTGAACTATCCTGAAGCTGAAGAGAAAAGAAATTGCGTGGGATGGTTTTGTGCGATGACAATTCAGGCTTATGGGGATGCTAAGGTAGAAGAAAGGGGAGAAATACTGAGAAATTGCTTCAAACTTCTTGCTGCTGTCATCCCTCTGAAATTCTCAATGTCTTCTGTGCACTTCTGCTTGAAAATATTACTTAGGTGTAGTGGTTTCTGAGGGTGTTTACCCTGCCTTTAGACCGAGCTGCTAAAGGAATCCAGTCTCCGTAGCACTAGACTCACAGGAGCTGACTGTCCTCCCTGTGTGTAAGGACATTCATTTTTTGTTGTGAAGCACTGTGATGGTGTGTGTGATGTTAGAACCCTTGTGCAGCTCAACCCCGAAGTGGCAGCATGGATGATGGGTGCACTGGTTCCTGCAGAATGCAAACAGTGTGTACCAACTCACACCAACTTTGTCCCTGTACCCTTCAGCTTCACAGCAAGCTGGACTGGGTCCCAGATTTGAAAAATGAATGGGAATGTGTTGAGATGATAAACACATGATGTAATGATGTTGCTGTTCTTGAACACCTTCAGTGATAGCCATTAATGGCCTCATTTGACAAATTATTACACTGACTAATTGATTTGCTTCTCTTCTAACTTCTAATCCTTTTCAGTGTTGTAACTGTTGCTCCCTGTAAATCCCTTATGTCACTCCTGGCTCTCTTAAACAGTGTTTCTGGCCACCCTTTTGAATTAATATGTTGTTCATGATTTCACCTTGGGATGATAGCACAGACCTTGCTTGTTCTGTACCTGACTTGGATGAGCAGAGCTGTCTGGAGGAAAAAAAACTGCCCCAGGAAAGGAAGACTTTTTGCTGAGCTGTTTGGCATGCACTCCAGAAGGAGACGGCTCCGTCTGACCTGGGTGACTTTATACTGTGCTGGGGGAGGCTTTGTCCTTTACTGTGAACATTGGGTGTTGATGCAACGTCTAGTAAAGACACCAGCATTTTGTTTCCTGCAGTAAAGCTGATGAGAAATGTCCCATGGATGGGAATAAGAGCAGGCTAACCAAATGGGGAAGACAAGGACTTGTCACCTGGGTGCAGAAAGAGCTGGGGTGGTTTGCCTTTAGGAGAAGGGTGGTATGGAGGCCTCCTTGCATTGGGGGACCACCATTGGGTTTCCAGCAGAACTCTAGACAGTGCAGAGAGAAGGGGATCTCCCCCAAGGGGCTTAAACCAAAGGTGGAAGATTTCTTCACCAAATTATTCACTTTCCATTTGGATTAAAGAAAGATGGATGGGTTGGTGGCAGCAGCGGGGACTCCACTGAGAGACACTTTGGCTCCTTGGATGGGGCGAGCCCTCATTATGTGTATTTTGGTGATGGGATGACAATGGAGGTGTGGAAGACGGCTCTGAGTCACCCTCGGAGCCCCGGCGGAGCCGGGCCGGCTGGGTGGGGGTCGCTAAGGGCCGGGGTGGAGGGTTCTTAAGGCACGGAGCTGCCAGTGGCGTTCCACTGCCCGCAGACCTCGGCCCGCATGGAGCTCGCCGGTCTGTCCCCCGCCAGCCTGGTCCCCGCCAGCCCGGCCCCCAGCCCCGGAGCCGCCGGTGAGCCGCGCCGGGCGGGCTGGCGGCGGGGTCTTGGTGGCGGCGTTGGTGGCGGGATTGGTGCTGTTGGTGCTGTTGGTGTCGGTGCTGGTGCTGGCGGCGGCGCTGGGGCAGGAGGACGCTGCCCGGCCCCGCTGAGCGCCGCTCCCCGTTGTGTCCCCGCAGGCGAGCCCCGGGCGCGCCCCGCCGGCCCCAGCTCGGGCCGGGAGGGCGGCCGGCGCAAGAGAACCACCTTCAGCAAGGCGCAGCTGGAGCTGCTGGTCCGCGCCTTCGAGAAGGAGCCGTACCCCGGCATCGCCCTGCGGGAGCAGCTCTCCGGCCTCACCGACATCCCCGAGTCCCGGATCCAGGTGAGACGGGCAGCCCGGGAGGGAGGACGGGCGGGTGGCGGAGCGCCTGCCCCGGCGGCCTGGGTGCTCAGTATCTGCCGGTCCCGCAGGTGTGGTTCCAGAACAGGAGAGCCCGGCAGCTAAACCACAAGAAGAGCGAAGCGGCCGCCTGCGCCAGGCCGTGCAAGTCGAAGCCGCCGCGGTGCGCTGGCCGGGAGCGGCCCCAGGCGCAGCAGGGCCCGGGCACAGAGCGGGGCCTCCTCTGCCCGCAGCCAGGCCTGCCAGGAGGGAGCCGGAGCTTCTGCGGCCAGCAGCCCTCCTGCTCGGGGCAGCTGTACTCAAGGCTGGACATGCATTTCAGGAGCTTGGATAACACTTTCGGAGCGCTGGGTCAGACCCCGGGTGACTTCGGTTCGGACTGCTCGGGAAGAGGGGTCCCGCTTGGCGCGGGAAGCGCGGGGAGCACCCCTCCGTTCTCGCTCCCTGTGCAGCAGGCACAGCAGTATCCGCACCTGAAGAAGTTCTTCCCTGAAAGCTTCTACTCAGATGCAGATGTTTTCCAACCTTGTACAGATCAGCAGTACCCAGCAGCTAAAGAGAATATGTACAGGAAGCCTGTCTTAAACTACTTCAATGCTAACCAGGGCCCGGGTGTTGAGAACTGTGTGTATGCCAAGTCAAGCACTTCTCCCTTTGGGAAGGGCTCCACTTTCTGTTGTGGTGGGGGGGAACCTGAGCTGGAGCCCGAGCAGATGAGGCACAGTTCACCTCTGCTTGCAGCTAGTAATGCCAGTCCTCCTCCAGTATTTCCAAAGCATGAAGGGGGGTACCAAGGGACACTTGCCACTCCATCGTATGGGCAGCAGCTGCTGGAGACAGTAAATGACTATGACCCTCACTGGCTGGGTATGAGAAATGAAATTTTGGGAACAGGGTTAGATTTGCTGTTTGAGAATGAACAAAATGCAGAGCAAGGTCAGACAAAAAGTTACCTTTCTGTTTTTGGTGGCCAGAATTCAGTCTGTCATTTGGGTCAGGCAGTAGGTCCACTTGCCTGATATAAAATGAATGTGATTTTTTTCTCAATTGACAGTGTTGTCTGAAGTGGCTAGAGGTTTTGCAGGTCTAAGTGCAGAGTGCTTGCTCTTGATCTTGTGCTCTGTCTGGATGGCAAAGAAGGATAAACCATGGTAGCAAGGGCTACCTGCTGAATGTGAGCTGCCTCCCCACCCCAGACGATCTTTCAGCAGCTGCTGGCAGTATTCCTGCACGTGTTTGGTTATGGGCAGCCCAGCGTTACCCCGAGTGCACACACTGACCTTCACAAGTATGTCAGCACTGAAGAGCTCTCTGCGCTCAGACTGTGCTGGATTAATCCTGCCAGGTGGCTTAGCACTGTGGTGTTGCTTTTGTGGCCTTACTGCACTGAGTTTTGTTTCTATTCAGGTCATAATTCACTTATTTTAACTTAAGGAATCTTAGAAAACAGATTTATTTATAGCTTTTAGTCGAGAAAGAATTAACACAAGAGGGTATAAGCATGGGAAAAGCAGCCTTGGTGGTAGCAGGGGACATCTCACTGGGTGTGTTTGCATTTTAGGTTTGGTCCAGATAAAGAACACTAGTGGTCTTTTCCTGGGTACTCAATATATAGTGTTTTCATTTAAAAAATGACCACAGCCTTTTAAAAGGCATTATTTTTGTGATTTTTTTTCTTTTGTGTAATTTGTTTGCAATTTTTTTTTTTTTTTTAATGATAGTCTCTTTGCCAAATTAAGGTGGTTGTGGGGTTTTTTTGCTTTTTTTTTGGTGTTTTTTTTTGTTTGTTTGTTTGTTTGTTTTTTTTACCTTTATGAAGTTGTAGAATTGCACTCAGAGGAAAAATGTGTTTCATCTTTGCATTTGCACATTGAGCCTATTTTTAGAAATCTCAAGATCCATGGTTTTCCAGAAGACCACAGTAATCATGGAAAGGTTCTTCATGTGTACCTCTTGAGAGCTGCCATGGTGTGTTAAAGCAGTATTAGGCCTAGGATGATGAAAACTGTATGCAGACCTTTTCTGTGTTTAAAATGTGGCTCTGGAATATTTTAAAGTATGCTTAGATGATGATACATTTGTTATAATTTCAATTATTTTGTTTATAGAACAAGAGAAACAATGGCAATAAAACTTAATCACAAACCATTCTTTTATTAATAAAATTGATATTCCCTGAACAAACTGTGTATGGAGATGCATACACAAGAAATCCAGAAATTAGTCCTGACTTTTGTCAGTAATTTTCAGCTGTGGCTGTAACTTTTCTGCCTTGACCTAAAGGATTGGAACAAGCTCATGTATTGCAGAAGAGCTGCATGGCTTCAGACAATAGCTGCAAGGCACTTTGAACACAAGTTGTATTTGAGAATGAAGGACAAAGAGATGATTGTATTTATGACTGTATATATGACTCTTCTAGTAAATTTTTGGGAAAAAAATGCATTAAGACTAATTTGTTTACATATACCTTCTCCCTCATAATGCCTCCTCAATGTGAATGCTTATTCACCATGTAGGAGGTACTTCCACAGCGATAGCCTCCCCTGGACTTGCATGCCAACAGCATCTCTGCTGTCATATGAGTTGGTGATGCTGAGGAAGAGTTGGGGCAGGAACCAAATCTGTTCAGTAGTTGAGCTTCTCTTCCACTGCCTGTAAAATGCTCCCATTTATAGAAGGGAGGATTTTGCATGCTAAATATTGAAAAATGTATTTTCTTCCACATAACTTGTCAAAGAGATAGTGAGAACCCAAATTCACCAATGTCACTTCTAGTCAGCCTGGGCCTACTCCACTGTGGGGCATCCCGAGCTCCTCACTGTGTGGGAACCTGCAAATCACATTCCTTTCTTCACACCTTCACCTCCTCCAGCAGCAGGACTAGCGTGACAGGCACGGCCCCTGCAGGTCCAGCTGAAGCCACCTGCCTGGGAGGCAGGATGGGGCCAGCATCACAGAGGGAGCAGAGCAGTTCACGGCCTGAACACCTCTCTAGCAGCCCTGCCCCTCACTGGCTCCTGCCATAAGGCAAATCACCCCAGACAAGAGGGCTCTTTAAGCTTCATTAGGCAGGACCTGCACCTACAATGCACCTCAGGGGGACTGACCTTCAGGCGTGGGCACAGGCCTGAGATAAAACAATGACCCACTTCTCACCTGGGGTACCTTGCCCTCTGCATGCCTGCTCATGTCGCTGTGGGTGTGGGGTTTGGTACCTGCAAAATGCCCCCGCCTAAGTTGTATTAGCGACTGGAGAAGAGCACATTGTGTTAAACTGCACAAGGAGAGGTTTAGGTCTTCACAGAAAAGGTGATTAGACGCTGGGATGGGCTGCCTGGGTGGTGGCGGAGTCACCGTGCCCGCAGGCTTAAGGAGCGCGGCACTCAGTGCCGGGACGGGGCTGTCACGGCGGGGCTCGGTCACGGCGTTCGGTCCGACCCCGGGGGCACAGAGATGAATCCCACTCGTTTCTGTGATTCTGTCCGAGTTCACTGCACTAAAAAGCTCTTCATAGGCTTTCACTCTCTGACTTGTTCGTCCTCCCATAGCACTTGGCAAGGATTTATCGTTTTATCTTTCCCACAGCGATCGCCGGTCCGCATCTGTCCGTTCGTACGGGGGCTGCCCCGAGCCCGCGGGCACCCAAAGGTCCTCACGTCTCCTCCGCTCCGGGTGCTGTGGGGCAGCTACCGCGGGCTTTCACAGAGCTTGCAGGAGAGTAATTTACTCCTAACACGCTCACAGGAGCCGACCCCCGGTTCCCGTTCCCGGTGCGGCCGCGGCACCACAGACACCCTCCCGCTGAGGGACACGTGTGCCCCGGCAATAGCGCTCCGCCGCTGCCGCAGCCCCCGCCGAGCCCGGAACTCTGTGCGCGGCCGCTGTTTCCGGGGGGGTTGGCTCGGCGACGGAGCGGTCTGTGCGGGCACACGTGGGCCGGGCCGGGCCGGGCCGGGCCGGGGGCACAGCGCAGGGCCCGGGGGACAGCGCGGGGCCGGGGGATAGCACCCGACCCGGGGACACAGCGCGGGGCAGAAGCGACAGCATCGGACCGACAGGACGGGGCCCACGGCGCGGCGCAGGTGTGTGGTGAGTGCTCGTGGGGAGCGGCCCCGAGGCAGGACCCCTTGGGGAGCTGAGGGCCCGCGGTGTGCACGGCAGCTCCCCGCACCGCCGGGGCACTGCCGGGGCAATGCCGGGCCTGCCCGGTGCCCGCGGCCCAGGGCCGGGAGTGCAGGGCCCGGGGGCTGCCTTGCCCTGGGCAGGCTGTGATTGGGCTCCTGCGTGGGGTCTGGCAGTGCTTGCACGGTGTTCTCCAGCTGGTGTGCTGTGCCCTGTGCTAACTGTGCTTTCTTCCCGTGCCAGCTGTGCCCGGTGTCACACATAGGAACTCGGGATCTCACTGGTTGTAAACAACTGTTGAACGAGCAAGATGGAGGAAAAAGAGAAGAAGAAGCATCGTGCAAAGCATAGCGGGCCGAAGGCAGAGAAGAAAAGGAAACGTTATCTCAATGACCTGGGGATAGGAGATGAGGAGAATGCACGGAAGAGAAACCCCAAAGCTTTTACAGTCCAGTCCGCTGTGCGGATGGCCAGGACTTTCCATCGGTGAGGAGTGGGAACTGGCTCTGGAGTGTGCAGAACCGGCTGAAGGGGTGGGAGTGCCCGGGCTTTCTTTGTTACTTTGTGTAGAAATACAAAGACTGTAATTTTCAGTGATGTGTCTGCGTAGCGTTCATCATTCACCCGGTCCCGCTGTTCTTTATGTGTGTGTCAGGAATGGGGGGCTTTGTGCATCTCTGTTACATTGTACACTGTGTTAATCAACAGAAAAACTGTGTAGCTCCTTAGGCTCAGTGGGAGTTCCTGGTAGCTGTGCTAGTGCTCAACCTTTGTGTTCAAGCTTTTGCAAATAGTGAAGACTTTCAAATAGCAAATGTCACTATCCATGATGTTCCTGTATTTATTACAAATTTCTTCTCAGAACTCAGGATCTGAAGACTAAAAAGCATCACATTCCCATGGTTGACCGGACTCCTCTGGAGCCACCTCCCGTGGTGGTGGTTGTGGTTGGCCCTCCCAAGGTCGGGAAGAGCACTGTGATAAAGTGTCTCATTAAGAACTTCACCAGGCAAAAGCTGGTTGAAATCCGGGGTCCTGTTACAATTGTTTCAGGTGAGAACAAAGATAGGGGAAATGGAAATGCTTCTTTTGTGCTCCTGCCTTGTCTGGCTTTGAGAGCTGGGGTGTGTTCGTGTTTTCATAATTTTTGGTCATTTTGAAGAAATCATTTGGATGTGTAACCTGGCATGCATACAGTAAAAGAAAATCTGATAATTTTAATTTTAAAAAATATATTTTAGCAGAGTTATAAACAGGTGGAAACAGACACTTCTGCAGTGATGCATGTTGGATGATTTACATGCTAGACCAGAATACCCTGGAGGAACTTCAGGAATGAGACCTGAAAAGAAAACTGTACAAATTGGTTTGTTCCCTCCGTTTCAGTTTTTGATGTTTAATTTTGTTTTCAGGTAAAAAACGCCGGCTGACCATTATTGAATGTGGATGTGACATTAACACCATGATTGACCTGGCTAAAGTTGCTGATTTGGTAAGTTAACAATGGAATGTGTTTTCTACTATAATTTGTATTGAAAATACTACTTTTGATTGGACAGCACCGGCGTCTGACTTCTCGACACATTTTTTGCTATCAAAGGCAAAACTGTCTTTGGTTTCAAAGAGAACAAGACCTGAGCTCTCAGACACACCTGATGTTCTGTTTCCCCATCTTGTGGGTGGGGAAAAGTAAAGTGTGTGGTGGTGGGGAGGACGAGAGAGAAGGGAAATGCTGCTGAGCTTCATTGCTAACTGGTAAGCGTTAGTGGAAGATGTCAAAACAAGCCGAGGTGACACAGGGACTTCTCATTGAAGGAATTGGTTAAACACAAAAAATACATAAAATCTGAAAATGATTTTTGGTCAAGAAGTTTTCAACTAATGTTCAAAGTAGAAATATGTATTAGTTTACTAGTTGGGTTTTTTTATGGACTCTGAGGTCTCCATCTGTAAAGAACGTCATGTAGTACTACAACTGATTTCAGTGGAATGTGGTCACTGTTGTAATTTACTTGAAACTTTTGGATCAAGAGATTACATCAGCAGATCCTGGGGCTCCAGTGCATGATCCATGTGTTTAGCATTTTGTTTTACACGTGGATTTGGAGTATATTACTCACAGCTGATTAGGTATTGAGATCCTTGTCTAAGTATTAACTATATAAATAGCAAAATACCTGATCTAGATATTCTTCTACTTCTGTGTTTTCTACTGAATAAGGGAGGTGTACCAAACAGTACAAACACTTCTGCTAGTATATTTGGTGCATGTTTCACATTCTGTGTGCACATGGTAGTGCTGAGGATCTGTTTGGATTTATTGTTAGGGGGCTGAGATTACATTAGCACTTGAAGATCTGTCATCAGTTCCTGTATGCTTTAAGTTCTTTCTCATTAAGACCCTAAACCAACTCTGCTTCCATTTTCATGTGACTGTTGGCTGCTGTTTTCTTGTGTCAGTGCATTTTAGTGATGTGTAACAGCAATTGCAACAAGGGAAAAATTTTTGTTGGCTTCATTTTACCAAAAGAATTGGCCTTAGTGGCATTAGTGTATCCAAGACATGGATATAAGAGTTTTATTAATTTTCTAAGATGTTCCTGAAAATCTTGGAAGATAATCAATTTTGCGTGTTTTAAATTCACCAGGTAAACTTGTTCAGATCTAACTATAATACTGAATGTTATTGCACTCCTAGAGCATCTAGAATATCTTTAGCAGCCAAATTCCATACTTCAAATAAAAAGCCAAAGATGGTTTCCAGGGTATATGAAAATAAAGTACAGAACCTTCTTTAAAATTTTGGTTCCTGAGAAGCTTAAGATTTTAAAGGTGTGTTCTTTGAAATCAGCTCGTGTGGGCACTGTGGTGTTGCTGTAGTGAAATGTGAATATTGTTTTACAGGTTCTAATGCTCATTGATGCCAGCTTTGGATTTGAGATGGAGACGTTTGAATTCCTGAACATTTGCCAGGTACATGGCTTTCCCAAAATTATGGGAGTTCTAACCCACTTGGACACATTCAAGAACAACAAACAATTAAAGAAGACTAAGAAGAGGTTAAAACACAGATTCTGGACTGAAGTGTATCCGGTATGACATTTAACTTTTTTTTTTTTTTTGGTATATTTTGCTTTATGGAAGCTAAATTAAAAGTGGGCCAATACTTAAGTGTTTATTATGTTCTTACATCTTTTAAATAGCTAAGTGATCGATGCTGATACTGTATCAGATTGTTTTATCTTCTGTTTGCTAAAATACTTGTGTGATTATTCTCTATCCCAGTGTGATAAGCTGCTAAATTTGCTACTGGGTCTGTTATGCAGTTGCTGTGTGAGGGGGATGGATCTGGTTATAGGTCTGTATGAGGTCTTGAGGATGTGAATAGCTTTCCATTAAGATTTAGGGGACAATTTTCATGTTGAAGTACACTGGTTAGTTTGATATTTCATAACCAATGTGATATTTTTAATTAAGATTTACAAATTAGAATTGCATTGCTATTTTTCTTTTTTTTTAGTTATATGGCTATTAAATTTTAATTTTAATGTTTTTGTGTCTTTAATGTGTTCAGGGTGCTAAGTTGTTTTATTTGTCTGGGATGGTTCATGGAGAATATCAAAAGCAGGAAATTCACAATTTGGGCCGTTTTATCTCGGTTATGAAATTCCGGCCTCTCACTTGGCAAACGTCTCACCCGTATGTTCTTGCAGACAGGTGTGTGTTTTTCTCTCTGTTCTTCATTCTCGTTGTTTTTAAAAGCTGTGCCATTAGCCTTCAGCTGTGTGTGAATGGGTGTTTGGTGTTCCCTGAGTGGCTTTGGGCAGGGAAGGTGCCTCTGCAGGTGTGTGCCCTTCAGCTGTTCAGTTTTCACTTGTGTCACATCACGTGCACACCTCTGGGATAGTGTAAATACTTTGGAAACACAGGATAGTTAAAATAATCCTGCTCGTTGTGTGGTGGTTATATTGAATGTCTGTGGAAAAGAAACAGCATTCTAGTGATTAAACAACAGCTGGTGAATTAGTCCTGAGTTCCCTGGATCATCCCTTCTGCTCTGTCTGCCTGTACAGCGTTTGGTTCACAGTCTCTCTGGAACGTGAAAGTAATCTTGATGGAATCTGTGCCTGCTTGAGAAATTACCTCACCTTTCATATTTTATTGCCAGAATGCTTACAGTTATGACTAAACTCC
Source organism: Hirundo rustica (assembly GCF_015227805.2). Classification (NCBI taxonomy): domain Eukaryota; kingdom Metazoa; phylum Chordata; class Aves; order Passeriformes; family Hirundinidae; genus Hirundo; species Hirundo rustica. The sequence goes on along the minus strand of NC_053457.1, from coordinate 11,676,480 downwards.
CACAATAATCCAAGGTGCCTTGAAAGAGCCTCTTCTTTAGCTCGCTCTTCAGGAAAAATTGTCAGAGAAGTAGATGAACAATGTGCAAAGTCCTGCAAAATACACAAAGCAAAGAGAGGGAAAATGCAAACCCCACATTCTGTAGCTTTTCAGTAACACTGTTTTAGGTTGCTCTAAGTGTTGCACTTCCCTGATGGTTGGGTCAGCTTTAAGCCGATCTGCAGCCAGGGTGTCCCCTCCATTCTCTTCCTTGGCTCTGGGTGCTGCCTCCCATGTGCAGAGTAGAATGGAGTTTCCCCCTCCTCTGCCTGCAAACAGCCACTCTTTTTTTCTGTGGTGGCTTTTGTGTTGCTCACCACCATTCTTAGTGAAAAGAGGGTGATGTGTGGCTGCAGGGAATGTGACATTCAGCTGTTTGCCCTCTAATGGTGAACTTGATTAGAGGAGGGTTGTGTGTGCAAAGCCGATAAAGAGTTGTTAAAATGTGCTGAGAAAGCGGTACCTGTTCAGTGAAGTGTCAGTAAACCTTCTAGAAATTTGTTGAACAAAATTACACAATTTCTAAAATATAATTCTAAAATATTTTTAGAAGATTTTTTTTTCCATTATTTTTTTCTTTCTTATGAAAATTCAGTTTTGATTATTAGAGTCTGCAGATCATGCAGTGGCAGCAGTGATGTTCTCTTTTCTTAAATCACCTTTTCTCAAAAGTTACCATTGTGACTCTGGATATTTTAACTGTCATTTTAAATGTTGGGTAGAATGGAAGAGCTGACAAACCCAGAGGATGTTCGAATCAATCCCAAATGTGACAGGAAGATATCACTGTATGGATACCTGAGAGGAGCACACCTGAAAAACAAAAGTCAAATTCATATGCCAGGTAATTTATCAGAGTCATAGAACTCTTTCTGTACTGATCTGTGATAAACAACATAGCTGAAATTATTTGTATCTTTGAAGTATATTACACAACAAAATTTTCACCTTTCTAACCTGTTACACTTTTGAAATTTTTTTCATAATGCACTTTTTTCTTGTAGTTAGTTTTGCTTTTAATTGTGTAGTTTTGTTGCACTGATAAACACATTCTTCACAGTATTTAAAGTTCTTCAAATGTGTATCACTTTAAAAAGTGCTTAAAATGTAAAACAAACCAGCCCTAATAATGGAAAGTCAATTTGAGTGATGTAAATTATGTAAATTCTTGTGGTCAGAATTGAATAATTTAATATTTTAAGTGAATAATTAAGAAGTCTAAATTAAGAAATACTGTAATAATGAATTTACAGACTTACTCAGAAAAGTGAGTTGCTGTTTTTGTCATTTGAAAACAAGCAAAGAAACAAACAAAGCTTTGCTGGATTCTGGTGAATTTATGTATACTTCTCTAAGTTCAGTGGTAAGGCAGAGGAATTAGATGTTTGGTACAGAGCTTCCTGTTGATGAATCATTGAATGCTGCTACAATGTTTGGTTTTGGTTGGTTTGTTTGTCCTTTTTTTTTTTTGGCCGGGGGCTTGAATCTCTTCATGCTGAATTGCACAAATTCCAGCATCCAAACGCTGTGCAAACTTTGCTTCCTTTCGTGTGTCCCCCCAGGTGTAGGAGACTTCACTGTAAGTGATGTGAGTTTCCTGCCAGACCCCTGTGCTCTCCCTGAGCAGCAGAAGAAGCGTTCCTTAAATGAGAAAGAGAAGCTCGTCTACGCCCCTCTTTCAGGAGTCGGGGGAATTGTGTATGACAAAGATGCTGTTTACATTGACCTTGGTGGAAGCCATGCTCATGAAAAGGAAGAGGTAAAAAAAATGCTGCTGGTGATTTGAATTCTCTTGGAAAAATGTAGTTTTTATCCGTAAAGCTAAAATAAATGTTTTAAAATAAGCTTCTTTAAAATAATCAATCCTTATCTATCCGTAGTGGGTAATTAGTTCTTTTCTTCTTCAGGGATTTCAGAGAAGGGATATTTCTGTTATCTGTTATTGTACAAAACATTGGAAGATCAGTTAATATTAAGCACCTAAAGTTTATGTAATAACTTCCTAAAGATTGACCTAAGATTTATGAAGTCTCCTGGTGCTGGACTATTACCACTCTTATTCTACAGGGCATGGTGATTACTGGGAGAAGACTTAAGGATTTGACTGGTCAAAGGGAGGAAAAAAAAATTGCCTACTAACAAATTGAATTCAGTTTTTTTTCCCCCTGTATTGTGCTAAATGTTAAAATACCTTTGGGTCTATGATAATGTGTTTGCTGGTATTTACTGCAGTGGTTGCGTATTGTAAAGGAGTCCCTCTCTAATTTTTCTTGGGTTGATGTTATAGATATACTTGAAATGGGAAGAGGGGAAGGGAGACCTTGCTATTCTATTCTGAGAAAATGTTTCTTTAAAATGCTCTGCAATTTTTTCTTGCATATGCATATTTCTGCTGGTTTTGACTGATAGCTGTCAATAGACATTTCTTTTTTCAGCGTAACTGAAAAGTAAAACATCCTATCTTTCCAGGAGGAAGTGAGGCCAAATCATGAACTTGTTCAGAGCCTCATCTCCACACACTCAGCCATTGATGTTAAGATGGCATCAAGCAAGGTCTCTCTCTTCATGGACTCTACACCCTTGGGTTCAGAAGATGTAGGACAAGAGTAAGTTTTGAATGCTGGGCAGTGTTTGAGCATGAATGAATCTCTTAATTTCAGGAATTTCCTGAAGCTTTCTTAATTCCTTAAAAGTAAATCCCTTAATTTCCTCTAATTTAGTAAAAATCCTCAATAGGGCACAGCTAGTAAAATGGCATGTTGTCTGATTCTTCCTCTTCTGAGATTACTCATATGCCACACTCTATTTTGGGATAGAAATAATTGGTACTAGAAAGTTTTGCAAGCAGTATAGTCCTGCCTTCCAGGAATTTCTTGCTGATACAAGTAACATTTCTGTTTTAATTAATTCTATGGAAAATGAAGAAATTTAATGGAATTATTTTTGGCTATAACATTCAATGTTCTTGAATAAAGAAACATTAAAGAATGCCAGTGCCTTTCTAATGATCTACATAACTTTGTTTGAAAGAAATTTTGTAAAACTGTTTAAAAATATTAACATGAGGCTTCATTCTTCCATTAAAATTTTCTTGTATTTTTTACCATCTTACCCCAAATGTGGTCTTTGGGAAAACAGGTTTGTGATGCCAAAAGAAGAGAGGCAGGTGGATTTGAAGACTGGAAGAGTTCGTCGGAAGGCTGTATTTGAAGATGATGAGAAGGAAAATGATGATGTAGCAAGTGAGGAGGAAGATGACCAAGAAGAAGAAGATGAGGAAGAAGCAGTGTCTGAAGATGGAAGTGATGGTGATGATGAAAATGATGCTGAGGAAGAAAGTGAGAGAGTGCTGTTACGGGAAGGGATGGCAGTTAGGAGAGCCAAGCACCTGAAAACAGAGGTGGCTCAGGAAGAAGCTGTGAATGAGCTACCAGCATTTGCAGACAGCGATGATGATCTGGAGATGAGCTCTACAGAAGAAGGAGAAACTGCCCCTGAAGACAGTGAGATGGAGGATGATGAGGAGGAAGAGGAGGAGGGGGACATACAAAGGACTTGCGAAGATGAAAGCTCAGATAGTGAATTCGAGGCCGCAAATAAAAGAGCTGAATCTAAGCAGTGTGATATGAATAGTGAACGTACAGAAACAAAATCCCAAATCTCAGAGCACAGTCCCAAAAGAAAAGCAGTGCTCACCACAGATTCAGGAAACTGCACTGGGGAAGAGGCATCAGAATCTGAGGATGAGAGCTCTTCCCTTGAAGAGGGTGATGATGAAGGAGGATCACATGAAGAACTAGAAGCTGAAGAGTCAAATAGGAATGGATTTCGCCATAGTCAAGCAAAGAAAGCTGATAGTGTTAGACAGACTAAAGTTAGAACGGTAGATATTGAGGATGATGATGTGGAGAATCTGCTGAGAGAGGAAGAGGAGTATGAAGAAAAAATAGATCTTTCTGCTGACACAACAGGTGGACTATATCTGTTTAATTTTTACTGCCCCCTTTAATTGCATTCATTGTTAAAGAATATAATTAGTAAATACTCCATAATGTTGCATGTCATATATATATATACGTATTTATATGTAATTCTTAAGTAGCAAAACTTCAAGATAGGAAAGCTTGAAATGCTTGCTGTTAAAACTTTCATTTACATTGTAGTATGCAATGTCAGGTTTCCTTCCTCTAAAACAGAGGTGATTAATTTTATAAACAAAACTTCATTGATTTTGCATATACTTCTTTAATCTTTATAGTTATGTGTGTAAAACCAATTCTGATGCTCTATCGCATCTAGAAACATGTTTGGGGAAATGTCACTGAGCATTGGAACAGGTATCTCCATCTTCGGAGATGTTCAGAATCCATCCTCACACGGTGCTGAGCAACCTGCTTTAGGTGAGGCTGCTCGAGCAGTGGGGCAGGACACAGAAACCTCCAGAAGTCCCTCCCGACCTCAGCCTTTCTGTGAGTTTGTGAAGAAGACATATATCATTGTGGAAATGATCAAATTTCTTACTGTTGTTAATAAGTTTTTAAAATTCTGTCCTAAAAAAAAAAAAATCAGTGGTATAATTTGTTTTCCACAGTTTGTGTTTCTGTGTATATATGGAGTATGAGAAACAGGAACTGTGGGTTGTGTCTACACTTCTTAAGCTTCTTGTCGTGTCCTTACTTAAATTATTTTTGTAATTTCTGATCCTTGTTCTTTTTTGGAGACAGAATACTAATGTTTTGCCTTTCCAGGTGCACTTAAATGGAAAGAGGACCTCACACAGAAGGCAGCTGAGGCCTTTCTAAGACAGCAGCGATCAACCCCCAATCTTCGCAAACTTGTATATGGAACAGGTACAGGTCTCTTTTGAAAACTTGTCTCAATATATGGCGGTTTTTAGCTGTTACCAAGCTTTCCAGTCTGAATATTTGAGCATTGTCTTTGGTGGGAGGCTTGAGGAGTGTTAATTGAATTTTTAATCGCCGATGCTCATTTTCACTAATAATTGTAATAAGAAGACAGATTTTACTTTTCCCATAAGAAGCATTTTGAGTTCATTTTCCAGACTACTCAGTTGTTACTCATGTTTTCTGGTACAGTTATTTCTTCCAAACATTTAAGGTTTGGTCATTTGTATAATCATCTGATAGATATTATGCAAACCCAGTGTTATTTTGTTTCATTAAGGGATGTTGTCTGTTGGCTGGTTTCAGGAATTTCTGTCTCACAGTGACTGTGAAAGAATCTCTTAGACATGACTTAGTATCAGGTGTTTGTCAAGGAAAAAATAGCTGGCTTAAAAGGGAGAGAAAATTTATGTAATTTGTCCTATTTAATTCACAGCTTTTCCAGTGGTTGACTGAGTGTACAAATCTCATTGTGCAGAACCTTTGTAGGACATGATGAGAATTTGGCTTTTGTAAACCTTCCACAGTGCAGGTGTGGGAAGACTTTGTGACAGATTATCCTCTCTGGTATTCTTGATTTACAGGCAAGCTTAATGTCCTTCCTGTTCACAGATCATTTTGGAATTGTTCCAGCTTTTCATATTGAACAAGCATCCTCTGTTTACTTATTGGGCAATGTTTTTTTAGATAATTCCAGTTATGAAAACAACTGGATCAGTGTACCTTCTTCTTCAGGCTTTTACATTTAAAACTGTTCCGGTTTGGTTCTTTTATTTCCTCAAACCGCTGCAGCTGTTGGGAGGCATAAGGAGAGAGGTGGTTAATGAACTTCATGCATGTACTGTGGGGGAAATCATCACAGCCTCTGTGTTTGGTTTAGCTGTCGAGGATGAGGACCAGGAGGGCGAGGATGCAGATGATGAACTTGGAGGTTTGTTTCGTGTCAGCCGTCCAGACAAAGCATCCAAAGAGAAGGCTAATGCTCTCGACTGCTCCAAATTCCTGGTAGAAAAGCCGCAAGATTGGGATTTAGAAGAGGTGATGCCATTGGATAATTGCTTCTGCATACCCTGCAGTTCTGTCCTGCTGTGTCTCATAAAGTATGACTGAGTTGTCACTGGAACAGACCTGTGGGAACTATGGCCACAGTGTCTTAGATTCTGCCACTTGCTCTCACTCGAAGTAGCAGATGCCCGGGTTTGTTCTTACAAGAGTGGCAAGTTACAGTAAATCAATTTAATGCTCGGCTCACTTGAATATTTGGGGCATAATAGTTTATTCTTTATTTACCAAAAAGTAAAAAGCACGGGAGACCCAAGCAATAATACAGTGTAGGGTAGAGATTTTAGTAGTGCAAAGACCTTTGGGCAAGAATTAAACTGGGTTCACAATCCTGCTTTTGGGGAGGCATCGTGCAGTTTTGGTAATGGTGTCTTGATGTGGAGCTGCATGTGAGAATTGTGTGAGGTGGGGCAGTGGGGAATGTCTTGGGGAACATTTCTGTTGATGATAAGCTGCAGCTGTGCAAGGCAATGACTTATTTTGCAGGTTATGAGCAGTATCCGAGACTGCTTTGTTACTGGAAAGTGGGAGGATGATAAAGACGCAGCAAAGCTGTTGGAGGAAGATGGTATGTGTAACACTTCTAAAAACGGTTCATGTATACAGGACCTTTAAGAAGAGTATAACTTTTTAGTTATGGTGTTGTTTTTGTTTAGTTTGTTGGGTTTTTTTAAATTAAGAAATGCTTAATTTTTTTTTTTTTTTAAATAACGTGGCTGTATCTTATGTACATCATGATTGTGGTTTAACAAGCTTCTATAAGAATATGTTTTTAACCTAAAAACTGTCAGCTATATTTAATTTAATTTTTTTTTTTAAATTAAGCTTAGGAGCTCAATTGCTCTGCTGGTGTCTTGTGTCATTAGTGTGCAAACTAATGTATTGGGAGCCTTTTGGAATAATCTAAACTTTATTTACAGTTTTTAAATCAGGGCTGTTGAAAGGATAAAGGAGGAGCCACGCCGAGTTTAGCTGGGAATTTTCAGCTGAAACTGTAGAGAGGGCAGAGCAAATGTATAAAACTTGATGGGAATCAAAAATATTTGGACTGAAACTAATGTCCACAGCAGTAGTGAGAATTACACAGTACTGAACACATGAGGGATGGTGTGGAGCAATACAGCAGAATGGTTAACTAATACTCACATGTCTTGGGTGCTCATTGTTGCAGAAGAGCTGTATGGAGATTTTGAAGATCTGGAAACTGGGGTTGTGCACAAAGGAAAGGCTGCTGTTGGAGGAGAGCAGGTCTGATCTGCATTTTTATGTTCTTTAGCAACATAAGTGTGAGTTTCTTATCGAGTGATAGGCATCCTGTGGAATAACTTCAGTGTTCATAGAACCAGTAGGAAGGAAGTCAGTGGGAACAAGAAAGAAAAGATATGTGTATTACTGCCTTTATCTAGAGTGGCATGTTTTCAGCTTGAGCCTGAATTTTTGTTTATAGTTAATTATGTAGAAGTCACCTCACTTATTTAACAGTAGGTGTCAGGCTTAATCAAGAGCTGGAGGATCCGGAGGCATGACAGAAGTATTTTAAAACCAAATGTTATCATAACTGTTTGTACTATGTCATCTCATCTGATGCAGAAGATTATAGCACTCTGTTTAAACACAGCAAATTGTGGAAACTTGACACAGTTTCCTAGTTCATTCCTCTTATCTGCATAAAGGAGGCTGCTGGAAGCAATTTTATGCTGTGGCTTGGGTATCTTCCAAGAACAGAGCTGTAGTTGTCTGTGAAAGTACAAACTGAAAAAATCAATTTCTTTTTGGACTGAGCAATTTGATGGCTTTGCACTTCGTTATAAAATTGAGGGTAATGGCATAATTTTAGCAGATTTCAAATAGTCTGGACAAACTTGCTGCCTTCCAGCACGGTATTGCTCAATGCTATCAACAATTACTTTTTTCCCCTCCTGTGTTATATATGCTTACATTAGCTGTAGAATAACAGGTGGGTCAGTTCTGGGGTCTCTTCCCTTATGTCAAAATGATGTTTAGTGAAAAAAGCTTTGTCAGTGAACAGGAATATGATTAGATCAGGAGATCTTTTGGTCCTTGCTGAAGTTGTCTCCTTATATGAATAGCTTACTAATCTCTATCTCAAATTGAAATGTTTTTCAAGTGTCTAATAATTGGCACAATAAAAAGGTATTGTTTAATCATATCTATAGAAGTATTGTTTAATAATATGTTGATCAGAATGGGTTGTTTTCAGTGAACCATTTTACGTGTTTGACATTGTTGATTAGTCTGGAAGTGAAGAAGAGGAGGAAGATGAAAAAATGTCCAAACCAGAACCTGAGGAGGAGGAAAAGAAAAAGGAGCGCATGGACAAGAAAAGAAAACTTAAAGAAATGTTTGATGCAGAATATGATGAAGGGGATGCCACATACTTTGATGATCTTAAAGAAGAAATGCATAGACAAGCACAGGTACAATCTCCTAATTTGACAATTTATCTGGCTATATGTCTTCAAAAATACTCCCCCAAAAGGTTTTTTTCCCTGGAGACACAGGTGGTGCTCAGGAGGTATTTCAGAAAGTACATACAAAGAAATACAAGCTTGTGATTTTTTCTGTGTTTGAACTTTTTGATTCTATTATCTGGAAAGGAAAACAAGCCAAACAAATGAAAGCTTAATTTAAACTGAGTGCAATATTTAACCATACTTTGAATTACTGAATAAGCCATCTTGACTTCAACTACTTAAAAAGTTTTTAAATGAAAAAGTCATACTTTTATGTGTAGGAAGGTGAAAGTCTTCCTCATATTAATTTCTGCCATATATTTTCCTGGTATTATTTTTGCTGTGATTTTTTGTAGTGTTATTAATGGATAAGTAAATTATCTCTGACAGTCTTTTTCATCCAACTGTGAAGTTGTTTTGAGGAAAAAGTAATTAATGACTATTGCTGTGTACATGTGATGGAAGTCCTCAGTATCCAGAATATGAGGTGTTGATTTTGTTCCAGGCCTTAGGTTTTTTTATGTAAGAACTTGTCGATTTAAAAGTAGCTTCCTTTTTTTTTGACTGACTTGGGAGAACACTGCTTTACATTGTTAATATCTTCACTGTATTGTCCTCTGACAAAATTTTGCCCTAAATAGTTGTTCAATTAATCCTTCCTTGCTTGTATTAGCCTCTGTCACAAAGGATAATCTGAGCTCTGGTATGCTGATGTACTGAGAGCACTTAAAGGGTAAAGAAGGACACTCCAATGAAAGAATCAGTGCCTTATGGGTAGCTAAACATCAGGAGCTAGAGCAGGAGGGTGAGGCTTCTGCTATTCACAGGAATATCTTCTTAAATATTTGCACAGTATCTACATTCTTATCATGTGGTACAGAAGAGCTTTTGATGATGTACAGTGTGAGGATGCACAAAAATATTTTTAAGTTGCTGAGTAAGATCGGAGCGCAGCATCCTCATAAAGTGACACCTTACAGATCAGGACATTAACTTCAAAAGCTACTTGAGCTCCTAATTGAAGAAATGTACTATTGATAATTGTATCTTTAGAATTCAGTCACCATAGTGAAAGGTGTATCAGAAGTCACTCAATCATTTGCTTCTCTTGGGTACTGTCTTTCAAGCAGACTAACAGCCCCACTTGGGATCTCAGACTGGAAGGGCTTTGTGGTGGTAGAGTTCTTCCTCGGAATAAAAAGTCAAAAAACCTATTAGATCTTTCCCCAAAAGATTTATATAAATGTTAGCATGTTTTAAATAGAACCGGCCCTTCATGCACATGTTGTTAATACTTGAATTTCGTGAAACACACGGTAGCTTTCTCTTTGTCACATAGCTCAATCGAGCGGAATTTGAAGATCAAGATGATGAGACCAGAGTGCAGTATGAAGGATTCAGGCCTGGGATGTATGTTCGGATAGAGATTGAGAATGTGCCCTGTGAATTTGTCCTGAATTTTGATCCTCATTATCCCATCATCCTGGGTGGTCTAGGCAACAGCGAAGGAAATGTCGGCTATGTACAGGTAAGTAGCCAAAGGGCTGAGTGCATTTTGTCTGGTACAGGTGTGCTTCAGGGTGTCTGGAGTTACTGCTTTCTGTGCCCTGAAAATACAGTGAACACCAGGAGAAACTTCCATCCCTGTCTCCTGAATAGGGGATTTGCTTTTGTTGCAAAGTGTAATTCTCCAGTAGCAGATCCTGGATCTTTACGGGCTTAATTGGATAACCAGAAAAGGTTACTGTTGTTTAATGTTCAGCTGCAGAGGTGTCTCAGGACTGAGGTCTGATACTCTGATTGCTAAATTGCAAACATTAATTGTACTCTGACCTTCATGATCTATATACAAGTGAGTACAGAAAAGTCACTAGCACATACATAAATATATTTTTAATATAATACTTGCTTGTATGCATACACACATGACTTCAGAGTGAGTGAAATACTGATTGATCTTCTCGGTCAACCTAATGTTAGTGAGAATGTTTGAAGATAAAACTTAGTGTATGAAAAATTCTAATGTAAATAGAAGCTGCTTTCAGTCATTCCTGAAAAACGAAGGCTTGAATTTCAGAATCACCGTTGCCGCCTTGTATGGCAGCGTGGTTCACCTTCTGTTCTAATCAGCTGCGCCTGAAGAAGCACCGGTGGTACAAGAAGATCCTGAAGACACGCGATCCCCTGATCCTGTCGCTGGGCTGGAGGCGCTTTCAGACCATCCCCATGTTCTACATGGAGGACCACAACGGGCGGCACCGGCTGCTGAAGTACACCCCGCAGCACATGCACTGCGGGGCCGCCTTCTGGGGTGAGGAGCACCTGCACCTGCTCTCCAGCGCCAAAGCTTTGCAGGATGTATCGGGAAATACAGCTTTTGGAATGGGAGGTCTTTTGAAATTTCCCCGTGGAACAAAAAATAACACCAAACAGCATGGGGAAATAGGCAGTTGTCTCATGTTTGTGCATTATTTAAATGATTTGTGAATTGCTTGGCTTTTAATCAAATCCTGAGCATTCTGCTAAGTTGTAGCCTATCAACCTGATTTGTGTGCAGGTAGACTTTGCACTTTATGGGCCCAGCTCTTGCCTGAGTAACTTCTTGTTAACCGTTCCATTATGGGGTTTTAAATGTGAGCAGTCGTTTGAATGCTTTAAACTTTTGGTTTTCTTCATTGAGTATATTTGTGATGTATTTTTAAGCTTTTGGAATCTAAATAGGGGCTAGATATTGTGTAGTAAAGTTTTCTGGAAGTTCTTAAATTTGATTTTCTTTTAGGGCCCATCACTCCTCAGGGGACAGGGTTTTTGGCAGTTCAGTCTGTCAGTGGCACAACGGTAAGTTTGTTACCACAGAATGTTGATTAATACTTTCTGTGGATATTTGGGCAAAATATGTATATTTTGGGAAGAAGGTTTACATTATGATAAAAGCAGTGTAGTTGTAGGAACTAAGAAAGGTGTATTATGTTGAGGTGGGCAACTGTATGGAGAGGATTTTTTTTGTTTAACGAATCTCAGGAAGAAATGTTTTACTTTCTGAGGGTAAAGCATTTACCTGCCCAGCACCCTCTGAGGGTGGTGAGGCTCTGGCACAGGTTTCCCAGAGAAGTTCTGGATGCCCCATCCTGGGAAGGATTCAAGGCCAGGTTGCATGGAGTTGTGAGCAGCCTGGTCTAGTGGAGGGTGCCCATGCAGAGGTGTTGGAATGAGATGATCTTTGAGGACCCTTCAAAACCAAACCATTCCATAATGCCAATTTAAATAATGTTAAAGCAATATTTATCACATATGATCTTTATTAGATATATATTAATCAAAGGTAGGTTCATGTTGGCCGACAGTTGGTGACAGAAGCTTTGCCTGGCATTGTAATGAGCTTAACAGTAATCAGAGTGGTGATTATTATCCCCTTCCTAAAACATGCCTTCAAGTGCTGTTGCACAGTTGTCCTTTTACATGTTTTAAAAGGCTGTTTTCATCATGTGTCCCTCACATAATACAGTATCTTAGAGCAGTGCACAAAACACTTCTCCTTTGAGACTTTGTGTCTGAGTAAGATTTGTTTCATAAAGAGAGCATAGTGAGGTAGATCACAAGGATTTTTAGATTGTTTCCAAGGTAATTAGAATGGCAGTTCTGGAAATCTCATTAGTGAATGGTAGGAATGTTATGTCAGCAGCACCTCAACTAGTCTGTACTAGTCAATCTGCATTTTTCATGCTGTGGTACTTCTGTCAAGGTTAGAAATTCTGAATCTTAAAAGTGAAATGTGGAGTGCAGGTGTGCGCAACACCCTTCTCTCTAAGTTGGGAAGGTATTAACTCAATTGATGGACTGTGCAGTGGATGAGGAGTTGGCTGAATGGCCACGTCTGGGGGGCAGTGGTGACAGCTCAGTGTCCTGGTGTGCAGTGGTGACTGTGGTGTCCCTCAGGGGTCTGTGCTGGGGCCAGCACTGACCATCAGTGACACAGGCAGTTGGCAGGCACCACCAAGCTGAGTGGTGTGGTTGATGTGCCTGAGGAGTGGAATGCTGTCCAGGGGAACCTTTGAGAAGTGGTTCTGGAGGAACCCCTTAAGGTTCAAGGAGGCCAAGTGCAAGGTCCCGCACCAGGCCTGGGACAACCCCCAGTGTCAATAGAGACTGTGCAATGAAGGGATTGGGAGCAGCCACTCTGCTGGAAAGGACTTGAGGATTTTGGTGGACAAAATGTTGGACATGCCGTGGTCATGTGAACTTGCAGCCCAGAGAGCAAATCACATCCTTGGGCTGCAGCAAGAGCAGTGCCAGTAGCAGAGGGAGGGAGGGGATTCTTCCCCTCTGCTCTGCACTGGTGAGACCCCAGCTACAGTACCACATCCAGCCTTGGGGCCCTCAGCTCAGCAAAGACAGGGACCTGTTGGAGCAGGTCTAGAAAGCATGATTGGAGGGACGGAACTCTTCTTCCAGGAAGAAAGGCTGACAAAGTTGGGGTTGTTCATGATGGAGAAGAGAAAGCTCTGGGGAGACCTCCTTGCAGCCTTTCAATACATTAAGGGGGCTTAAAAGAAATATGAGGGTAAACTTAGGAGGGCCTGCTGTGATAGGACAAGGGAGAATGCTTTTAGATTTAAAGGGCTGATTTAGACTAGATATGAGGAAGAAGTTTTTTACAAGGGTGGTAAAATACAAACAGGTTGACAAGAGAGGTTGTGGATGCCTCATCCCTGGAAATATTCTGAGTCAGACTGGATGGGGCTCTGAGCAACCTGATCTGTTGGAGGATGTCCCTGCACACTTCAGGGGGTGGGACTAGATGACCTTTAGAAGTCATCTAGATGACCTTCCAATCCAAACTATTTTATGATTCTGTGTTTGTAAATGGTGCCTTCACTGTTTGAGAAATACACTTTCAGCAGTGTCTTTCATCTCTGATGTTTCAGCCTGACTTCCGGATTGCTGCGACAGGAGTTGTGCTCGATTTAGATAAATCCATAACTATTGTAAAGAAATTAAAGCTAACCGGTTTTCCATTCAAAATTTTTAAGAACACTTGTTTTATTAAGGTAAGCTCATAGGTATGTATACCGTAAAACGTGATGTACTGATGTTAGGAAGGAATGCAACCTGGGATTGTCTTTCCTGAGGCAGAAGTTCTCAGTTATTGTTGAATGCTGTTCTAGATCTCAGGAGCTGCTTGTGGTTTGTTGAGCTCCTTTCCATGTGGTCTCTAAAGGTGCTGGTTACTAGCTAAATCATATAAATTATTGTTAACCAGACAAAAATTCTGGAACAGTCTCCTGGTTCACATTCAGTGTGGTTTTTTTTCCTTCCCACCCACTGCTTCTTTCCTAAAACCCACTGATTAGCAGTGGCAGGTACCTTTGGAGGATGTAACCCTGTGCCTGGTGGGTACCAGTCTGATCCCACTAAATTTGAGCTCTGGAGTCAAAGGGTCTTCTAGCAATGCTTAAGACTTCTCAGTTACAGTTACAAAAGTGTTTGGGGTAGGAAGTGTTGCAGAAGTGCATGTTCACTGACCTTCCTGCTGGGCTTAGCTGTGCTTTCAGGCTCGGGGAGAGCTTAGGTAATTCTGCATTTGAGGTAGCAGGCAGCTAAGCAGTGGGCCCAGCAGTGAAGCACTCAAGTATTTGCACTAGGCATAGGCAGATTTTTTTCTTGCTTTTGTTGTGATACGTAAAAGAAGCACAAACCTTCAAGAACTGTATTGTATAAGAATCTCAGAACTAGCAACTTAAGGTAGCTGGCTCGCTTTTAAGGTATCCTGTGTTACAGTAAATTACTTAAAGGAGAACTGTAAAGCTTCTGTAGATATGTTCTGTTTTGAAATTTTAAATATATGTATTTAATGCTTAGAAACCTTGCCTCTGATATATGACTAAGTAGATTGTTCTCAATTGCTCACCTAAAGTCAGCTCAGTGTGGTTTTGGTATGATCAGCACTCTCAGTCTAAAGACAGTGCTTTGCTCCTCCTGTTTATAAGATGTGCTTGTGGGAATTCTGTTTTTGTGGCCTGCATGGGTCACAGACACTTGGCATCTTGAGTGATGGTGGACATTCCTTTTCAGGGAATGTTCAACTCTCAGTTGGAAGTGGCTAAATTTGAAGGCGCAGCGATCCGTAGTGTGAGCGGTATCCGAGGGCAGATCAAAAAGGCCCTCAGAGCTCCTGTGGGTGCTTTCAGAGCAACATTTGAAGACAAGCTGCTGATGAGTGGTAAGTTGCACGTCGCATGTAAGATATCACACAACTTTCATCCTTCTTCACAGATTGCAAAGCCGTGTCTCAGAATTCTGGGATCTGATAATTGAGGTGTGGATTCATAGAGTAAGAAATACCTTGTGAAGTGCAGAGTGAAAATAAAAAGAAGTTTATTTTATGTTGGATTTCTTTCACTCAGAAACCATATAGTATGCAGATGAAAAGGCTTGAGTTGAAGACGTATCTGAGTATTTTAATGCTTTACACATGGTTTTAGTGTTTTACACGGCCTTTGTCTTTGAACATGATGAATTGAATTTAGTGGTACAAGTGCTCGAAGGACACTTTTCTGAGAAATCCAAGGACTGGCACTGTAACTCCAGTTAACTTTTTTCTGTAGCCTTTTGGGGAAATTATGCAGAGGATCCCCTGTATTTGCTGAGTGCCACTGTGATGTTGAGAATATGAGTTTATGCTTACTTGGGTTTATATGACCTGTTTTGCTAAACACACCGAAATCATGGATAGTGCAAAATAAAAGCAAGTTAGTTCTTTTATAAAAATAGGCAAAGGAAAAGAAAATTGGTTTTGTTGGTAATTACACAGGCACGTCTGCATATATGAATCCTGTTGCTTGTTCTTGAATATGAATGATGGACAGGATGGTATTCAGCTGCCTGCTCCTCAGGAATGTGTGCTGTTCATGCCTTTATAGGGTTTTGCATTGCTTTTACCACCAAAGTTGGAGACATTTGGTCTATATACCAAACACAATGCTAGCATGTGGTGTAGTATCTGTTCTGTTCAGGCAGTCTTTGCTTAGAGTGTGGATATGATGAACTCTTTACATTTCGTAGTTTTAGAGCCAAGTAACATTCCCTTTTCTTTCAGATATTGTTTTCGTGAGGACTTGGTATCCTGTTTCTATCCCAACATTTTATAACCCCGTAACATCCTTGCTGAAGCCAGCAGGTGAGAAAGATAGTTGGAGTGGGATGAAGACCACAGGCCAGCTGAGGTATGAGCGAGGCATCAAACTGAAACAAAACAAGGATTCTCTCTATAAGGTATATTTCTGTTTTGTTTTGTTTCATTTTTTTAAAAACAGTCAAAATTGCAGTGTGTCTCAGACCTCTGCAAACCGAGAGCAGTATAAATACATGTTTATACACATGCATGTGTGACTTCAAATTTTTATCCACAAGGCACAATCCTGGCATGAGATGGAAATAAAACAGTTGGGAGCAGATTGTTGTGGGTCAGTTAAAATTTATAAAGTAATCTGCAGGGTAGAACTCTTCTCCAGAAGCTTACTGAGACTTCTGCTGTAGTAAGTGGGTTGAACATACCATTTACATTTCAGTCCAAGGATGTCAGAGGATGTTGGGTTTTTTACTTTTG
Organism: Hirundo rustica; assembly: GCF_015227805.2. NCBI lineage: Eukaryota > Metazoa > Chordata > Aves > Passeriformes > Hirundinidae > Hirundo > Hirundo rustica. The sequence goes on along the minus strand of NC_053457.1, from coordinate 11,660,395 downwards.
GTTTGTGGTTTTTTTGTGGTTTGTTTGGTTTGGGGTGGTTTTTGAGGGATGTGTATTTATTTTTATTATTTTTTTTTAGTTTGTGATGTTTTGTGGGTTTTTTTTTCCCACTGAAAGATGGAAAACTAAATAAAAACTTTTTAATATCATGAGTCTTATGTATGTTCTATATTCATTCTTTTAGCCTATTGTGAGGGAGAAGAGGCATTTCAATAAGCTCCACATTCCTAAAGCACTGCAGAAGGCACTGCCTTTTAAGAACAAACCTAAGAATCTTGAGAAGAAAGGCAAGACTCCAAAAGACCAGTGGAGACCAGCTGTTATCAGGGAGCCTCATGAAAAGAAGGTAATTATCACTTACTCTGAAACAAGGACTCTTGAAGGGTAAATGTGTTGTTTAAAGCTTTTCTAACTATTGTTTTGGCACTTGAATCTACTGCCAGTGCTAAAGAGATCTATGTTCCTAGTGAAAAATGAGCACTTGTGATTAGTTTTATTCCTGTTTGGCACATAGTACCTATATGGAACTGTCACTGAGTGGATGGTGTCTATTTTTAAGACTACTAGGTCACCTGAAGCCTAAATATGACTTTTGTCCTTGTCACAGCACTTGCAAGGTATTTCACTTGGATTTAGTGCTCTCATATTATGGGTGACTTAAATTGGCAGCTGCAGGTTTTTATTTGACTTGTCATTGCTATGCATTATTAATACAGACAGGATTTGAAGCAAATACTCTGCTTCCAAAATTGAGAATTAGAGTGCTTGCAGAGGCAGGAAGATCCAAACTGCAGTTTAAGTCTTCTATAGTAGCAATTAGGCATAGCCTTTTAAGAGCTATCTAACCAAAATCAGAGTTCACAAAAATGAAAGCTTTGATTAAATTCCTAGCAGGATAAATAATTAAACTGTTTTAGAAATTGGGTAACAGGTGTAGAGATAATTAGGAGCTTGCCTTGACTCTCTGATTCATTATGTGTGTCTCTGCTGAGGTTACACTGTTTCTCGCTCAGCAAAACTGAGCTGCATGTATATTGACTGTTCTATTTTCTCTTCTAGATATCGGCTCTACTCAGTGCTTTGAGTACAGTGAATAATTACAAGATGAGGAAAGCCAAAGTAAAGCATCGGGAACAGCTTAAAGAATATCTCAAAGTTAAGCAGAAGGAGGATGAACAGAAATTCAAGAGGCAAAAGGAGGCTAAGAAAAAAGTCTATCGCATACTGGGACAAAGGGAGAAAAAGAGGCAGAAGTCAAGCTTGAAAGGATCTAGTAAGGGGGAGAAGAGTATGTAAACTTCCATCAGATTTCAGGCCAAATGAGGAAATGGGATAGCTGTGCAATTTTCTGTTGAGGAAACAAAAAGGCCTTGGACTACACCAGATGTGGTTTCAAGAGATGAAAGAAATGCAAATATGACCTTACACTCTTGAATGCATTTGGTAGTGTATATAAATAAGATGTAGAAGTATGAATTGTGGTTTTTATACAGGAGTATTCTGAAGGACTTTGTATTTCAGTATAGTTCTATGCATACTGCACAGTCAATAAAGTATTTTAATGTCAATTACACAATATTGTTTCTTTGTGTTTTGTCTTAGTGAACTTCAGTGGAAGAAAACTCCCCTGAATATCTCCAACTCTATTCCTTACTTTGAGCTGTTACCTAAATAGCTCACTCTTGCTTAGATCATTTGCTGCCACATGAAAGCATCTCAGTTTTTTCCACTTCTCACTAGGTTATTAAGCAGATCTTGAAAATAGTGTTGCATCCAGATCTTGTGGTACTTGGCCAGTTTTGGCACCCTGAAGCTGTCAGTAGATCCCTCACTGACTGCAGCTTTCTGGGCAAAGAGCATCAGACCTTTCCCAAGTGTGTGTAGCTACCCTGTGATTTTCTGTGGGGTAAGCACTGACAGGATAACTTGCTTCCTTTGGGAAAACCTCCCTGTGTCCAGCCAGCTTGGTTTCATGGTACACTGTTAGGCTTAGGATGCATGGAGAGAGGAGATGGGAGATGGTTTCAATCCTGTTAAATTAACTGACAGTTGAAGTCTTTCTCTGCATGACAGAAGGCTTTGAACAATCATTTTGTTGGAAGAGCAGCAGAATTTTTTTTTATGCCATGTATGGCATCAAGTAGTTACTATGATATACCTATTTTTAATACTTCCTCCTCAAACAGGCAGTGGGGCAGATAATATCAGTAATTTCTTGGTCTCCTTCCTGCATAAGTTCACTCTTTTTCATCAAGCTGCAATTCATTATTATTACACTGTAGTAATATTTGCTATCTCAGCTGCGAGAGCCCATGTGGGAATCAGACTGCCTCACACAAAAGCCTTTGGTTGAATGGGTCTGTAGATTTTTTTTAAAAATGTTTAGTATTTGGGGATTTTCTTAATTAATCTCATAATGTTCTGTTTACTGATACTGAAATTCTAATGCATCCATCTTTGTCTATATGACATTCGGCTGATGCCTGACTCAAATTAATTTGTCAGTAATTTTTTTTTTTTCCCTTGTGAGATTCAGATGAGGCCACGTGAATATGAAAATGTGATTTATGTTTGAATAATTGAAGAGTCTCTGCTGAATAGACAACTGCTGCCTTCAGGGATTTACAAGGAAATTGTTGGCATTTTGCCCCACAGAGTAGTACAGGATGGTTCACCATGACTTTGTTTCTGCAGGGTTCTTTCTTGCTCCTGTCCAGATGTGCTAGGCTGTGTCTAATCTAAGCCATCAAGGGAATGTTTCCTATTGAGCCTGTTTTTATGCTGTTGTGAGCAAGCTTCTGTCTTAGGTGCTGTTGTTTGCATCTTCCGTGTGTTCGCATTTGACAAGCAGTTGGTTTTTTGCGTGCCTGGGAAGTTACCACTGCAACGTTTGACTTAAGGTTTTCACATTTGCTATTTACACGTTACGAAAAATAACTTAGATCTGGTTTATCCATAATAGCTCTGCCAGAGACAAAAAGGGTGGATTTCAGTCCTCTTTTCATTGTGGAGAAAAGCACTCAGAGAGCCAACTGAGCATGAAGATGACGCACCTGGGAAGATGGCACAAAATACTGGTGTTGGGTTATTCTTTTGGTTTTCTTTAGGTAGCCTTCTTCAATGGGAGAGAAAATGTAGATTTAACAGACTTGTTTTAAATAAAAAAAGCAGCGGGTAGGAGCTGGGAGCTGGTGTGCGTTGTGGGCCCTGCCGAGACAAAGGCGGTGCCACAGGGAGCGGGTCAGGGCCTTCATCTGCCGCCCGCTCCCGCTTCCCCGGATTTAGCGCTCTGCAGGGAAGGCTCCAGCACCAGGGAGCCCTGCTCGATGAGGAGGCTGGCATTTTGTCAGCCCGAAAGTAGCTGCAGCCCCTGCATGGCTGGGAGAGATGTTAATGTTGCTTTTGAGGAGAACCACCACACGCCAGCTAACAGGGTGCATGGGTTTTGTCCCCCAGCATAAAATAAACCTCGGTTTTAGTAGTACCAGCAATCTCACAGTGCTTTTGGCCTGATTTTAGCATGGAACGTTTCAGCTGTGTCCCCGCCCAGCCCGGCATCCCTCAGCACAGCCTCCAAGTAACCTCGCCGTAGGAAAACCAGCGATATTTACGGCTCCTCCTCAGCTGCCGAAAGGGCCCGGGTTATCAGAGGGGATCGCTGGCAGCACTCCTGGGCTGGCGGGCGGTGCAACGAGGGGCTGAGCTGCTCTCATCTCGGGTAAACCCAGCCAGCGCTGTGGGAGCCGCAGATAATTAGCAGCTGCGTTCGTGGTTAAGCCTGAGGCAAATGTGAAAAACCGTAACAAAAGCGAAGTCGTTTGTACAACGATTTCCGTGCTAAAAAAAAAGGTAATGTGCCGGTAGAAGGTGCCGTCGGGGTCACCCAGGCGGGGTAATACGAGATGAACAGTGCCAAAGCATTTCACATGGAAGCGTGTACTGAGTGATTGCCTGTGGGCAGGGCGATTTCGGCAGCGACAGTTCGCCCGGGGAGGCTGCGGAAATGCGTAACTGGGAAGAGAAACTGAAATTGCCAGGAAACAAGCTCTGGAATTAAAAATAAATAGAGGTGTGAGGGGTCGATTGGCAGCCAGGAGGGCAGTTGTGGTGCTGATGTTACCCGTGGAGCTGTTTGTGGAAGTGTCTAGCAAAGGCTGATGTCAGGTGAAGGGCAGCTGGGAGCTCGTTTATAAATAAAACCTTTCCCAGGAAGCATAAAGCTAGATGATGACAATCTACCATTTGGGGCTATCTACCCAGATTCACTTTACCAGGCCTCACTCCTCCTAACCCTTAGTGTTGTTTCAGTCTGATTTCAGGCTGGAATTGGTGATACACCTGCTGGAGCAGGTGTGATCTCCTGCCCTGTCCTAGAGGCTGGGTTGTGGTGCAGGTATCTAGCAAATACCCTCTCCAGCAGTTTGAAATGTGTCTGTCAGGCATCCCCCTGCCCTGGCTCCAGCTGCTCAGTGTGTTTCAGGCGTTCACCCTCCACTTTATGTCACCTTGTTCTTCAGCTGTGGCAGAAAACCTCTCTGACTGATGTAAGGAGTGATACAAAATGCATGTGAAGGTAACTGTATAGCTATTGGTGGGAGTAGAAATCACACCAGGGCTAACCAGCTTTGAGAGAATTATTTTATACTGCTTGCTGTTTTTAAATGGAATTACATCTTTGTAACGATTTGCAAATAAAAACTGTGTTCACGTGGTATTTCAAATGAAGTTAATGTGGTATTGTGGCATAGCTATTGGATCCAATTGATATAATTAAAATAAATACGTTAGACCGTCAAAATCCTTCTGTGCTGTGTGTAATGCTCAACACTGCTTGCATGTACAAACCTAAGAGCAGATTCCATCCCTCAAACCCGGCTGTGTCCGTGCTGGGTGATGCAGTGGTCCTGTTGATTCCACAAGCACTGAGGACCCACGGCTCTGACTGAATTCACTGACATCTGTACATGTGTGCACCGCTGCTTCACATCAGAACTGTAATTTGTTCCTGGCCATCAGAAGAGTCTCAGAGTGTTTAGCATTGGCACAAACTAATGCAATTACATGTATCAGATACTGGTTTGTCTGCAACCAATTCTGAACAGCGTCCTTGCAGTAACTTTAAAGGTCACTGCTGATGGGGTCTCACATTCCCAAACACCAAGCTTAATTTGTTGTCTATTTTAATGTATTGTCCTGAAGTTATTGGGTTTTGAGAACATAGAATCTATTAAGAAGCTTAATAGAGCAGCTCATTCCAATTATAAGAAATGTATTGGTGGAGAAAATGGAAATGCAACAAAGATCAATGTATTAAGTAGTTGCCGGAATGGAGGAAGCAGAGGAAATAGATGAAAATTAACTCTCTTTAGTACAAAAAAGGTATGTGCTTCTGTACGTAAAATTTCTGTACTGAAAATTTCTTATATTTGGTTTCTTATATTGTAGGTGATGATAAAGCATTTCTATGCTGACTGTATAAAATCAGATAAAGAGCTATCCACAACTTCTTCCTTCATTCATTTCTTTTTCCCAAGATGTTGCTGGGTGTAGTTGAATTTGTTTTGCCCTCACTTTTTTTTTTTTTTTTTAATTTTTAATATTTTTTTTATTTTTTTTATTTTAAATTCCTTCTGGGTTATATTTCCTTCTTTTGGAGGCTCTTAAATTCTGGAAGACTGTTGTGTTGAAAAGTTATTTGGCACCAAGAAAACTTAGCAGTGAACTCAAGATGGGTCATCTGCGACGATGCAGTCTGGAGCAACTGGCTCTTTGGCTTTGAATTTCTGTTGCTAAATTCCAGGTTTCCTGAGTGAAAAATCAGGATTTCAGATTATGGCCTAAGGATGTGGGCATTTGGATAGTGATCCTAAGTGAATGTTGCCAATTTCCTTTATCGGTGGTGTCTAAAGAAAGAAAACAGGGGAGGTACTTTTGACTCAGGTCCATTCTCTACTGCAATTTGCCATGTAGCACAGTTTGGTGTGTCATCTGCTTGGGCAAAGACTCATGGGGAGGCAGAGGAGGGGGAAGAGTCTTGAGCCAGTTTTTGCTTTTCCTACCTTTTCTGCTGTAGCCCCTCTTGAACTGGCAGTCATGATGGAAACACACTTGAAACATATTTGAAAAATGCTATTGTAATTATTTTTCATTTACTCTTAAGGGCAGATTTCATAGGCGCTATGAAACAAACCTGTGATCCATAGAAATTCAATGTTGAAAGCTAGTTGAATTTTTACAGTATCATCCATTTACTAATTTCACCTTTTGTGGGATAAACAGGTTGCCATTTAAGCCTCATTTTAAATTATCTGTGGATAATATCTGTGAAGGACTCCTCAAGGTTTTTTGAAGTAGTAGCAGACCGTAGCCTGAACGTAAGCAAAACTAGGTAAAGGCTTGCTTACTCAAAAGTTCACTCAAGCACAAATTGTATATTTGCAGTAGGTTTTTACTTTGAATTGCCTGAACAAATATTTGTCTTGTTTTCCCTTGAGAGGAACAGTCAGTAGAACCTGGAGACAGAAGTCCCACCACCACATTGTGGGAAAGAGATTAAGAAAGATCAGGAACCCTTTACTCTGCATTGCTCCTTCTGTAGGAATGGGAAAAGGAGTGAAACCACTGTGCTGGAGAGGAAGCAGGCTAGGAAAGGGATGTATCATAGCTGGGACTGAACTGAAATGTACTCTGAGATTTGCACCAAACCTGGCATTTCAGTGCCTGAGAAAGAGCAAGAGTATTGGACCACAACGGGGTTAAATGATACAGGCAAAGATAGGTTAAAATAACATTAGCTGTAGCTGAAAATCACTTCAGTCTCATGAGGCCTGCTAAGATTGTCTCAGGTCTCTTTCTCAGTTTTGGTTTAAGATCATTCCTTGTTTTGGTTCTGCTTTTTTGTATTTGTTGGGGTTTTTTTAAGTAATATGTATCTGATGCTAAAAAAAACACCACTAAGTTATAGGAATTCTCTTCTATGCTAAAATTTTCAGCGTGTGTTTGTAGTGTTTTATGCCCTTTCAAAAATTATCAAGAGAGGCTGCAAATCTTAAGAGACTGCATCCTGTTAAAGAATCAGAGGTCTTGGGATCATGTGATAGTTTCTAGGGCACATTGCTCATTACAGACAGTAACAACACAGGGAACAAGATGGATTATTGAGGATCTTGATAGATGATTCTGTGATCTGAGACTGGTCAGAGCTTGAAAGGAAGGACAGAGTTCTTTATTCCTGGAAATAATAAACTCCTGGTTTGATGGGATTTCTTGTATGATTTAAATGAGAAACTCTCTTTTAGAAGAGGTTTAATTTCCAGCCTACTGACAGGTGTGCATTTTAAAATGATTTTATCTGATTTTTTCTGCTTGTTCTTCTGTTTCCAAGATTCATTGCCTAAGCAATTAAAAAAAAAAAATCCAATTGTCAAGAAGTTGTTTATCCCAGTGCTATATAAAGCAATTTAATTCACTCGGATTTACAAAAAGTCTTTTTACAAAGTTCATTACAAAAGGCTCTTCAGGAAACAAACAGATCATGAGTTCAGTCCTCCTCCCCCCATGATGCTCCATCTGTCTGGACTGGATCTATTCTAGACACATAATAACCTTTGCTCACATCCAGGAAGGAACAGACTTTCAAAAATTATTCCCAGAGTGGAACTGCTTATTTTTCTGGCAGGTTTTTCTATTCTATAAGGTGTCCTTTCTGGCAAAAATGTGGTGAAAGCATATGTAAATGTGTCAGGAATGTTCCAATAAAAATTTTGCTTTTCAGAATTCCATTTACAAATGTTGGACACGGTGTTACTATTGACCTCAGTTGTGTTGTAGCTGGTGATTAATGGGGGCTGGTCCCTCAGGACAGGGTGGCTCGTCTGCTCTGAGGCCAATAACATCTGCGAGGTCTGTTCTGCCTCTTGAGAGGTGGTCTCTGCAAACACCACAAAACCCAGAGCTTGTTTAAAGGCATCTTTCAGATGATCTTTCCAGAATGCAAAACTGTTTTCTACAGCTTCAGCACCAGTGTTAATGAAGGAACAGCAAACACCTGGGAATTTCACCTCTGAGGTGTGCCTTGCCTTGATTGGGAGAGCATAAAACTGTTCCCACCTGTGGCTGCTTGGTTGGCTGCCCAGCAGGTGAGAGTCCCCCTCCCACCTGTGCTGCAGAGGGGGTGAATGGTAGGAACAGGGTCTGGTGAGGCCAGAACTGTCCTGTCACCCTGCACAGCCTCATCCCTGCTCTGATTGTGCCCTCCTGTCTCGTACTTGGACAGTTTTGACTCAGTGGTAACCTGGGGGCTGTAAAGCAGACGTTGCAATAGCCCTGAGTGTGCCAGAAGCTTCACCACACACAAACAGCATTCAGTGCTTGGACTCAGACATGAAAAAGTACAGGGCAGACTCGTGGAGGTGGGTTGAATTTTTTATACTATCAGTGTAACTTCCCAATTCTAATTGTCCCCATAATATGGGAAAACACTTTGTGAAGAGTTCAGCAGCAAATAAACTGCTTTCTTACCCATAGAAGATGAATACTGCAGCTGCCTGTCTCTGACCATCATTCCTGATTCTTGTTATTAATTCTGCCTGAGTTACTAATGAGTCCTGTAGGGTTTTTATACTGCACAAGGGAATGCCCATGTCTTGGAGGAGAAAAAGAGAGGAGGGCTGATGGCCAGACCTCATTGCTCTTTTGGAAGAGAAAGCCTGTGGTGTTTCTTTATGAAAGCCATAGTACCTAGTTTTCTCTCAGGAACCAGGTTTTAATTCTGTCACTGGCACCATTGCTGGTGGTTGAGTATTCCTTTCTGTAAGCATGCTGTGGGTGTGTGTCTGAACCTGCACTGTCACGGCTGTGCTTTGCCTCACTTGCACTCCCAACACGGGACTGCAGGGCAGGAGGTGCTGCTCAGCTCTGCCACTGCAGGCAGAAGGGAACGAGGACAAGGCACAGAGATGCACTGTGCTACGTGCCTGCTGCCACATCTGTTGGGAAGATTTATGCAGTTTTGCAAAATGCTGTGGGAGCTGGTCACTGCTGGAGGAACAGCATGAAGACCATCAGTGACCTACAACTGGCATTGCCAAACTAATAGCAGGCGTAGAAAACCATAAATTCTTGCCAGTGCAGGCAAGCCTTGTCATAAGCTGAAGCAATTCCAGGTTCAGATATTTGGAAGGTCCCTTGGTATTTTATAAATCCTGTAGAGCACTCTCCAAAATCTGGAAGCTCTGTCTCCTCTTGCTTCGAAGCCAAGAACACTTAGAGCTAATTCTCTCTTCTTTGCCCTTGCCATTGACCTCATTTATGGAGATGAAAGAAGAAAAAACAATTAGCTCACTGGGAAATTCTATTATATGGAAGAGAAGTGGAAGTTTGATCAATACTCGGGCTATGGTCTCAGCTGGAAGGGCAGATTTTTGTCTCCCAGATGGAGTGATGCCTGTTGGTCCCTGAGGCTTGCAAGCGGGGAAGATAGCAATCCAGCCTTTCACTTCTGGAAAACTAAAAGATGCCACTTTCATCTTCTCAAGAAATGAACTGTAATATATATATATTGGACATAATTCACCCTGTTGTTGGGGTAAAAAGGCTCAGTAGGGAAATGTGCCTTTCATTCGACTCTGCCTAATGGTGTAAAGCAGGACGCACCCTGGCCTCTTGCTCCCGCGGCCCGGGGGAGATCTCTCTTTGACTTTCACAGTATCAGTGACTTAGTGCATTCCAAACTGCAGGACATTCTCTGAGCTCCTCCTTTGCTCTCTCACCTCGCTGACAGGAGCAGGGCCCTGGGCAGGCACCAGTGCTGGGGGCTGGGGTGTGCACACTGTGTCACTCCAAAGCAGCCCCTCTGCTGCACTGGGGCAGGTGAAGCAGACCTGCCTGCTCTTAAAGGCTACTGTCCCCACTGAAACAACATATATTAGGGGACGAAAGGATAAGTGCACTTTTGCCTTTGAGGCTACTCTTACATGATTTGAATCAGTGTTTTTTCCCTAATCACTGCAGAAAAGCATTAATTTATCTCATTTAAGGTTTGTTGTTATGGAAAGACAGAGTTGTCAATATTTGTGAGCTCAAGGTTTAATTTCTACTGAGAGAGCTGTTGAGAAGCTTTTGTAATGTATGGCTAATTTGATGTAAAGTTAGAAGCATAAACTAGCATTGTTAATGGTATGGAAATCTTACCCCTCTGCTGATGTCCTCTAACATACACATCTTATTTTCATGCCACTAGTTGCCTTTTGGAATGGATAATTTGCCATAATGAGTAAAGCAATTAATTTGCTGAGCCTCCTATTTTCCTTCCAGCTATAGCTAATGTGGAGAGTTATATAGCAGATATTTTTTTGCATTTTTGTTCTGCATCTGCTCTAATCGTCTCAGTGGTTTTTACTCACGTAAGTGTAAGAAACCTCTAAGCCACTCTGATAGCAGAGAGATCATAAATTATCTGCTTTTGCCAAGGTGGGGAACAGAGCAATGGCATGACAAATGTCCTTTAGTGTTCCTGGTGCTGGATTTAGAACATTGTAGCTGTGAGTCACAAAGCAGTAGTTCTATATATCTTTATCCTGGAAATGAAAATGTGGGATATTTAAAAAAAAATAATAATGATTTAACTTGATTTTGGCAGGTGTTATTCCAGGTCATGTATCTTTTCTTTCCCTCCCATATGGAACCAGATCTTCCACCAATATTTTATTGGCAGATTCTGTGTGTCCCCAGCAATTCCTTGGCTCCCCTCCACACTGGTCTGCTAGCAGATAAGACACAGGTTTTTCTGGTTAAGGCGAGTGATCACTGATCTGCTGCACCTTGCTTTGCAGGTGTTTCAGCATCAAATCAGTGCCAGGTGGCTGAGGCTGGTCTGTGAAAAGGTTGAACACAGTGGTGAAAGCTGCTGCACTTTGAAGAAGGTGGTGGAACCAGGTAAGAGGGAAGGATCTGCTGCGCTACTGATTCCTTGGCATTGCTGGAAATCTCCTTAGAAGCCGCTGACTAATGTAAGAAAATACCTTTCTAAGCTAAGTATGCTGTTGTTTGTATGAATTTTCTATCAGTCCAGTTACTTGCTACATGTGGTGTAAGGGGCAGTCTGGGCTGATGCTTTTTAGACTGTGCTGCATTCTGAACATTGTGCTCTGGCTTGGGCTCCAGCAGCTGTCTCCCTGGGGGTGGCAAGGTACTGTGTGCTGTGTCCTTGTGAGCACTCGAGGAGAGGCTCTGGCCAAGGCTTGCAGTCTCTGCCAATTTTTCTTCAGGTCTCACCCCTGGAGTGTTTTGCTGTTAGTTTTAAAGAAGATAAATAGCAGAGCAGAGCTGCCTGTGTGCAGTGGTAGTGGTGACTTATTCCTGCCAGAAGTGAGGTTTTAGTGGGGAATCTGCTCTGGACCCTGCTATGACTTCTCTCTGCTCATCAATGTAGATTAGGTATGTGATCTCTCCTGCTCTACAGTTGATTATTTCATTATTGTTTGGACTTACAAAATTATCCATTGCTAAATATAGCAACAGATCCTTCCCCATATAGTTTCTGGAACAGGGAATAATATGTCTGCTTGCATTTAGGAAGTTCTGCTTTCTGGTCAGATGATACAGCATGAGACCCTGCCTACCCAGAAACAGCAGGGCTTTCTGGAGGGTGCTCTGGCCATGCTTCACTTCATGGTCTGGCCCCAGCTGTGACCTGGAGATGGGCATGAGCTGTTATCAAACTGGTCAACAGGAGAGAAAAAGAGCTGCTCCATAAGGTTCTGGCAGCACGGAGAAGGTGCTTTGGGCAGAAGCATGCACACACCCTTTTGGAGAGGGGGTGCTCACTGTGGATCGTGTCAGGGAGGAGTACATCTGCCTCCAATGAGCAAAATGGACATGGGAAAGTAGCTCTGGTTGTGAGGAAGAGTGCAGTGACAGGATCACTGGTCAGCCAGCAGGCTGAAGTGGTGTGTGGTTCTCACAGTGCTGAGATGCAAATAAAGGTCTGATGGAGCCAAGCAGCCCTTCTGCGAGGCTGGTTCTTGGGAGTGTGTGTGACCTTGGAAACAGAAGGGCCCTCCCTCCAAGAGGGCTGCTCAGAAAGCCTTGCAGTACAGCAGAAGAGGCATTTTGCAATGCACCAGGTGGTGGGGACCAGCACGGGCAGGGATCAGTGCAATCTGGAATACCAGGTGGCAAGCTGAAGCCTGGTGCCAGCACAGGCTTGCTGTCGTTCTCGTCATATAATTCATTGGTGATCTTGCTAATTTGAAATCCGATCTGTGTTTTGTATTGACTTAAATATCTTCTGCCAAATGAGTGGTAGTGTGAAAATCTAGCATTAATTGTTTGTCAAGACACAGCTGAAGAAACAAAGTGAGTATGACTCACTTGAAAGAAATGGTCTTTACCTCTATTTCCCCTCTTCTTTCCACCACGTTCAACCCCATCTCCCTTGTCTTGCAGAGTGATGCTTTCTTTAGAGGAAAACACTGGAGCTTTGGCATTGGGAACTTTGCAAAGGTACTGCTCAGGCTGCTGGAGCTACTGAAATACTCTGAGTAGCAGATGACAGGTTTTCTGTCACTGCTGCATTTCTGGTGCTCTGGATCTTTTTCTGGGTGTCTTCAGTGGCATTTCACAGCACAGTGAGATTCAGTGACCTTTTGCTGGGTCATCAGCATGGGGTTTATTCTCGCTTTTCTCTCAGTTGTGAGGCAAATGCTGCTGGCGCAGTTGGCAGGTAAGACTGCACTGCAGATGAACCTGTGACGGGACTGCTGCAGTCTGGAGGGATGAATGTATGGCAATCGCTAAAGCCAGGTGACTCCTCAAGTCTTGCTTGTGATACGGCAAAATGAGGTGAAATATTTTTGAGTTCTTAGTTTAAATAGGTGGAGTATTGTACCTTCTCCTTGCTACTGCATTTTGTATCTCTTTCAAGGGACCACAAATAGCTTTAAGAATGTGGGTCTGTCTACGGCAGAAGTAGCACTGAATTGAAACAGTGTGAAGAAAACAGTCATGTTTGCAAACTGCCAGAGAAACTTGCCTCTGATTGATCTTCCGGGTCAGCAGAATGTGACAACCTATAGCAATAAAAGTGAACAAGTGTGGGGTAAAATATAAGGTCTGCTTAAAAATTTATTAACTTGAAGTCCAAAACCTCAGAAGGGTATTTGTGTTGGGATTTTTCTTTTTTCTTAGCAGTGTTTCTAAACAATCTGGAGTGAATTAGACCCTTACAATTGGAAATTTAATTTGGGGTCATCTTTAAATGAACTCTAAAAGCATTAGACTCTGCTTTTGGCCAGGAACTCTGCTTTGGGCCTAAGCCCAGCATGTCATCTCCAAATCAATTCCAAGGTCCCTTTCCAGCCCGAGCTACTATTGATTATTTCTCTTTCCTTTTAACAAAAAGTCATCTCTGTGGTGATCACATTATATATCTTCGTCAGTAAATCAGTAAAGGCCATTTCAGACCTGAGGAAGCTCTGTGGCTTATCTCTGGCAGCAGCGCAGCAGCTGGTGTGTGTGCCTGGGCACGGCCACCTCTGGGGCTCAGGAGTCGTGCAAAAAGGACCGTGTGTACAGGGTTTAGGAACTTGACCTTTCCATCGCGAGTCTTGGAGACAGTTTTACCTTTTGATTCGTTTTGGAAGTGGAGTATGGTCCTGGAGAGAGGGAGGTGCCATTTGGTGGGGTTTGCGTCTGAGGGGCTGGTGTGTTGCCAGCTCTGTGGTGACAGGCTGCAACTCCTGGCAGGAGGTCCCGCTCTTGACCCAGCTGTGTTGTATTTTGACAGAAGATAGGAAATACAGGATGGTACTATGAGAAGATTGTAGGAATACTTGTGTTTGTGTAGCATGACTTTTCATGGACTCTATTCAGACTTTTTAAGCAACAGCTTTGTTTTGGCTTTTTTTCAGGTGAAAATACTCTTTTTTAGTAGAAACTGTCGTAAGAATCCCATAACTGTAAATAAGGGACTGATGTGTGTGCAGTTTGTGTCAAGGCATAAAATGCGAATAAATCTCTTAAAATAAAGGCCAGGTGGCCATACAAGCCGGAGCAATGATGCCCTGTGTGCCACTAACTTTGTTAGTGCAGTTACCAATAATTACCACATCCCTAAATGACCATATTGTACTCAGTAGTGTCAGTAAGGTCAATTCACAGTCATAGGATGAAAGGGGACACTCCAATAGCTCTTAATGTGCATCAAAATGAGAAGATCGATGTTGACAAGGTGACCTCAGCTCCTCAGGGGCAGTTTATTTTGAATGGCTGTAGTTTTCCTTTGCTTATGATTGACAACCTCACTGGTATGGTATAAACCACCCTCTTTCTGTGGGGTTTTTTTTCCCTGCGTCTTGAAGGAGCACCCAATACATGTTGGCTATTTCATATAACACAGCTACAGCACAAGTAAGTAAAGACCAGTAAGATTTTCTGCAGAAAGTTGCTGCACCCCGGTGCCCACTGTCCCCCAAGTGCCCTTTGATGGTTCTCTGGATGACCCCGGCTCTGTGTTAATGTCTGGCATGCAGTTCCGCAATTAAAATGTGTGGCCTGACATCAGTTCCGAATTTGTCTTTCCTTCAATTTTTCATGTCCACCCAATTCATTCTTTTGTCCTCTTAACCTTCTCTGTGTCAGATAATTGTGTGTTTTATCCTCCAGTTGCCATCAGTGGAAAGTTTGCTGTAATTAATTTACAATTTTTCATGTTTCTCTCTTTTTACATTGAGTTTTCTACTGAAAAGGAGTCAATAGATATTCTGTAAAATTTTGAACCATCAACACTCTTCTATTTACTCCACAACTTTATTTTTCTCACAAATAAAGTGATTAAAAAGTTATCCTGTTCATTTTGGGGAGGAAGAACTGCGTGTTTTTCTTCATGGCCTGTAGGGCACCTGGGCACATGCAAATTTGTAAACTTATTTAGCTAAATGTGGGCCTTGAAGACTCTCCTCTGGTTATACTGGGCAATTTAAATTTCAGGCTTAGTGAGCACTGTTGCTATCAGTAGATTAATAAACACGGTGAATATCTCCAGGATTTGACTCTTTGATGGTATTGGCTATGGAGAGAGGTTATGCTGTTATTGCTTGAGAGATCAGATCAACTCTTCTGAGACATGTGGTTATGAAAAAAAGAGGTTATGAGGCACAGCAAACTTGTGAGAAAACACAACTTTCAGTAGAGGGCTCTTTAGCCTCAGCTTCCTTGGAGATTAAGAATACTTTTATTGCATTTCTTCCTGCAGAACATGGTGCTGCAGCTGTAGAAAATGCTGTGCACTGAATAAAATAAATTGTACAAACAGAAGGATGCACATCCTCACCTCTCCAAGCCTCTTGGTTTGGTATAATACAGTGTAAGGTAACAGACAAAAAAAAAAATACTCACCCTTGACATTTACAATATACAGTGCTGCTCTGAAGCAATTTCTGGTGCAGAATTTGCTGCATTTGCCTTAGGTAAATGGATGGCAAAGGGATGCTCATGAGGAGGAAAATCTAGAATAACGGGGCCAGGAGCAGTAACTGCTCTCAGAAATGTGGGCAGGTGATTTGGCAGTCCCGGAGATGCAAGGGCAGACAGACAGACCTCAGATATCTGGGGCTTTCTGCTCTCTTCTTTGTTGAATTGAGGTCCCTTTTCCCCCGCTAAAACTCTGATGATGCCTGAGCAGCAGCATGGCCTGGCTGTTGCTTCCTGCCTGAGTGTTGAGGCAGGAATGATGTCTGATGTGATACGTAAAGTATAAAGGAAAAGCCATGGCTTAGTTTTGTTCTTCCACCAGTACCCATATTGCAATTTCAGCTGTGTGTCCAAGTCCATGAATATTTGAAGTGAATATTGTTGCTAATAAATAGCAGGCAAATGTAACTCTTTAGTCTTGGTATAAAGTATAAAATAGTGCTGTTAATTTTTTTTTTTTCCCCAGTATCCAGGGGATACTTTGCTTTTAAGACAGGAAGAAGGAGGTTCTTTTTAAGCTAACTTTAATTGTCTTCTCTGACTTCCTGTTTATCAAATAATGGGGGCAAAAGAAGGAAGCAAAACTTAACAAAGAAAAAACCATGATACTTTGACTAACTTTTAAAAATAAGTTCATAAACTGCGCATTTGTAATAAGTTTACATTGATTGTTTTTCCTTAGCTGTTAAGGTTTACTGTCCCTGGAGTGCAATAAATCTGAGGTGGAACAGGCCAGCGTGTGCTCATTTGCTGCCTCTTGGGAATTGGTGTTTGCAGAGCCATGGCCAGCCTGGAGACTCAGCCCCTGAGTGGGTTAAAAAGTGTGACAGCAGAGCTGAGTCAGGGACACCAGAGTGAGCCAGGTGAGCAGAAGAGAGGTGCTTTTGTCAAATACTTGGAGAAATATCTCTCTCTGACTTCAGTCAGACTGAAGACTTTTGGCTGAGTAGGTTCACATTGCTAAGCCCAGTCATACTATGTGCTCTCTGTTTTAAGATGAGTAGTAAAGGTTTGCTAAAACATTTCTTTTAAACTGATGACTGTTATAAACCATGTTTTTTACCTCAACACCCTTCATTGTCTCTGTTGTGGCTTTTTTCCCCATGCAGTAGCGTGCAGTATGCTTCCATGTATTCCAGTCCTGGGTGACCTCTTGTTCTGTTCTTTGCTTTTGAGCAAAGCTCTGGTTAAGTAGAGTCTGGGAGTCTTGCCTGGGGAGTCTTTTTCTGTGTAATAGACTGAAAACCTCAACCGGTTTTACACACTGCCTAGAAAAATCTCGAGACCTGGATTACAGCTAGGTTATTACGGATTGTCACTTTGTTAGATTTATGTGCAAACTATTTTAAATCCTCTCTCTCTTCCTAAATTATGTCTGTTACAAGTTAGCACAAATACACACGATAGAGCTAAAATCCGTGGTTTGTTACAGGACACAATATTAGGCTTTTTTTTAAATGATATTCAGTCATGCTGGTGATAACAGATAATTCCTTTTAAAAGGTATTTACCCTTAGCAGTATTTCATTAACGGAAAGAAATGAAGATGTCAGATGTTCCTTCTCTTCTAGGAAGTTTTCTGCTGGAAGCGCAAGCACAGGGTCCCTAGAGGCAAAGGGCCTGTACTTTTCAGAGCAGTAGTTCAGTAATTGCTACAGTTTTACTGTAATCCCAGACTGCATTCTTGATCTGAGGACAGAGAGGAGGAGTGCTAAGACAAGGCAAGTGTGCCTTTTCTCCCTCTGAGTTTAGAAAGGGGGGAAATTTTCTTGATATATTTAATTTTTTTTTCTTGAATTGGCAGCTGAGTATCTAAGTTTTTCCCCTGTCACCCTGCAACTGTGAGCTGTTACTATCCAGTTACTAGATGTATATACAGCAAGTAAACAAGCAGAACTGGCTTGCTTATTACTGCACTGAACATCTAACTTCCTGTCAGGATGCTATTGACAGCAACAAGGACATTTTAGGGGTCACTTACAAACACTGGTTTAAGCTCCTACACAGAAAAATTTAAACTAATTGCCCTTGTGTTATACAAACTGCTCTTTGCCAAGTAACATAATAAAGCAGTGCCTTATTGAAGGGAGGAAAGGACAGGACATCAGGAAGGAAATTGGGTTTGTATGCACTTAGGCAGACCATTTCTCCCTGAGATACCGCTGTTAGGGGAACTTTCCTTCTCTGGCGTCCCAGGAGGCACTGTGCAGCTGCTGCCCATCCCACAGCAGGAGCCACTGGCAGCCCAGGATGCCCAGAGGCTCCTCAGCTGCTGCTGTACCTGGGGTGCTGCATAGAGAGGTTGACTTCTGCTGCTCAGTCCTCAGCAAGACTGCAGCTCTTGCCTGCAACAGATAAACTGTTGTGTCTTTCTGTGGCTGCTGCTTCTTTGTCCTATGATCCAGACTTCCTCAAAGGAGCAGGAGAAGTTAGGCTGGCTTCTTTCTGTGGGAAGCATCTTCTTGCCTGCTGAGCTCTGGGAAGTAGATCTAGAAATACTCTTTGCAGAGATTCTATGCTAGTAATTTATATTTTGACTAATATTTGCGCCAGGTGCTTTTATTCTATGATGTATAAGTGAATATTGTTTTCATGCTTCACAATCGAGCAAAACAAAGAGCAATAAGCTCAGAATATCTACCTGCCACAGAGTGTCTCTGGTCTGCAGGATTAAAGTGCAATAGGGGCCAACAGCGGTAATCTTTTTATTCTGTTCTCTGGGAAGGAATCTCATGGTATGAAATGACCCATGGTGGGTGTGAAGAATGGTCAGAGGCAGGAAGGGCAGCTGAGCCTGGCTTATGCCATGGCAAAACCCTTTAGTGTGGGGCTCTCCTGGCTGTGCCTGGCTTCCACCTGCTGATGTTTGCTCTCACTGCCTTTGGTCACTGTGCCGGCCTGCTGTGTTTTACTGGTTCATTCTACCATGTTACTGGAGAAGGGTAGAGGTTGGCACGATTCTTGCAAATATTGTTGGAGTAATACAGGATTGGAGAATTTCTATTGTCAGAAACCTGCTGGTGTTACACTCAAAGTAGTAGAAAGCACCCATGGTCTGTCAGTTCTAGCATTCTCTTAACATGTTTGTTCTCATATTTGGATAGGAGTTTAACTTTTCTGGCTCGTTAGAAAAGACAAGGCTGGTTTCTTTCAACAAAGTTCATGCAAGTATAGGCAGGAAATGCAGGAAAAGTACAAAACACTTTACACTCACTGTTACAAAATAACAGAAATATTTCAGTCTTTAGAAATGCCATTATAATGCTGCTTGATTTCAGAAAAAAAAAAAAATCTCTTCTAAACATACACTTTGTTCTCACAGTTTTTCAATAATTTTGTATGGCGTATGGTTGTGTGTTGGTGACAAATAGTACAAAAGGAATGGAAAAAAGGTGTGTTTATACTGGCAACAAAATATGAGATTTTTGCAATTTCATAGCTTGAGTACATAATAATTGTAATTGTTCCTGAATAGTATAAAAAAATCCAGCCTTTAATTTAGCTGAGGGATCTGATTTTACTGGGCTGGAGCTGAAAAGCCTTTCACAAAGTGCTCTCCTCATGCTGCTGGATTTAAGCTAATATTTTGTAGGTGTTGAAGCTGATGGATGTGTTCCTAGAGAAGAGGTTTTTGCCTTTGATCCTGGGATGCTCAGAGCCAGCCTGTTCTGAGTTTGTGTGCTGTCACAGTGCTGGGACACCCAGCTTTGAGCTGTGCTTTCCAAGTCATTGCCCACCATGTCTGAGGCCATCCCTGTTCTCTGAGGATGAGCTGTATAGCTGTTACCCCACAGCAGGACATTTCACCTCTTTCTGCACAGCAAAGAGAGTTGAAAAATGCTGTGTTGGCTTTTAGGTTTACATTTTTATTTTCACTGTGGCAAAGTGGACACTGTACACGAGCACTGCAGTAAACACCTGTTAATGCAGCTGGATGTTAGCTACACCAGGGGGTGATGCCTTTGGGTTGTTCTTCTGATGAAGAATTTATGCTGTAACAAACTTTTGGGTTACTTGAGCTCTACAGCCACACAAATTTTTGTTGAATGGGGGAAGAAAACACGAATATATGTAATGTTTTAATTTGCAGCAAATTAGATTAATGTATCCTAATATTTGGGGGGGCTTTCTGAATGACAATAGATACAGGTTGGGTTTTTTTTTTTTTTTTTGTAAGTATAGGTAGATAACAAAAACTACAGTCATTGTCTAAAGTTCATAGCTGG
The DNA here is from genome assembly GCF_015227805.2 of Hirundo rustica. Taxonomy (NCBI): domain Eukaryota; kingdom Metazoa; phylum Chordata; class Aves; order Passeriformes; family Hirundinidae; genus Hirundo; species Hirundo rustica. The sequence continues at coordinate 11,640,698 of NC_053457.1, read as the reverse complement.
AATATTTTCCTTCCATTTTCAAAAGACACTGGAGGTTTCCCATTTGAGCTGATGTTTCAAAACTGATAAAACTCACAGGGCTTTATTTCTTGCTGCAGTATTAATTTCATTTATGAAGAAAGCCAAGAGATCAAATATTGACCTGACCCAGGGAAAATATTGACAGTATAACTAGAAACTTTACTGGTTAAGGTGCAGATTGAGAACAGAAATCTCATACCCAGGGTGCACTGAAAGTTTAGAGGCAGCTTGAAGCTAATGTGAAGAGACAGGTTGTCTGGGTTAATATCAAACGGGGAAAGACTGAAAAACCAGAAAGGAAGAGGATGCATAATGCCTTTCTAAATTGTATTAGGCTTTGGGATATAGTCTTTGTTTTATAATACATAGCAAAGTGATTTATAGTCTTGTAATAAGGGTTTTTAGAGGAATAAAAATCCTCCCACCCTTCCAAACTTTAAGCCATCCATGTTGCTTTCAGAAGCCAAGATATGACCCATTGTATAATTTGTTCCTTTTCACCGGTTTGCTTAAATATGCTTGACATTGCGACAAAGTCTTAGACAGCCCTGTAGTTTTATCTGGCTCATGTGTTAAAATGCTTGGTGATTTTGAGGTTATTTTTAAAATTTATTATTATTATTATTTTTAAAATATCTAAGTCTTTTTTTTTTTTGTTGTAGTAGTAGTAGTAGTACTGATGACTTCTTTTTGAAAAACCCAAGTTGGAGGGGTCAGTGGTTGCTGCCTGGATGTTACTCCTTGTTTGGCCTGTAGGTCTAGGGCAATCATACCTGGATGCTTTTCTCACTTCTCTACCTGTTTGGTCTTTGCTCCACGCTGTACACGTCTGTGGCACTCCAGCAAACCAAGTGGTCCTTGCACTTTATCTCTTCAGAAGGGCTGAGACACCTCCTGTCTCGTTTGCTACTAAACATAAAATGGCTAACAGTACTGTATCAGTATTGCATTACAGGATTTTTTGGCTGCCAATTACTTGTAGTACAGTAATTATTAAGTAAAACTGATCTGCCTGAGGTCACAAAGCCAGGAATAGAGCGCAAATCTCCTGACTCCTGATCCAGTGACGCAGCTGTTAATTCACACAATTTCTACTTGAGTTCATTAAAAACCTTCTCCCACAGCTCTGCCTCCCTCAGTGGCCAAAATTTTGCCTTTTAATAGAAGAAATGAGCTTCCTTTGGGACTGTAATTCCCCCCAACAGTGAAAAACTTATCCAGCTGAGAGTATGTGCTATCTTTTGAAGTACTGTTAGCCCTTTCTGACCTGAGAAACAAGGGGGGGGACTAAAATCTTATATCTAAGCTTGGAAGGCACATCTAATGCAGTCGAGGTCACGTGTGCTAGACAGTTTTCACACCTGAATGCTGAAGATAATGCACTTTAAAAGTTCTCTGAGATGAAAACTCAATTTATTATAACAAAGATGATGTTCACTCCCCCTCCTAAGCCAACTAAACTCTTCCATGGAAATACAGAATGGGAAAATGAGTCAGGTGTGGGGGGGGTGGGTTGGTGATGTTTTTGTGTGTATCTTGTTTTTCTGGGGTGGTGGCTTTGTTGGGGGTCTTTTTGTTGTTTATTTTTTAATTTTGAGGAGTAGGTTTTGAGGGCAGAAGGAACCATCATTGTCCCTGATACAGAACTTCATCCTGTGTTTTCTTCATTGAGCATCTGTGGCTGAATGTATATTTTTAGGTAGGTCACCATTCTTGATCTACTGAAATTAGTGCCATATGAGGACTAACCTTTTCACATGCCAAGTTGTTCCAACTCTTAAATACTGATTTTAGTCCTAATGGCTGAGAAAGGGAGGTGTGTATACTCTCAGAAGAGAGTAAGCATATCTCACTACAGTAAGGATGCTTGGAACGTGAGCTAGATGCCATTTGGTAAAAAGTTAGATTACCCTTATATCTCTCTTCAGATAATGCACAAGTTTAGAACTATTTAATTTAGAGTTCCATTATATTGATTTACTTCCGTGCTTCCAATTCTTCAAGAAATAATTCTAGAGACAGTTGAGAAGTTGCTTCAGCATATATTGTTTTCACAAAAGATGAATCCTGTATGTTCCTGGATGGAGTCCTATCTATGCTTTTAAAGCACTATTTTTAAAGCTTGAAAAGAAATCTTTTTTCCAGTGTAATGTATTAGTTATGTAAATATAGAAAAGACTGTGTCTTAGTGTTCTCAATTACATATAACAAAACTTTCAGTGGGAATCAGTGTTGGATATATTCAGCTTGACTTTTGGGACTTTGATTTTATATTCTGTATCCTTCTCCAAACCTTTAATTCCAACACTGAAAACAAGTCACACGTAATAAAATATTATGTGGGCGCTATTCCTTCTTACTCCTTGGGATCAAAAAATGTTTCATTTTTTTTTTCCTAAGAGTTCTCAGTGCAATGCTTTGAAAATCTGCTACAGAAGCTTAGTGTTATGAACAAAATAAAATGAAAGTGGGGACTCTGTGCTGTGAGATTTAAGTCAATGTTGTGGTATGGAGTCCACAAGGCATTGCAAGAGTTTAGAGTGTAAATGTCCAAGAAGGTGGGAGAAAGGAGAGGGGAAAGAAGAGTAAATCCCCTCATTTCGGTAGGTGTCTGAGCTATGGGATGCAACAGTACTTTAACAGACTGTTATTTATTCTCCTCTGTTCCAGGAGCGATGCCAGTATTTGCAGGAACAGGAAACTTGGCAGTCTCAATTGTCTCTTTATTACCATGCTCTGTCTCTTAACCTTTGTCTCACCTGCCTTAGAGAGCACCAGAATGGGGAAGTTCATCAGAAATTCAGGAGTCTGGGTGCCCTAGAAATGGGATTGAGTTGGGGCAGCATGTGTTTTGCTGCTGCCTCTCTTTAAGGCATTCCTTGTTATACAATGTAAAATATCAGTGGTTAGTGATGCGTGAAGGAAACTATGAAAAACTCCATCCCTGTCCTTTTCATGTGCCTTTCAGATTGAAATGCATAGAAGATGACATACAATTGCCAGCAACACTCAAGCCTTTTATGTGTATGCATGTCCCGCTGTGCTCTTGCCAGTGACATGCATGGGGTTTTCAATTTTTAAAAAAATTTTTGAAATTCTATCTTCAGATTTCAAAACCAATTTTTAAGGAGGTTTCACAGTATGTGATAGGCTGTGCACAGAACCTGTAGAAGTCCAGTCCAAACCAGGATCGAGCAAAATTCTTTTCTTGTGGTATTTAAACTGTATAGATGAAGGAGACAAACCCACGTTTAACTTCAACCGTGGAATTTAAATTGTGCACATGCTAAAAGGGAATCATACAAGAATGGTGCCAGAGTAGTTTCTGTGGAGCACGTGTGTGTAAAGATATATACACTACAAAACCTTCAGTTCATTGATGATTGCAATATAGCATGAAGATTGTATGTCATCTTCCTGGAACAGCGTTACTTAAAGGAATCACTGAGGTAAAGGATATGCATGTAGATCATTTATAATGTTGTACCACCTGTAACTTCTGATGATGGACAGATTTTCTTCCTTGTGCATCTTATTGGTATTTTTACTAACTTATTTTAAGACAGCAATGATTAAATTTAACGCTGCTATTACCTAGTGAATGGGAAATCCTGCTCTGGACTTTGAAACAGACATTTTTCTCTCTATACGTCCATACATTCTCTGTGTGGGAGTATATGTGTGTGTATATATATATCAGAAATATATATATATATATGAACTTCTCTATATATATGTTTTTATCTCTATATTAGCTCAATACTACTTCATACTTTGCCTTTACAATGTGATTTAAAAAGCAGAGGGGTACTTTGATTTTACAAAAGTCATCTTCAGGAAATCCACCAAGGGTTGGTGTTGTGTTTTGCTAGAGTGTGATTTTTACATACCTATGTAGATACAGATATATATATAGCTATATAAAATCAAACAACACCTACATAATTGCTCACAGAGAAAGAGAATGAGGTTTATATAGCAATTTATCACAGATTTTGTCAGTGAAAAGGAAAAAGGGAGATGATCCTGCCTCCAGCCACGGCTCTAATCTTTTCATGGAGGGAACTGTCAGATGGGTTTTGATTCTTCCTATCTAATTACGTCAAAGAGTTTGTGTCCTGTTTCTGGCAAAGAAAGAAGGAAAGTAGTTTTTCTATAAATATATATGCATGAGAAAAGAAACAGCCTGACTTATGAGGATTATTTTCTGCTTTTCTTCCTATTCTTCCTTGCAATGTTCAGAGATCCCTATCAGTGTTCTGAGATGTTAAATATTGCATATCAGAAAGTACAGAACAGTAAGCCTCAAAATTGCTCAAAAATAATAATAAAAAATGGACAATGTTACTATCCTCATTTTACAGATCAGAAAGGTCTATCTTAAGGATTATGGATTTTACCTAAGGCTGCAGGGAATCCTGGCTGAGCCTGCAATTAAACGCAGTGTGTCTTGTTCTAATGTCTTATCTATGAAATGATGCTCACTTTTAACTCACAGTTCACCTATGGGTATAGTACATTGCAGTTCAAATAAAATGATTGTGTGTGGATATGGTTTTTAACACTCTGGTAGTAGGTTGGAAAGTCACATCAGAAGATGTGTGTGTAGGGGGGATGAAAAGAGACACATCTGTCTGTTGCAATGATACAGCATCTACAATGATGTGCATTATTTGGAAAAAGAACCCATTAAGAACAGCAAGCTTGAAAGCCGAAACCAATGACAGGATATGTGAAGGATTAGTTGGATTGAGCATCTGTTATTAATACTGAACAATACTTTTTGAAAACAAATGTGAAGATTTAGCACAGTGGTGAGAATTAATTTTAATGCCCTTCCATGAAACAAAGTATGAATTAGAGTCATGCTCTTCTTTATTTAGAAGTAATATTTTCAGTTCTTGCTTAATGTGAAGCCTGAACACAAATTCAATCCTAGCTGGTGAAGAGTTGCCTGGAAAGCTGGCTCTTTCTGATCCTCTAGAGGACAGCGTGTCTGGTACGGCACAGCAGGTCCCTTCTTTTAGGGGCAGTTAATGACGTGCTTGATCAAGGAGAGGCAGGCTGGCTATTGCTCCTCTATTGAGTAGTAAGCAATGGAAAATTAGCAAGAAACTGTATGTTTGGAGAGATGTATTGATCCAATTTCCCTGCAGAACTGATTTCTGCGTGAAAGCAATATACCTGTTCTCAGGACTCGGAGCATCTACACTCAAAGTAGAATTGAGTCTGGCAATTTTGATAATCGCAGATTGTTCTCAGAAGTAATTCTCAAGTGGCTCCAAAGCATGAGCACACTATATTGTGATTACTGCATGGCTGTAGCAGACTGGGGTTTGAAGGGTTTCTAGACTACTTTTCTTCAAATCTGCAATAATGATCCATTCCTTCTTAGAATTTGTCATTCAACAGTGACAGATATGAATGTGACTGTACTGAGATCTGTGCAGTTTCCTCTTGGCTACAAACACAATTTTACCAGCTTCTAATCATGGAACTTCATCAGCTTGAGATTATTCACAGAAAGGTTCAATCGCAGCTATACAATAGAGATGTTCATTGCTACAGCCTGTCCTCAGGTGACTATTTAACTTTGTAGCAGCAGCATTTGTGAAAGGATCATAGACCCCAATGAATAAGCATATTTTATAGATGTACTTGAATATATTTATTATTTATAAATACAAGCTGTACAATATATTGAATGCACTGCAATACCTCTAGCCCTTTTATCTGCTTTGCATACACAGTAAGAGTGAAGGGATACATCTCAGCAGGAGCACCATAGATTGGCTTTCATTTTTTATTGTATCAAGAAGCTCAGTTGCCTCCCTTCCTCTGTTTAGAGTGAAAGCAGGCATTAAGGAAGAAAGGTGGCTTTCTCTGTGCTGATTCTGAGGAAGGAGAGACAGATTTATGTAATTTACAGCATAAGACTTCTCTGAAAAAAAGAAAAAAGACAAAAAAGCCCCATCTTTCTGCTTGACTTTATGCCTTGCATTGTTGAAATGCATTTGTAGATCGCATATTTGCTCAAGTCTCTGGCTGTCCTGTGAAGTGAGCAGCAATTCTAACTTGTTAACTCGCAAGTGGAAAGGTCACTTCTCTGTCTCTGATTAGATGGCAGGTAAATGGGAAAGATGGATTGTTGGTGTGTGACAGGAAAGACCAAGTAGCATTTCTTGGCTGCTCATAGGCAGGCAGATGTAAATGCAGAGCCACTGACTGTATCTCCTGGGTCCAGGGCATAGTGCTTGTGATTCTTACAACATGGCAAACTCCTAGTGGCATTGAAGTCTCTGGCTAGATGAACCCAAATGGATTCGAGATTTTACTTAAGAAGATTAATTCAAATAGCTTTAAGTCATATTAGTATGTACATCTATGTAGGCAATATAAAGTTCTTTCCTTTGTGATATAAAAAAAAAATCTCATCTGAAGAGAGAAAATGCCTAAAGGACTAAAGTATCATAAACACTTTCTGAGATTCTGTCTCTGCAACTAATGCTTTGCAGTGGTTCTGATAATTGAAAGTCCAGTGGACAAATTATTTTGCAAAATTCTATCATCATACATATGGATATATTCCCTTCCTGAAAGAGCAAGAATAGAAGAACTGTGGGCTTTGTAGTTTTGAATTGGTTATTTGTATGGCTTGATATAGGATGAAAACTTGCTTATTTGTGCTGTCATTTTCTGTTCATACCAGACTTTGTGACATAGCACTAGTTGGCCAGAGCACAAGAGCAAGCAACATTGTCTAGTAAACTAAAGCTGAAATGGGATGAGCTGCAGATTCTTCTCTTCTGTAATTGATGAGCTTTAATATCAGCTATGCAAAAAGTACTACACCCCCCAAAGAAATGTGTCTTAGCTTCAATTAAAAAATAGCAGATGAATATCTGCAATGATATTTGATCTTAAAGCTATAGAATCCTCATCCATGAGGGGAGAAAGGCTGGGCTTTCCTCTCTGGGGTGTGGAGGGTGAAGAGCTGAGTGGCAGGAACGTGTCCTTGTGAGGAGATGCAGTGCTTGGGTTACCCCAGTGCCCGAGGTCCCCAGTTAAGCTTTTGATGGAGGACGAGAATGTTTTTCATGGCCTTGTAGCTTTTGCAAGTCTTAACATGGCTAGGTTGACTGGATGCTGAGGAAAACTTGTCCATGAATTGTTTGTTTCTTATGTGAGTAATCTGGGTGTACCACTTGCTGGAGTCCATGTGAAGGTGTGTCTGAGTCCTCTGTTAGTAAACACCGATCAGCTCGAGCCTAGAAATGCATACTGCTCCTGTGAATGGGTTTTCTTAAGCAAAAGCACTAATGTGTGCTGCTGTTCTCTAGACCAGAGGAACAAGCAGGACAGGAAAAGGAGTGTTTTCTAGCACAATCCTGTTACACTTGGAATTTTTGAAGGCAAAACTGTAGAACTAATTTTTTCAAGTGAAAGTCATCACTATTTCCCGTTTGTGTGTGTGTCCCCTTGGTGTGGGTTTTTTTTTTTTGTTGTTTTGTTTTGTTCTTGTTTTTGTTTTTACCCTGTTTATAGGACTTGTTCCTGTAAATCTTTGTGTTTCCACTGACTTCACTATGGTGTTTTGTATGGGAACTTTGCAGAACTGCACCCTGTACATCTTTTGAATTATAAATGAAGCAAATTGAAAATAGCATTCTTGCTTTTAAGCATTTCTCACACACTAACTTTTCCTTTTGGCTACTTCTTGTGGTTAATTCTGCCACCAATTAAGAAATAAATGCAGGCAGCTACTGTCACTTGTACAAAGAGGGATGTAAAAGCTGACTGCTTCAGGATACATTTTTAAAAAAACAGCTTGTGTACTGGTGTTGTTTTATACTGCAATGACTAGAGTAAGATTATTATAAAGTTATGTAAAGGAAAGACTAATTTCCTGTCTCAAAGAGCTCTGTGTAAGAAGGGTGTGTGCTACTTTCCTAACTTGTCCATGTTGTTCTGTTGTCTACTGTTAATCATCTTGAAAGCTACAGACATGTTTCCCTGTAAATTTTCCTCTTTGTGTGTTTGAATAAGCTTGATTTATCTGAATCTAAGTTTTTGATATATGGACTTTACAGCCTACATAGCTCTGACAACATATTTTTTTCACTGTGTCAGTTGTGACTGAATGTTGAAGGAGTAAGGATTTTTTACTTGCTGCGTGAGTAAGTATATGGAATCAGCAGGAAGTACAAAGTACATTTTAAATTAATTTTTAATTAATTTCCTATTCCCTAACATAACCTTTCCAGCAAAATCCTAAAAGCTGCTTTTTAAGTAACACATGGAGAGAGCAGTTAAGTGTGTGTATGAAAGATTTTTGCGAGGCAAAACCACTACTTTCCCAGCTGGGATCTGCTTTCAAAATATAAATATATCAGAGACACACACAGAAAAGCATTTCTTGTATGACAGCAGTAGCAAGCGGGGGGTCTCAGACCATTTGCTGGTGAACAAGATTACATATCATAAAGCTGTCATGAGTTGGCACTAATTTGACAGTTTGTTGGCTCAAGAGACTCCAGCACTGTGAATGCAGGGGATAGAAATGTTTCTGTGATGCCATGAGGTTCACATGGAGGGCATTGATGAATGGCAGACAAATTGGATTCTTAAGTAAAGTTGTCTTGTGCTGGGGGTGGAGGGAGCATGTTAAACCTTACAAATTTTGGGTTGCAAAATGTGTAATGGAAGACAATGGGAGAACGAAGATGTTTCAGAAATTGAAATATCTGGATTTTTGCTATTCTGTATCTCTTTGGTGGGCCACTTTTAAGTATTTTAACCTTGAAATGGCCTGCATTCTCTGCTACTTTATAGAACTTGAAGTTTTTAATACTAGTCAAGATTTATCAGCTATAACTGACAAGTTTGGCCAATATCCAAGCTATTCTTTGTGTCTCAGAACAAATGGATGGAGAGAGAATGTGTGTGAGTGTGTCTAGGAAAGAAAGTACATGAATAGATATCAAGGGGACTTTTCTGGGGAAAAAGTGATGGGTAGACAACAAGGGGGATGAATGCGGGGAAGAAAGAAATGCTCACGGGCAAACCTGTGAAAAACAAGACTTCTTTTGTCAGGACTGTGTTTTCAGGGAATATCTGTAGAATATTTCAAAAGCCATTTTACCCTGCTTTCCTGACCATTAGTGAAATAATCACTGGAATATTTGCTAATGTATTTGTTGCACTTTCCCGCAAAGTGCCTCATTCACGTTCCTCTTGGGCTTATTCTCAGCCTTGCTTACTAATCCGTATGGAATACAGGGAATGTTCAGTGTAAATGGTTCAATTTTTTTAAGGTGCATACAGAACTGGAGATTAGTTTTGTAAACAAAAAACCCAAACAAGATCAAAAAATATTCTATAGCTTTTGCACACCTTAACTAAAGTAATTAAGAGGATGTTTTCACAGATAATATTAACTTTGAGATCCTCACACTTCAAGTTGTATGTAATGTAAGCTTAGCGTAGCTGCAGACATTTTTAGCAAGCACTGGAGATAGTGCTTCACAGTTTGGTCATGTTTCTTTGCATGCACTGATTTTAAAAAATTTGTTTAGCTGTTCAGTCAGATAAGCAAGAGATGAAACTACCTGGTTTTAAAGAGATGATATTTTTATTTTTTCTTCATTGTCTTCATGCTGTGTTATTTTGTACATAATTTGCCTACAGCCATTGGACAAATAATCTGTCTGCTCTGTGTTTGTCTGCTCTAAATTAAATATTGACTGGATATGCTGGTTTAACAGCATAAACTTGCACCAGAGCAAGACAATCTAGTTTGCACACTGAAACTCACTCTCACATAGTTTAAGGAACCTATAGATAGTGTGTATAACAGATATGGACTCATTATAGGCACAAGTATTCCATGTACAGCCTAAGCAGGTTTGTCAGGGAACGTAGTCCTAAACCAAGACATAGGCTTCTGTATATGGGCTGTTATAGCGACCATATCTTGGCAGAATATTTCTTTCACCTCTTAGAGAATCAGCTAGAATTATTGCTTAGATATTTCAAGGTCAATGATTGTGCTCACTTCCAAACACAGTCAGCGTGAGCAACTGAATTTCTATAGTAAATCCATATGTTATTTCAGGAGTGGTTACATAACTGAAGCAAATGGAAAAGTTACTTAATGACTGGAGAGGTCTAATGCAGATGCAAGGAAAGTTCATCTCCAACTGAATCTGCTGAATATTGTCTTTCCTAGTAGTCTGAAATTGCATAAAAATCCAGACTGAGGTTTGTAACCCAGAAGAGATGAAGTAAACGTAATAAAATCTATTTAATCTGGTTTAGGAGAAAAGTATTTTGCCCAGTTTTATCTGTCCATATCTATACATAATAAAATGGGCACTACCTAGACTAGACTTAGAAAATCAAGCCTGGGGCATAGTCATTGCAACCTCTAACACTGGTCTCTGGTAGGAAGATGACATTTCAAAGTATTGGGGAGTTACAGTTCTCTGCATAGGTGAGGGTCTCAGCCTGACATTTGGACTAGAAGGAAACCTCCAGCCCACGCACATGTTTATGTGCAGTTGTTATTGATTTTCTATTGCTTTCAGTGTCTGATGTGCTGAGGTGAGGAACACAAAAAGGGCAATTGTTTGTGTCTGTTCAGTGCCTAAGAAAATCTGTGTCTAAGGTACATTGAGTTGCTACCAAGACTAAGAAATAATGGAAGTTAAAAATCAATATTTTTCTTAATTTATATTCCTTGAGCTTCCTCCAAATCACTGATGTGAATGCGGGGACTGTTCTCCCATCAGGAGTGGTGGCTCACTTTAACTTTTCCTGTCAGTACTGGCTGTTAGGTTTTGATAACCATGAGGTGAATTCAGCAGTTACAATGCACCTATTTAAAGCATAGGCTTTATTTTATGACTTGATATATGTAGATAAGTATTAGACAAAGGTTAACATGTAATCTGTATTTTGAGGTGCTTAGACTCCCTCCAGAGTAAAGGAACAGTGAAGGATAAGAACTGACTCTGTATCTCTTCTCACAGACAGAGGTACCTAATGTTAAACACAATCCTGGCTCAAGTATCTCTATGTTTAAACTTGAACAAGAAAGCCTAAAGCCTATAATAATAAAACAGTTCAGGAGCATGGGTTCCAAGAGAAAAGAAAAAAGAAGTTATATATTGTTTTCCAAGAGATTCTTGAAAAAAAAATAGGTTGATTTTTAGTCACGCTACAGGATGTCTTGGACCAAAATTATTTCACTAACAAAAATCACTGCTTATGGGAAGTGGAACAATAGGTGTAAACTACTGAAGGCAGGCTGCTGCTTGTTTGCCCACATGGTTGCATCTCATTTCTTGTCTGTGTTGCAATAAAGTTGAGCTTCAAATGGAAAAGCGCAGTAGTTTCTAGGCAACGGCTTAAGTAAACAGGGCTACATGCTGACAATTGGTCACTTGGTGGTAATAAGATATGAACGACACCCCGTGGAAAATGCCCTGTTATTAGTTAGCTAAATGTTGTGAGCTATAAAAAAGAAAAGGCAGAACAATCTATTGGAGACAATGCATGGGAAGTGACCTTCTTTTGAAAACAACTAGAGATAAAAATCCTTTTAATTCCTGAAACGTATAGAGCTGGGATCAGGGGTGTTTGCCACCTTCACAAGCCTGTGTTTGTGCTCTATCTTCTGCAATATTGCAGATCTGCAACCAGATATAGAAACTGCTTCCAGGTAGAGGTGGTTGTTTTAACACCATTTCTTTGCTGAAGTATCTGGATGAGGAGCTGAAGTAAAACTGACAGCTGGGTACAGTGAACTGATTCTCAGTCTGGTAAGAGATTCTTGCTTGGGATATGATACACTCACCTGGGACAAAATGTATAGGAACCTCCCAGGGAAGGAGCACAACAATACTCAGTACTCTGAGGAAAACCTGAAAATCAGTATGCAAACTTGAATATCCAGTTTTGAAGGCTGTCCCTGTCTTGAATATGGGCACACGGGTCACAGTTCCAGTGTCTTTGTGGGAGGAGATAAACAAGTTATTGAGTACAAGTAAGAGACAAGGATTAAACAACAAGTTGGTTTGGCCCTTCTTTTCCTACCAGGAAAACTGAGAGTCCAAACTTTCCATGTAAAATTCCAGAAGAGATCTTGGTTTCTCAGCAAGACACAAAATTCAACAGATGGAGATGGTTGCCTACTGAGCTACTCTATGAAGGGAGTTAGTAAGCCAAATGAGCTGCACACCTACACACTAAACTTATTTCTATCCCAGATGCCCAAAATGTAGATTTTTTTTTTTTTTTTTTTTTTTTTTAAAGATCTGGGCATCTTGCAGTGATTTAAATAATAATAATGAAAAAACAACCAATTAAAAAAAAAAAAAACCCAACAAACCTAAAACAACCCCCCAAACCAAACAACCAGCCCTCAAAACACAACCAACCAATCACCCAAGGCGCCCTAACAAAACTCCCATACCACTATAGCGAAATACTAAGTTATTTAACAGTTTTCCTTTGTGAAACAGGATTGTCTAGTGATGTGCACATCATGCAGGTTGCCAGTGTTGTCCTCCTTGCCCCTGCCTGGCAAGGGCTCTGCCTCCATCCTCACTGGAGGTGTGCTCTGTGTGACTGGAGGCTGTTTAATGTGGAGGGATGATCAATCTCTCCTGCTAAAGCTGGCCTGTTCTCTGAGGATTCAGAAGGGACTCTCAGGATTCAAAGAGTAAATAGGCAGGGAATGGGGAGTATTTCATGAGCTGTAGGAGGAAATCTGTTCTTGTAGTGATGAGTCTTACAAAGTCACTTCTGAATATATTCAGAACAGCAGCTTTTTTCTTTTTTGGGTGAGTGTTCTCATTACTAAGATATCCTAAAAATGGATGAGTGAGGCAATGGCACTGGGGTTGAAGTTGATGATAAACCTTATTTTTAGTGTGGAGTTAAACTTATTCAGTGTACTATGGGAGTATATGCTAGGCCAGACCTCAGTCAAAATAGTTAGAAGTACTTTCCTTTTTGTATTTTAACAAGATAGAAATGCAAAGTTCTGGATCCTTCAGTCTTCCTCACTTACCTGATATGTATAAGCCAAGCCCATGGCAGATGGCAACTGGGGACACTGAAAACCAACTTATTGGAGGAGTTTAGGCAGTAAGTGAAGCCTATGATTTCAATAATCATGAGCCTACGATTAAAATTTTGGCTTAGGTTCCTACATTGTAGGAACTTGGGCTCTGAAAACAAAATCCCTCTTGGATCTCAGACTTGGTTTGGTTTGTACCTCATTTTTCTGTGCATGAAGAGGAGGTGAATGATGCAGATTTCATTGTGGTCAAAGCCATGCAGGAAGGAAGCTGTGATAAGTATGAATATTTTGGCTGACCAATTTTAAATGATGGAAAGAATGGTTTTTAAATGTTATCTATAATGATGTGTCTTTGCAAGGCCTTGGACGCAATAGGGAAATGTTGATGCTGTTATGCTCACCTACCCCAAACCAAAAATGAAGTTGTTTTATAACAACAATAGCAACAATTCATTAAAATAAACTTTGGGCCAACTGGTGACTTGCACCACAACTTTAAATGATCTTTGTTATCTGGTTCCTTTGTCAATGAATAAAATCTTCACTGGTTCTGAGATGCAGTTAGTGCTTAGAAGGAGCAGGGAATTATGCCATAATTAAAAAAAAAAAAAAAAAAAAGGCATGGGAGGGGTATTGGGAAGAAGCAATTTTGTGCAATTTACTGCTTATATTCTCATCCTCTTCTCAGTAAGTAACCATGCAAAACACACCCCCCTCCCCCCACACTGTTCTTAGTCAGCTCTGCTTACATCTGTGCTTGGTGTTAAGCATCTCTTCTGGCTGTTATCTCCTCTTAGGCTGCTCAGGATCAAACCTTGAAAGTTCAAGGCGTTCCATCTGCCTTCTGTTAATTACCACTTTTATTCCTTAGGATTCTGCTTCTTTCTAGGGGAGGTTTTTTAATATTGCTTGTAAAGGACAATTTTCTCTAGTAAGATAAGTAAGCACAAGGCATGTATTGATCTTTTCATGACCTTTTCTAGTAATAACATGTGAGATGTACTGCTACCTTCAAAGAACAGAGTGCATTTTCTCAATATCATGGAAGATTAAATATTGCAGTGTGAAATGTATAGTTGATTTAAAAGCATGTAAATACTTTTTATGGGACTTAAGATCTTTAGACAAAGATGTGGGTGTTGAACTCAAAAGAAACATCATAAATTTGAAAAAAAACCCCAACCACGACAAGCCAACAAAACAATCTAACAAAAAAATTAACCCCCCCATCATTTATGACACAATTTTGAGTGTGTTTGCACATAAAATTCAACAGTAATGCTAATAAGTTTAGTAGGTTTACAAATACTGTACTACCAAAAAATGCATGTGTATTTTTTCTTACTATCCACATATTTCTTGTGAGAAAACCAGGCACTGGCAAGGGAAGTGGCAGGCTAATATCACTTATGAAATCTGCTTGGTGTGCCCTGTAAAGCAGCACGAGCCTCTCTCCACATCCAATTGCTTTATTTCCATTACTGCTGACTTCCTTGTGCTCATGATCAGCAGCGGATGCTAGATCACAGGGCAGCTGTGGGCTTACTACGGAATTGGAAGTTCTCTGTGGGAAGCTGAGGAACATGCTTGTGCTCAAGCTTTGTTGGTGTGATTTGACACGTTTTGTTGATGCTCCAGAACTAGATTAAAACTGCTGAGTTGTTGCAGGAGCACTGCATTCATCCTAGAAACCTGGTTTGAATAGCTGAGCACTTTGCCCCGCAACTATCATCTGGATTTCCTTGTTTAGCAGTCATGCAGCTTGTCTTTCTGCTTGGATTTGTTAGCTTCAGTCTCACAAGTGTTGTAGAGGCAGTTAGGCATGGGTGAAGAATAGACTGAAGTATTCTAATTCTCCTACATGTTTGTTCTTCCTGCTTTTTCTCGTTATTCTTGTTGTGTTTTTTTTCCCCCCCTTTCCATCCACCAACCAAATGGATGAATTTAGAACTTGATGCAATGAGCCAGCAGGAAGGTCTAGTTCCTTAGAGACAGCTCTGGAAACCTTTATCTGGGAGTTTTCTGTGAAAACTCATTATCTCCATGTGTGCAGGAAAGGAGGACAGTGCTTTTAGAAAATAAATCTCTAGAAATAACTTATATTCTACTGCACTACTTCTAATCACACCCTACAATGTGTTAAGACCTCAGAAAGCCAAGTATCATCTTACCCTGATTTGCATCTGGTTTTTCTTCAGGCAATTGACCAGAAAAATGCTGAAAAGTATTCAGCTGATGAAATACTTATTTCTCAGCTTCAGCATTTAGAGCTTCCTCTGAAAACAAACTCGGGAGAGCTGTCTTGGTGAGCAGACCGCAGCACAATAGCCACTGCTAAAGATATAGATCTAATTAGGATGTAGTCCTAATTAGAATGCATTGAAAAAGTTGACCATATGGTGATAAAGATGGATAAATTGTGAAACTTTCTTTTCTAGTGAAGAGAACGACTTTTTTTATTAAACAATCTTTAGGGATTCGTGACTGCCAAAGACCTTTTTTTGATTAAAAACGTAAGAAAGTAGCACATTTAAAAGCTGAGGACATGTAGTATGTGGGAACATAGTGGCTGATGCTTGACCCAAAGTAGATGTGCTCTGTTACAAAGCAAAGTTGAGGAAGCTGTAATAACCTCTATTTTTGTTTTGTTTCTAAGAGTTGCTGTAACTGTCTGCACTTAGCACAGAACCTGGTATAAGTTCAGGCAGAATCATCACAAAGCCACTCCCACTTTTCCCATGCACATAGAAGTATTTTAAACAAAAATATTTTAAGGGTACCATCATTTTGGAACTCTTATTTTCAATTAGTTTGCACCTGCCACACCCCTTC
Source organism: Hirundo rustica (assembly GCF_015227805.2). Taxonomy (NCBI): domain Eukaryota; kingdom Metazoa; phylum Chordata; class Aves; order Passeriformes; family Hirundinidae; genus Hirundo; species Hirundo rustica. The sequence goes on along the minus strand of NC_053457.1, from coordinate 11,624,758 downwards.
ATCTTTCAATATGAATTGTCTGCTTTGGAGGGTCACAGCTTATGTGTGAATATATTCGTGTTCACAATGCTTTGCTTTTCTTAAAGCAGAAGTAGCAGTGCAGTATGAAACCTTGAGTAACATCAAGATTAATGTTCAGGGTTCCCTATAAATTATTATTTCTTTTTCCTGGTTTTTGTTACCTGATGAGCCCTACTTTTCTTGGAACACAGCTGTAACTAGTCCAATAAAAAATAACAGCCAGAAATATACAGGGAGGAATGATAGTATTTCACATTAACCACTAGAGAGCTGAAAGGAGCTTCAGACAGACCAATTTTGTCCTTGCAGCTGCCTGCTGGCTGTTAACTTTGAAAATATCCTTGTTACAGAAAATGTGGGTAACTGTCCTGAGACCAAGTTCATTTACTGCACTCTGAAACCGCAGTAAAAAATGCATTGTAGAGGCTATTAGAGGGGAAAGCATCACACAGGACTATGTCAAACCTTCTGGCTGGTTGTCCTGATCTCAAAGAATGGAAAGGAGCAATGAAGTAAAATCCAGTGTTTGGGTTTTGTGCCAGTCTTACTACGTTTGAGATAGTGAAATAATTTTTCTGGTTGAAAAGATGTCACTACATCAGGTTAAGCTTTAGATGGTTAAGTTGGTCTCGTAGTCTGTATGTGAAATAATGGTATTTTAACCAGGATAATTTTCTTGACAAGTGGAACAAAGGGGTGAATTTAGTTGGTGTGCTTCCTCGTCATGCCCAGGATCCTCAGAGAATGGCTATGATAAAAACAAAACCGATTGCTGAAGAGTTGAAAGTAAGAACCCAGGCACTTGCAGGTGTCTGGTATATTTGCTTGTCTTCTCCCTGCCACCCTCCCTTCATTCAGAACATTAACTTTTAATTGGTATTTTATGCAACTACCAAAATCAATCATTTCCAATGATTCTTTGTGGATTTGGGGATATTTTAGACAAATATCCAATATTTTTTGAAGATAAATATACCAATAAACTTTATGAAATTGTTTTTAGCTTTCTTCTGCATTACTAATAATATTTTTAAAAGGTGAAATATTAGTTAACTAGTTTGCTCTTCCTCTAGACTTGTTGGACCAGTGAGTAGAATTGTCTTGCTCCTTCACTTTGATTCTCCTGGACTAGTACATCTATCTTGCTTTTCATTCCCTTTAATGACCCACTAAATTAAAATGAAAATACAGCTTAAACATTTGTACTTTGAAAAATCATTCTCCCTATTTACTTTCTTCTGAAGCAGTCATAAACATGACTGAACTACGTCATTTATTCTGTAATAAATGAAGAAAAATATCTGGCAAAGACTGACCCCAAATTCATCTTTTCATATCTCACTCACTTCACTGACATTATTTCAAGGATGACAGTGATGTCCCTAAAAAATCTATGTGACAGTTAAGTTATGGAATTTTTGTTAAGATATTCTCTATGGACCTGTATTAGTTTTGTTTCAAAGACATATATTAATAAAATTGTATTATTAAGTACAATTGTAAAATTGTATAAAGTTGTATTATTAAGTTAAGAATTTAAACAATATATTTAACCACTTATTCACCTTAATGCCAGACAAGTTTCTAAAAATTCTTTCTAATGTCATTTTCTCAACTCTAGCCAAGAACATGCAGCATCAATCTTTTGACTAATGTCTGAGTCCTTCAAATGTTTCTTTTCTCTTGCCAAAAAGAGTGAGGAAAATATATGATGACAATAATTCAGAAACTTCCATGGTCTAGATAGCTTAGGCAAACATTTAATTTGTAATGCAGACAGGATAGCTGATACACAGTTAATGTTGCTTTTGGACATGAACTGCTGCTTGAGTTTTGGCTTTCTCTCTTTACACTTTCTTCCCCTTCTGTACCCTGGATTATGTTCTTGCCTTCCAGCAGTCTTCCCTTTATACTCAAGGACCCTTTTCTTATTTACTATATCTATGAATAAATGGAGGCTATGAGTAAGGGAGTGTGAGTTTCTGGAAAAGGGATGTGTACCATGTATATGGATGCACATACTGTGAGAGTACATGTTGTCTATAACACGTGGGTTTGGATCACTTCCAGACACATTGAGCTGAGTGCAGACTCAGGCCCTGACACCAGCAGTGTGCTTTGAAAGCTGAAGTTAGTAGATGCTTGATAATGTGTTGTACATTAGATTGCTTTGAGGGCTTTCCATTTTCCTGCATGTCCTCAGTTAACTTTAAAGGGCTTCTACTAAGGGGTAAATTCAGTTGCATGATTTGCATTCACTTTCCTTTTCAAAACTTCACGTATTCCTATCTCAGGGAGCAAACAGGTATATTATGATTAGGGGACCTGTTATTACTTCCTTTGCCAAGCGCACAACTCAGAGGTATGTTCTTCTACCAAGGAAATGTTTTTTATAGGCGTATAGGTGCTTTGTTCAGGAGTTTTACTTGGATTAACTAAAAAATTATTGTCAATCACATCTGGCTTGACAGGTTGCTTGTACCTTTCTCAGCTCTTTTCCAGGTCACCCCTGTTAAAACATATGCACAAACAACAACAAAAAAAAAAACAGCAAAGGAACTCCTTTTGTCCTAGTTCACCTCTTCTTCCATGCTGAAAATGCAAGGAAGTTTGCTTTTTGTTGATTCTCTTATGTACTTCAGAAACTGAGCTTTAAAAGAATTGGAAGCTGCTGCTTCTTAATGGAGTTGTAGGTTGTGGAGAGGAGTTGGTTAATGGAAATGATCCATCTCAGCTCACTCAATCTTTCCATTATGAAACTTTTCATTAAGTGCTTGTAATGTTGATTGATAGTAAATATTGGGCCTCTGCTCACTGATTCGATGCATGGCACAGCCCAGGACTCCTCCTGCAGCAGGCAATTAAGAACAAAACTTGAGCTTCTTTTCAATTATTTTAACTGGTCAGTCTCTGATTCACCACACTACACTTCAAATTATCTTGCCTCTGAATCTTTTAGTAAAGATAAACAAGCTCCTGTCTGAAAAAATTCAATAGGGGTCTTAAATATTTTATTCCCTTTTGGTATCACTGATTTTCCTTTTACCCCTGGGGACAAAAAAGAGTGGTGGTGCCACGATTTCAGCAAGAGAGGTTCCCATCACCACTTGAAATTCAAAGGTCTTAAAAATTCCTTCAGGAAGATGACAGAGCTGATATCAGACACTAAACAGCCCTGTAGTTGAAGAACAAGAGTGGATGCTAAGGAAAACAAGGTGGAGAATACAGAACTTTAAAAATATCCCTTGAAGATTTTAGCCTTTTCCTTGAGAAGGTGAGAAATCTGAGAAAGATTTGTACTTTTAAATCCCAGTGTGTGCACTGATTGTGCAGGACACCCTGTGGGGTGAGAGAAGTTTTTTCATGGGTTTTGGAGGCACTTTTGTGGTAATCATCACACTCTGTAATTTTCCTATATGCATTCAAACCAAGGAGAATTGTGTGTAATTCATATTGAAATTCTAGTTATTCTATTTACTACTTGCCTGTATGTAGAGGAGTAATGACTGTCCAGTTTGGTCTGATTGCAATTTGCCAGATGATTGCTAGATAGTCTTTTGCTGACTGAAAATAAAAGAAGGAAGCCTTCTGGGGGAGGAATGGGAATAGTTAGACCTGAAACTTCACAGAAAAAAAGGGTTGTTTTGAACATCACATTTTTCAAAACACTTCTCATAGCTGTAGTATTATTCTTGTATTCATTTAATTTTAAATGTGTCTAGTTTCATATTCATAAAATACATTCATATATTCAGTGGTCCATATTAAATTATTCAAAAAAACATAAGGTAGATCAATATGTTTAAATAGATTGAGTCAAAATTATCCAGGACAGTTTTAAGTACTTTTTTACTCTTTTAAGTACTTTATTTCTGTTTTCAATTTCTCAAAATTTAACTCTACTATTTTGACCATTGGCACATTTGCTCCCCCTCCCATCCCCATCAGTTTTCTTGAGACAGGAAGACTTTCAGCCAGCACAATTTATAATTTAGTTCTTTGACAAGGTCAGCATCTGAAGCCATGTCAGTTAGCTGATCCATAAAAAAAATATATCGTAGCTGCACATGGATTGTAAATATGCTTATAAGTGTGTACACATGTACATAAATTACCAGAGAGCTCATTATGCAATGAAAGAGACTAATTTTAATAACTTAATTCACGGAAACTATTAACAAATAGTTTGGAGTGTTATCCAATAACCCACAGAAGTGGTTGAAAAATCAGATTTCCTCTCAGAAGTTCCTTATTTGACAACAACACAGACATATAGATCAACTCTGTTATTAATGAATATTAAGAATTAGAGCTGAATTAATATGTTAAAGAGTTCAATGCAATCCCTTGCTTTCCAAAGGGTCCCTTTTATTGACTATTGCCCTACTAACCTGTTTCATGGCAGGAAAAATGAGTGATCATTTGCAGTAAAATATGGTGAAAATACCTGCAATCCTCCTGTTCAATTTCACTTGGCCTTCTCGGTAAGACTGTGCTTTCATGCTACATTAATTCTGAACTTAATTGAGTGCTGTCATCTGTGTGCCATTTCACTGCAGGGATTGAGCCTGGAAAAAAAAGAAAAGCTTTATTTATGGAGTAGGGGAATGTGTTGGCAATTACTTTTTGAAATGAAGCAGTGTGCTTCTATAACAAATATGCCCTCATGCTACCTGATCAGACTAATTGTGAAAGTTGACGTATAAGCAACTAAAATGATTTTATATTGTTAATGGCATGGCTGAATTAAGTTTTCAAAGTATTAACAAAAATGTAGTGTAGAAAGCATTTGTAAGGCACATTTCTCTGAATTTCCAGACACTGTTCTCTCTTTTCATATACTGGTCGTAGGAATGAAGTTGTCCAGTACAGAGTAACACGTGTAAACATGAGCATTTTGGGACCTGAGTTGTGGCTTTTGCTTAGATTTTGGTCTTATTTCTTGTGGTTTGTAATTTTCTTTCTTGGTCCTGAGAATGTTTAAACTGAATGTGTGTGTGTATAATCTTGCTGAGTGTTGAGAAGGCTGCAGAGTAACTTTAGGCAATGGTTCCTGACAATGCTGTCTTTGAGAGCTGCTGAGGAGCTTCTTGCAGAAATGATTCCTGTCATACCTGGTATGCTCGGTGACCCAGGGGAGCTCTCTGCTCATTCACATGATGTGATTTGTGAACTCCTCTTTGGGAAGTAGGAAGCATTTTATTACCTTAACTAGCAGGTGCAAATATATGTAAGCCTGTGAAATGTGGCAGACTGTTGCTTCTGTGCTACTGTGAACAGTAAATATTTTATTTAAGTCACATATAAGTCATGGTGTAACTTGTCTTGCATAGTGCAGGTATCACCTTGACCTCCTAGAAGAAGTGTTACAGGGATGAACATTTCAATAAAAAAGGCTTTTTTGCTCTTGTCTGATTTTAAAAAAAGAAAAAAAAGGGGACTTTGGCAATGACCTCACACTTGCTAGATTGGTGTCTGTGTTAAAAGGACAAAGCACTGGAGCAACTGCTGGGAAGAAAATTAAACCTATCCCAGCCAAAGCCAGGACAAACTTTTGAGGGGTAATGGTGGTTTTCCTTATACTAGAAAATATTTAGTGATCAACCAAGCACAGCATTGTAGGCCAGAACATTTAGTTTGGTTCCACTCTATATTTATTTAGTAATTTCTAAGCTCCTTCTCTTTACATGGAATAAAACTGTCCCTGATATTACTTCTCATCCGCCTTCTATGAAGACAGACCGTAAGACCAAAGACTTGTAAGGTTCCACCTTTGCTAAAGCAGAGTCCAGCCTAAAATCAATTGCAGTGACAAAAGCAGTTTCTGGTGAATTTCATTTTCTAGTGAGCAAAAATTACACAGAGAATGGCTGAAAATTCATCATTGTAGAGCAGAGTTTGGTTCCAGAAACAACAGAATTATTTCTCCGTTTCAATTCCAGCTGGAATTTTCAGCAGGGAAGTAACTGTCCCCCTTGGTTACATGAACACTATCTCCCAGAATAGATTGTGCCAGCCCTTTTTAGGGATTGTGAGCCTTATAGGCTTGGAATAGGTAATTTTTCCTTTCATTTGTACCCAACAGAGCAGAAAATGCTCTAAAGCCCTCGCATTAATAGGTTATATAACAGCCTTTGTACGCTTCTTAAACTCTGTTCTCATCCCATGGTCATTGAGCGTTGCCCACTCTCTGATTTCTATACACCCGTGGGACATACATTTCAATCCAAGAGCCTGTAACAGAGAATCCTTTACCAGTAAAATTCATCATACTCTTCAAGAAAATAAAGTAGCTCCTCCATCGTTTTTTGATGAGGAGTGCCACTAAAGATAAATCTGGTTTTGAGGGCATTCTTTCTGCATGGTAGGAGTGCCCAGGGAGGCAATCTTAGAAATTATAAGGCAAAAATCCATCAAAAACCTGGAAACTTTTAACTTTTTGATGTAGAAATGCACCAGGAAACCAGTATTAGTAAAAATGTTTCAATATATTTTTGTGAAGTTTGGGGTTTTTATTTTACTGTGAAGAGAGACAGACAGGAGGTTTTGCAAATTCTGGTACCTGGTTCTAAAACCTCTGTGCTCATCTCCCTTGCCACCAAGAGTGCAAACTGATATGAAATATGCTTATTTCTTGGTTTCCTTGACTTCTTTTCAGTTTCCAGATTCTGATCTTTTGTGATTATGGCTGTTGTAGGATTACAAGTAGTGAGATGAGAATGGGGGAGTACCAGTGTACAGAACAACATCACTGGTTAAAAACACAAGCTGCATTCTCCTTTATGCTGCCTTAAGACACAACCCACTGGCTGCTCAGTTAACAAGCAAATATCCACCAAAGCCTGGGGCAGTTGGTGTGCTGGATTACCTAAAGGACAAGTGGGTAGATGGGTGACAGAGCACATTCAGAGAAATCTACCACATGATATTATTTTCAGAGCAGAATCTGTGTAAACAATCTTTTTCCAATAGGAGAATGGACTTCCATAACGCATTCAAATGAGAATGACTTTTGGAATCAGCACATGTAAAATAATTAAAATTCTCTTCAGATTCTTGTGCTTAAACAGATTTACTGTTCAAATATCTTACTCATACACAACATATGGAATTGTAACACTTGTACACCTGTACTGCCTTGAAACCTCTCACACAGGTTGTCCATGTGCCAGCATCTCCTTTGAGGAATTAAATGATGATAATTCACCCTATGTTTTAGACATTAAATTTTAGATGAGTTTCTGCTTGACTACTGGTACAATATGGCAATGGCCAATGTTCTCTCTTAAGATCTGGTTATTTTAAGGGTCCTCTGTGATGTGAATTGCACATTTACAGTACACACTTCTATTTTTCACAGGGTGTTCCATGCTGAAAGTAGATTTTATTCCTAGAAACCACTGTCTCACACTGCTGTCTTCTTGCTCTTTTCCCTTAGTCTTTGCTCCTTCTGAATGACAGGAATTAGGTAAATTCTTTAGGTATTTGTAGCTAGAATACCTTAGTTTCTGATAGCTCAATTTTTTAGGTACCTTCCCAGTGCAGAAAAAGAAGCTGTCTTTTATATATTTGGACTTGGCTGCTTTAATTAAACAGAAGGATTAGTCACAGAAAAGAAACCTAAATGCAAGATATGAGTTTAATGTTGAAATAATACCTATTTCCTTTGTGTGTGTATTTCCTGTAGAAAGATATGGGTATTGTGCAAGGGTGTTTATTAATGACTAATACTATTGCTGGGATTGTTCTTGGTTATTGGATTCTGCACAAGTGTCACTTTAAGACGTGGAGAGCTTCCTTAGAGCGGTATTAGGTCCATTGTTCTCAGTGTTAAAATTTCACTTATCAGTTCTCCCCACACAGATCGTTAAACAATCCTAGGGGAGGAGGAAGAAAAAAAGTCAATAAAATGTTGATAAAGCAAACTCCAAACCCTGTCTCTTGCAGAGTCTTTAGTGCATAGATTTGCTAGTAAGTGTTGAACTCTACTGGAAGATTAATAATTTCTACTTTCTGTAGCAAAGGGGATGAGATACTGTGGGATGAACACTATTGCCAGATTCTTGTAGATAACATAGAAAAGGGGCAATCTAGTGACGTAGGGGTTACTGGCTCTGAAGTATTTGTGTTATATCTTTTTTTCCATTTTCTGTACCTTTCTACAAGGACTGTGAAATAAAAAGCATCCAACTACTTTCCTTCCAATAAACATCTTTGATTGAGTCTTTCCATAGCAAAATAAGATAAAAAAAGATTCAGCTTGTTTGCTAGGGGGGAAAGGCTGCAGAATCATGCTTGACTAGGATGGGAGCTGTGGGTGAGAGGAAGACTTAGTCACTATGTGGATAATTTTATCCTAATGGGCTGAAAGTCAGATGTTATATATGGTAGTAATTAAAATATTATGTTACAATTCTGAGAATGGCAATCTGTTTTTCTAATCAATAAACAGTGTCAAACAGCTGAAGAGCTGCAAGCTACAATTCCCCAATCACATGTATGGGGTTATTGCATTGCAACTGCATAGTTAATCAATTGCCTAACATCTGTGAAGTGTCTCTTCTGTTACATGCTGGGAGTTTTTCTGTTGGATAAATTCCTGACTAAGACTGAATGCTGGTCAGCTTCAGCAAGGCTCTGAAAAGTGTTAATATAGTTTCTAGTTTTTACCAGTTGGAAACTAAAGTCAAAGTCTGAATTGGTGTGCTTTTGTTGAGACCAGTGTGGGATGGGATCAGGACTTGCACCAATCTAGGTGACCTGCATCAATCTAGGGAAAGAAGAGAAGTAAATTACAATATTCAACTACTTCACGTTTTTTTTATCAAGAGTATGACCAAGCAATTGTATCATTTGCATCACTGCATATTGCTTGGGAAGACAACACTGGTGACTCAGTAACCAGTGTTCTAAAAACACATTGCCGAAGAGATTCACCTTTCAATGCAGTCCTTAAAGTAAAGAAAAAATCCTCCATTGATTCACTAATTAAGATATTTACATGGTAGCTGCTGAATTGTTCAGAGAGGCATTTATATTGTCTGGTTGAATTACCAAAAGCCAATTGAGATATTTCATGGTAGAAAGTCTGTCCTTATGGCGTGGCTGCTGGTTGGTAGAAAGCCAATTAAAGTCAAAGAGCATGAAATTTGGAAAGAGCGGTATGTTAAGGATGTTAGTAGCTCTGCGTCCTATAAAAAGCAGAATACACAGTGGATCTAAAACAGATGCAGGAAAAGATTACAGTCAAAGTGTGGGAGATCAGCAAGGAATTGTGTTAGGAATTTAAAAATAATAAAATCAGTATTTACAGAAAGATAAGTTGTACCTTATTGCCCATGAACACTATAAGGGCAGATGAACTAAAGTGTCTTAAGGGGGGGTTGTGTGCTGCCTTGATAACAGTGGGCATCTTAGGAGCATGAGGAATGCTGGAAAACAAATGGTATCCTGTGACAGCTGGATCACAAACTGCCTTAAGTGAAAGGTGCTTTCCACAAGACCATTAAGATGCTGTTCAAAAGTGGAAATAGCTGCTCAGCCTGGCTGCGTTCTAGGCTGTAAGAAAGCGAGTTTATTTGCAGAGTAGTCATGCTGATTTTCAGACCAGGAGAAGGTGATGGAGGAGACTGTGTGATAGAGAATGGTGGGCATTAGGTAGGCAGGAAAACTCACCTGGCTCCTTACAGTGGGGCACCTCCTGTGTGCTTGTCCCACGACCCAGCCGAACAAGGCCGTCACAAAAGCTGCGAGCGGTAGGAAACGCCACGGCCCGTCGCAGCCATCGCCTCCTCGAGCGTTTCCCACCACGGTTGCGTGAGGGGAGGCTGCTCCCGGCTCCGCTCTGCCGGAGGCTCTGGGCCTCTGCCCACGCTTTTACACCGCGGTGCCCGGTGCTGGGTATGGAAGCCCTGACAAGGTAGAACGTGGTGAGGGCCCTGTCATGGCAGGCTCAGTGTTGGGCTTGTGGTCCCGGGGAACTGCTGGCCCTCGTGGTGCACCGGGGTGCTGTCAAGGAGGGCGGCTGGGGAGGATGGATGTGCCAGCACAGCCGTGCCGTGAGGGCAGGAGGGGACAGGTGCGGGAGCTCTCTGAGGAGACACGCACCAGTGGAGCCATGGAAACCACTACAGGGGCGAAGCAGGGCCCGTGCTGCCAAATCCATTGTTTCATGGAGGATTATCTTCAATCTTACAGATTAATTTGCTGTTTAAGTACTGTAATCAGCAGTTTTCTTAAGCGTTTCTGGTAGACAGATGCTCTCTGCTGCTGGAGGCGACGCGTGCACTGGGTTTTAGCCCATTGGCAGCAGCGGGGTGTAACCCCCTCCAGAGCAAACACCCAGTGCCCAGAAAGAAAGAGATCCTGAACCTGACTGGGCAGGCTCTCCCACTGCTCCTCAATACTTGTTCTGGCAACACCAGTAATTGCTTTTAGTGAATATTGCCTTTACACAGAGGATATACCTCAGTAGAAGATATCACCTGACTGAAAGAAGCTTGGGAAATAGATTTTTTCACTAAATTAGGATAAAGGGCTTTTTAGATATATTTGCAATTAGCTCAGCAGCATATTGTCCTTGTATCCTATTGTCTGTGATTTCATACGGGTTCCTGAGAACATCTTGCATTGAAGTTTTCATTAAATTAACCAATATGTTCTTTTGAAATGGACTCAACATCTGCAAGGTAACTGTAAACATTTTGGGCAGAGAGTAAGCATGGTACAGTGTCATTATGACTGCAGAGGAGATTGTCTCATGGTTGGCATTAAAAGCCCTTTCTTATAATCTGGCTACACCAGATGGGTTTACAATACATAATCCAATTCAGATAACTAACTGTGACATGCATAAACTTGAAAAGCCAAACCATGAAGAACAACATGGTATCCAAGGTCATATTTGTGTTTAAAAAGTGGAGGCCTCTTCAGAGTTGGTGGCTTTTTTCTTTTTTGCTGCCTTTTATAGATCACCCGAACAGTATTTATCCTGCCCTGTACACTGAGACAGAGTCAAGTCAGTTTTGTAGTTGACAGTTCCACCAAAGCTGTCTTCACTTTTTTTTTGGTCAGGAAGCGGTGCACATGGCCTCATCTTCTGGCAGCTGCAGCAGTTCAAAACATGGAAACAAAATAAGCCAAGAATCTAAGGGCTGATTGTGCAGGCTGGCACAGAAGATTGAGGTGGAAGTTCATTCCCTCAAAGTTTCTTTGCCACTTTGCATAATCATTTAGTCCTGATTCTCAAAAGAACAAAAAGCCTGAACCCCCATGACTTTAGTAATCAATAATCCTTATGCTCCTAGATACTTTCAGGTTTGGACTTTAGTCTCTCCTTGTGTTTGTTCCTCACCTTATCTTACTGGGTTGTTAAATGCTCAAAGGACCCTGAGGCACTATGACAATCAGGGAAAAGATGCTAATGCTACAGAAAAACTAACCTCACCATCTGGTGTCCCATATCTCACCCAGAAACACTATTTGTTCATTTTCTGGGAATCTTCTGTTTATACAGCACGTGCTGTATGCATATGTCCTTCTCAGAATTTTTTTATATTTTGGGGACTGGTACACTGTATACCTTCAAACTATGTTTATATATTTATAAATATATATTTTATATATGTTTATATTATGAATAACTTATAAATACTTGAAACCTGATCCAATACATTTCTGCAGGCATTCACAAAGGAAAAAAACTGCAGATACTGTTACTTTATGGTTCAATTAAATGTGCCTCAGAATGAATGAAATCTTGCCTTTAGTGCATCTCCAGTACTCCTTAGGTGATTGCAGTATATTACTAAGATGGCACGATTGCTGGAAATTGCTTTAATATACTGAAATCTTGTTTTAATTTTTTAATGTGAGCTTTTTTTTTTTTTTTTTTTTTTTTTTTCCCCTGAAATACTGTGTATTTGAGTTAAGGCAATGTTGCAAGTTCTTGATTCTTTGGCATATGGAGTGTGTACCGGTTAATCAAGGTCAGCTTCAAGAAGCCAAGTGAAGTCTGTCAGAGGCAATATTTATGAATGGACTTCCACTCTGCTGTAATTGAAATTAATGTTGAGTCATTCTTTCCAGTAACTTCATGAGCAGACAAATGTGAGTTGACAGAAGGATAAGAGGCTCTCCAAGAGATAGCTCAAAAAGTGGCCAGGGTGATATATCACTTCCTGAAATGATAATACAAATGCTAATTGATCTAGAGACTCTCCTGGAAGTCATGTAGCAAAACTATGTTTTCATTTTTATCAGGAACTGCTATTTGCAGAGGGTGAGTCAAAGGGAGAAGGCAGACAAGTTTAAGGTACTTATTTCAAGGATAAATTGTACTTCCCACCAAAAGACACAGTTGTATAATCTTCATATAAAAGGTTAAAGCTGGGCTTGGATATTATATGCAATAGGTCTTATAATGTGTTATCTGCATTTTCTTGTTGTATTTAATTACTTATTATGGTATATGGTCCTATTTTGTGAGATCTATTTGCAGTAGATCTCAGTAAAACATCTGCTCTCTGCTGGGATAAAACTGAATCACAAAGGATTAGGGAACACATAGGCATGGAACATGTAACATTTTGGCAGTAGAAATTATTCAAAGGAGAAGATTTTGAATGCATTTTAATGCCTTTAAATTCTTCACAGAGACTGTGCAAAATAAGGATTGGAGAAAATGAGAGCAATGCTGTGAATGTCATGTTCCTTTGGGGTTTGTTTTGTTTTTATTTTGTTTGTTTTGTTGGTTTGGTTTCTTTTGAGAAAGAATTTTCAGATATCTTGGTTTGTTGAAAACTTATAAGCTTATATTGTTAATTGGAGCAAATTTTAAGATATTGAAAAACTGATTTCCATTAAGAAACAACAATTACGCTCTAGAACGTCTTTTTCCTTATGCCTGAGGCATGAAGTAATCTCAAAATTTGTATTTATTAAGGCTTTGGTAAGGAATAGATTGTTAAATAGACACTCCTCAAATAAATGCTAAAATAAATTCTAGAAGATCTTGAAGTTCAACTTTCCTTTTAATTCCTCTCGATGTTTTGGTCAGCTGATTTTTTTTTTTTTTTTAAATCTGTGAGGTATCTAGTGTTGTTTGGAGTTTTCAGAGAAATATTTCTTGTTATACTTTCAGGGTTTTCTTTTTTGTTTTTGTTTTGTGGGTTTTTTTTGTTTTGTTTTGTTTGTTTGTTTCTGAACAAATGCTATGAAATGCATAGATAAATATTTGCTGTTACTTTGACTAAGGTGTGCCAGAAATCTGTTGAAGCAGCATGAGGACTTAGCATTAGGAGACTGTAATAATAATAATAATTTTCCATTCTCCTAAACTTGATATTTTAGTCTTATTTTCTTATTTGTAATATCACTTACTTTACCTCTTGATTATCTCTGGATACAGAAGAAAGGTTTTTGCTGAGCTATCAGTATGTGTTGTGTCACTTGTGGAAGTTAAAGTAGAAACCAGCAGGGCACCTGGAATTGGAAAAGAGCTGATGTCTTCTCAGTTCTGGCAGCTGGACATATGCCAATGGTCCATTTTGCCTGCTGTTTTCTTAGGAGCCTCTTGTTGGTCTCTTTGAGCTCCTTTGATTTAAACAGTGTCCTCTGCTTGCTTCTGAGGTTCACAGTCAAAGATCAAGCGCTGTTGCTTGGATGGGATTTAACTGTGTATTTCCTCCTTGTTTTTCAGCCGCTAGTAACCGGTACACTACCAGTTATCCTGTAGCTCCCCAGTTATCTTTGGAATGCTTTTTGAGGAATTGTCCTCTAACTCTCCCCATTATTTAGGTACCTAGCTCACATTCTTGGAGGAGCACTGTTTCTTTGAGGGCCTGACATGTCTTTGTGCCTTGTGGCCTTACTTGGTGATGTCTTTCCTTAATGGAAGAGGATCCACCTGGATTTTTCCAGGCTGCGAACGAGCGTCCATTTCTCTACTTCTTTTGTCTTATCTCCAGCTTCTTTAAAACTTGGCATAGGCGGGTACAAAATGTGACTGTGCCAAGATCATTTATGCCTGTGCTGGGAGATGGTATTAGTAATCTTAATAGCACTGCTAGCATGTTTTATAGCTCTGTTAAAGAGCCTGTCATCAGATGCTATGTAGTGTGGACAGACTGAATCAAACAATCTTGTGTCCTACAGGAGAAGTCTTTCTATCATTGTAATTTTTCCCTGGTTTTTTTCTTTGTCTCTTAGTTAAATTGAACCAAAACTTGTAATTTTAAGTACAGGGGTTTTTTTTAATTTTGTCTTTTCCCTATAGAAATCTGTATTTTAAAACAAATAGGTGGAAAATGATAAGGCAAAATGTTATACCATCACGTCTGCTAACTATACATCTGATTGTTTCAAAAGCATACCCCTTCCTGTAAATTCCTTAAAGGGAGTATTTGATTGCAGCCAGCACTGTGTAGATTTAAGGCTTGTAATATTTTTTTTCCCTGAAGTGCAGTATATCCAGAAAAGAAGATACAAATAGTATAGTTTTGTTTGCTGTGCCTTGTGTTACCAAATACCTCACAAATTACATTTTCTAGATGAAGTAGGAAGCATGCTTTTAAACATTTGTGAGAGTCATGTCAATCAAAGGTATAAAGTCCTTGCTTATCAGCTGCGGAATAGAAATGGCACACAAACTAATTTTTAAAGACATAAATATTTGCATGTGAATTTATTTCCTGTCAGTGCTGGATTTACTTTTTCATTTCTAATTTATTTTACTATTGCTTTCATTAACACATAAAGGTCATCATAAGAATTTGGTCAGTTCTTCAATCTGCTGAAACAGAAGATTTTTGGGCCTGTAAATGTCACAGGCTTAAAAGTTTTTGGTGCGAGACAGGACCATAAATGAATGGTGATTTTTTCACCTGCAATGAGTAACATAGACTGCAAGCAACCTGTGTGGAGATTTTGAAGTAATGTTTCTTAATGAGGCATTTTAGAGGTGTGATAATTTAGATATAAATACTTCTAAAGCTTATTGTAAATGTGCGTTCATAGCGACAAGACACAAATTTTGATCTGCTCAATACAGTTAGAATATGCATAAATCAGTATTTTGAGTAGCAAGATTATCACAAGCCACCTCAAAAGCTGAGTATAGATATTTATCTGCAATGAGTGATATATTCGATCACACATGTTTTAGTTAAGCAAAAGGAGCTGTCCATTTGCCTGTGTTGTCACTGGCTATGGCTATGTCCATCTGTGTGTCGCATGAGCTGCCTGACAACCCTGTCTGGCTGCATCATGGTGTGACGTTTGTCAAGTGTTTGGTTGTGTGTGATGGAGTTGTTACCTGTGATTCTCCCTTGGGACCCAGGCTATCAATGCAAAGCCAAAAGCACTCCAGAAGCAGAGGATGTGGGAGTCTCAGTTGAGACTATGATTAGAAGTTTTTCTATCAGGTGGGAAATGTTCCAAGAAATAATCTTAAACTTGAAATGTAAACCTGGTTGTGCAGCTCTGTATTTGACTTCAGCATTTTCTGAATTCTGGATTAAGACTGGCATTGCAAGATATGTGATTTTGAAGAAAAATTATGAATGCATAAATTTTCCACTTTACTTTTATGTGAATGCACCTCAGTTGTAGGAATAAGCCATCAACAGTAATTTTCCAGAAAGAAAAAAAATTGTGATGTTCTAGACTGATACAGATTTTGATTGATAAAAATCTGTGTATTAGGAGACTAATGTTTGGTTCACTGGTTTGTTGTAATTACCTATTTTCTACATAACCGTGAGTGGAAAATCTTGTTACCTCAGTTCATAATTTGAAAAATGGTGATTTTTCTGTCCCTAATTGCAGCAATTGCTGTACTGAATGCAGTTTTACTGCCTTGTGAGGATGTTTGTAAAGTGATACACATGATTTATAAAATATGTGATGTGGGCCTTAGGGTTTTATCGTAGTAGAAAATATTGGGAGAAAGGTTTGTGTAATGAGTCTTTATTGCCTTTTCATGGTCATTAAAAACAGATTTTATGGATTGTGTATGAATTTTAATTGCATGACAAAAATCTTTTTTTTATATTAACTAATTTGGATTGACAAAGGGTTTTTTACTCGCTGTCATGGAGTTCATCATCATGACACTCTAAGTTTCTTAGATCGTGGATGTTTACCAGCTATATGAGTTTGCCCTGCTCCATTGCCTTAGGCTCTGTGCTTTTGCATTCACCTACAAAGTGCGAAGTGGGTGTAGAACATTCCTGCTTAGAGCTGAAGGGCTGATAGTCCACTCAGCACAAATGCAAACTGTTGCACCAATGCTCAGGAGCTATGTTTGAACAGGGCCAGTATTCAGTGGTGACACCAAACCACATGTTGCATTCCATGGAAAAGGGCAAGTTCCTTCAATAGTACGTTGCTGTTTCTGTTGGTGTAGGACAGGGAGTTGCTCCAGCTTCAACTACAGAAATGGAAGAAAGAAAACCCCATTTCAAAGCACTGCATTTGTTGGAGGTCTTCATTTAAATCTGCTACTCTCATAGGGCCAAACTGCATGACAATCAGTAGCAAATGACAAGAAAATTCATTGCCACACTGTCTATCACTGTGGACTTTGCCAGAAGTATTTGTCTCTTAACTGTCTAATAATTTATAAGGGGCAATAAAGATGTGTTGGAGAACTCTATCTGTTATGGTTCCAGGCTGGAGATGATTTACTCCATTTGTCATCCTGGAGAGGTGCTATGATATAGTACCCAGGCTCCTGCTAAAACATCCATAAGCACCTACATCATATAGGGTGGTATATTTACAATATGTAACTTCTCAAAACATCTGTGCAATTGTAGATTGAAATAAGCTCCAGTTTTCCACCCCAGTTTTTACTAAATTCATCATTTTGCCCGGCAAGGGTTGAAAATCAGAATCTTGGCTATCCAGGGATTCTATAAGAAACAACCTTGTGCTAAGGTCCTGTGCTCTTCAGCCTGCTGGTTAACATACGTCATGGGCGATTATAGCTTTGCTAAAAGTTGTCCAGTGACATTGTGTTTGTGCATGTTGATTTACAGGCATTTCTTTTTGACTGAGTTAGCTAGCAATAATTCTCCACAGCTGATCATCTTTGTCTTCAGCCTGCAGAGACAGGAGGTAGTTGCTTATGACTTTCTTGAATGAAAAATAATAAGAGCCTCAAGTTAAAAATTAACTAATTCCAAAACACCCACCAAATTATGGAACAGAAAAATATCAGTATTAGGCTCAGGTCAAAACAAAGGGAAAAAAGATGATAATTTGTTTGGTGAGATCTTCCAAAGTGTGTGATGATATTCTTGTTTGCTGCCTAGCAATAAGACCTGTTTTAGGAGTAGGAAAGTATGTGCCTGCCTAATCTTTCAAGAGTAACTCTAAGAAAAAGTAGTTACAATCCTTAGTAATAAATTATTAAGGGGTATTAATTATTAGAGTAAGTTGCTTGCTGTTAATATGGGCAAATTAACAGATGCTGAACTCTATACAGAAAGAGCAGCAAAAAGTTTATCTTATTTTATAGTGAAGGCAAGAAATGTTGCCTGGAAGCATTTGGTCCCCGTATTGAACAGGATTAATGTACTACAATAAGACACATGGGCTAGATGTGACTCTGCCCCTGAATGTGGAAGGCATTCTTTTTATAGTTAGCTTACATCACAGGTTGTGTGACTGAATGGAAAGGTATCTTCTAGTCTGGTACTACAATACTTCCAAAAAAGGTGCAGGGTAATAGTTGCAGTAGAAAAGATTAGATGTCCCTGGATATTCGGGTTAGATGGTACAAAATTACAGTGTTGCTTGGTGTTACAGATGCACTTACTGCTCATCCTTCTGTGTTTTATTTCATGTCATTAGAGGTAGAAGTAGGTTTTTACCTTAATGTATTAGTAATTCCCTGTGTGCCGTTCCATATTGCAGTTCCTGGAATTTCTTCTCTCGAAACAGAAGTGCTCCCATTTCTGAGTTTTCAAGCTGCAGCTACATACCTCAGACAGCCAAACACTTGTGTTTGTTTAAATGCCAGTGGTATCTTCTAAAATTTTCCCTGTGAGTCCGTTCTACACAAGTTTTATAGCAGGCTTGTAATTTAGTCAGCTGAGCACGGATAAGGGTGGCTGACTGTAGATGTTCACATTTCACTGTGTCGTGGATGCTCGAGAACACGGTCTGTTTTAAGCATATGTGTTTGCTAGGCTGTGCTGACAGAAGAGAGATGCCGTTTACTCTCATCCAAGTGCTTAATTTTCCTTTTTAATAGTGTAAATACAATAGTAGGGAAACCTGCACACTGCGCTTCTTATTTCCACACATTTTTTCAGCAGTAAAAGTAACACTGCAGTATTTGCTGCAAGAAGACAGAAGGCTTTTCCTGATAACAGATGGGGAGGATCTTGACCTATCCTTTGTCAAATATCACATGAGTCAGGCTACCTGATTGCCATCAGGCTGCGTGCCTGGGTGGGCGCCAGGGTGGTCAGGTAGGGTATAACAATAGCCATTCATCACGCCCAGCCTGTCTCTCCCCTCTGTCAGTAAGATAAAATGGTCTAATATAATCAACTCTACAGCAGACACAAGGCTTGCCGGTGTTTTGTTTTTTGCGGAGAACCTTGTAAAAACAACTACACAAGTGTACAAACAGGCCAGGAATATTCCCACATTTCCAGTGTGGTAACTGATAGCAGTCATATTCACAGACTAAATTGCTTCGGGGATCTTCTGGGATTTTTTTTTTTTTTTTTTTTTTTTTTTTTTTTTTTTTTTTTTTTTTTTTTTTTTGCTTTCCCCTGTAGTGGTGGTGTCAGAAAAAAAAGTAGGGATGTTTGTTTGTTTGTTTATTGCTGTACTTCTGCTGCAACAGATAATGATGTGGCAATGACAATGGTGCCACATGGCTTCTGCCCTTGATGGTGACAGAAAGGAACAGAATAAAGGCAGGTAATAGTCAAATATGTAAGATAGTGAGGGCCTGGACTAACCCTAGGAAAGATTACTGTTTGAATTAAACAGGCTTTGAATACTTTTCTCTGTGATGCTTCTGGTAAAATTTTGATTAGAGGTTAGCTGTTATGTTGACTTTGCACATGCTTGGCTTTTTCCCTTAAAACTTTTTGTCAAAGAACTACGTTCTGCTTATGGGACTTGCAACACCCATGTTGTGTCAGTCTGACAGGAACCTGCATTTATTATTTGAAATGAGGAAGATTACTGTAACCACACCTTCTCTTATCTTAGCGGCTGCAGTTTGATGCCCAGAAGCCCTGGATGGTCCTGCAGGCCTTACCCTA
Organism: Hirundo rustica; assembly: GCF_015227805.2. Lineage (NCBI taxonomy): Eukaryota > Metazoa > Chordata > Aves > Passeriformes > Hirundinidae > Hirundo > Hirundo rustica. The sequence continues at coordinate 11,605,448 of NC_053457.1, read as the reverse complement.
CTATGTGAGCAGATTTTGTCATAGAGAGAGGCCCTGAAAGAAAACCTGCCATGAAGGATTTATAATTCATGCAGGCAGTCAAAAGTAAGGAATTTTCTTCCATGATTTCCGTACTGTGAATGCAGGACTGTCAGGTTTAGTGAGCTCAGCAGCTGCAGCTGAAAATGTCTGCCACATGGGTGAATACCCCACACTGGTCTGGATGGGAAAATGGAGTTTTCTACTTTGAGTGGTGGAACACACAAATAATTTGTCTGAGGACTCATTATTAGATATTTAGAGACTTGAGAGTAGTTAAAGGTCTCTCTTTGTCCTGTATTTTTGTTTGTAGGATATGTATGAACTCTGCTTGAATTTCTTTTAAAAATTCAACTTTGTATTCTTTATACCACAATTCTTCCTCATAAATAAATAGGAAAATTTAGCCCTGAAAAATAAAACAGGGCTAAACTTCATTAAAGATAGCTTACAGAACACGGTACCTCATACTGTACCTTTTTATTAAAATTGAAAACATTCAAAAAGCATTATATATATTTTATTGTATTTTTAATATATTTTATATATATATAATACACTTATATGTATTAGATCTTTTATATAGCATTGCCATATAAAAAGTGTATATGCTGGCTATATATGTAAGTGTGGTTTCTCCAGCTTCTGTGAAGCTTTGGCCATTTAGGCCATCTAAGAGGTGTATGTTTGCTGTGCTTAAATTTAATTTCCAAGACTTTGACTGCAATTCTCATCTCTTGATAATGTTTTAATAAATGCAAGTGATATAAGGCCAGTAGGTACCACTGCGATAATTTTACCGTTTTCCATATAACAGCTGCTAGATAATTTTATCTGCAGGAAGTCCATAATTTCTAATTTTGTTCAGCTCTAGGCTTGTTCCTGTTGAAATTAAAGAAAAAAAAATTGCCCTTGATTTTGGAACATCATCTGGATGGGATCTGATAGACCCGGGCCTTGCTGTCATTCTGCAGAGCAGTGAAATTACTGAGTGTGTTTGAGAGTGCTTTGTGCTGCCTCTGGTTCTGTTAGTCAGTTTTGTTCTGCTTCACCACCCAGATTCTACTTGGATTAACACCTAAAATTAAGTGTGCTCTGTATTTTTGCCGGTGTGTGTGAGAAACCATCTAAGTACAAGGAAGCTGAATGGTGGGGGACAGAGGAAGGATAAAGAAAAATGACTGGCAAAATACTCAGCAAATAAAACCTCCTTATGTTTAGAAAACAGTAATTTGGGAACTTCCCTCCTTGTCAGTGAAACGCTCTATTACGTTGACGTGAAAGGATTTAAAATGCAATGAAGTCAATAGGATAATTATTTCAAATAATTAATCAAAAGCAGAATATTTTACATTAATTTTCAGGTGTTAAAACTGAACTAAATTTGGCCTTGAAACAATGTGTCAGCTTTTTTTACTTTAAAAATATTGCAGCAAAATATTTATGGCATCTCCTTTTTTCTCCCCTTTTTGAATAACAATATTTGCCAAAATTGTTGCAAATTTGAGAGATGCTGATCAAAATTTGGTTTTTTTTCTTCTTTTGATGAAATTTACTCTGCATTTATTCAAGTACCTGAATTTCTTAAAAAAAAAATCTTTCAATGATATGTCTTTACAGCCTACAATGAACATTCCAATCTATACTTAAGGCATTAGTATTTGAAGTGATCTATTTAGGAGAGCATAATTCTAAATATAATTAATTTTAGCTCATAATTTTAATTCTGAGGTTATATTTTTAGCTGTTTAAAAAAAAAAAATTATGGCTTTCAGAGTTTTAAGGCTTTAAGGCTTTTGCTCTTTGAACACAGGGTACCACTCAGTTTGAGAGCTTTTTACTGGCTACAGATGTTGGAGTCCAGGGCGTTCCTTTGGTTGCCCTGGAGGTTCAGGGACCTGGGCAGGGGGGTCTGGGACCCCAGCCCAGAGCTCAGAGAGACACTGGCTTTGATTTCAGTCCATGGGAAAAACTTCCTTCACTGCAAGAGGGTTTGCAGGCCACAAGAGTGTGAAAAATAGTAGTTTAGCCTATCACAGGGTGAAAAAACAGTATATTTAGGTTTCTAGCATTGAAGTGAATGGGGGCAAGATGGAGAATTTGGGGCATTTTCTCCTTCTTCTTCTTTCTTCTTCCCTCACTCCATTTCAGCAGTGATGTGGGCACAAAGTAATTCAAGAAGATTGGGTCAGAATAGAGATGACCTGTTTAGTATTAGGGATAGACATTGGTAAGAAATGGTAAATAAGAAATACGTAGCAATTAGTATAAAAGACAAGGACAGCCCTGGGACGGGAGGAGTCGTGAGAAGTCCAGGCAGCTGCAAAGATCTGGTTGGACTGAGAAAATTGTAAGATAAGAAACAATAAATGAAGTATGCAGCCTTGAAAAATCTAAACGTGAAGACTCCGTCTCTTTCATCGGTTTTGCATAGAGCTGTGCAAGAGGGCAAAGGACTCTAAAACCATCTGAATCTTAGGAAAAAGCCCCGACATACAGATGGATTTCTTCTCTGATGTGTCCGTAGTATGAGTGTGCTTTAGCTTGTTTTTGTTGAGCTGGGCATGATTGACTTAGAGAACATGAAGGCATTGAATAGCCTCCATATTTTTCAGGTGCAAAAGGAAAAATCCCACCCTCCTGCTTCTGAGGCAATTTTTCTGCCAACATTCAGCAGTTTGGTGCCTTCTCAGTTGTTTGCCTTGGAAGAGGTTTATTTTGTTAGCTTTGCAGGCCCTCTGTGCAGGGAAGCCCCATGGAGGGCGTTGGAGCAGTGGTGGGAAGCCCCACAGCCTGCCAGGAAAGAGCCTGTCCCTCAGTGCCCCACGCCAGGCGGATTAAAGCAGGTGTGCTGCAGGAAATGCAGACAGCCCCGAGTTTCCCAGCGAGGAGTTGTGCAGGTGCTGATCAGTAACGCAGCACGAGCGACGTCGGTAACTGTGTTAATGAAAGCTGCAGTACAGATGCTGAGCAATTGAGTTTGTTTTCAGCGAGCTGTGTTGTCAGGGTTAGCGCAGTTCAACGGGAGCATGTGCAGAGCTGTGACTCCCTTCTTCCTGCTGGAAAAAAATCATAGGAATTCCTGTTGTACAAAATCCTCACTTAGGTTATGTCCATGTTTTAATGTACTTATCTCATGGTCAAATAGCAGACCTACGAAATACTATCACAGATGCAAAACCTGAGTTAATTATTGAAATCTTATTTTCCATAATAAACATTATTTATTCAAAGATTTTAGATTTTCTAGATTTTAGTTTTCTTTCTGCCACACTAGACCAACGTTTGAATGTTACATTGTAGAAGATGAAGCAATATTGACAAAACTTATCAGTCAGATAATCTGTTTATACAGGGCTTGTTATCCTAAGTGGCTTTAATGGCACGCTGCTGACCATGTGGAGATTCAGGGGAGATTGCTCCCACTGTGGGAAATACAATGTCTCTGGGTGTCTCCTCAGTAGGATGGTTCTGTCTGGCTGCAACGGGCAGATGGCACCATCAGGTTTTTTGCCAGTGAGAGCCTGTGGAGCTAAATTCAGTCCTGTAGGAAACAGGCATAACTTCTTCACTGAAGGAGTCAGTTGAATTTTTTTTTTTTTTTTTTTTTTTTTGCCTGGTAACATCTGGTCTGAATCTAGCCTCTTGTGCTATAATGAAATTTGAGGTAGAAATAGGAAAGGTTGTTCAGAGACAATGTCAGAGTTGGCCCTCTAACCTGAAAAAGAATGATAAATAGAAATTTTATTAAATAATTTTTAAATTGAGTTTTTTAGTAAAATGTTTTCTCAAAGGTTTGGAAATATTTAGTCTAATTTTTGGCATACTTCTGCCAATTTATTTAATAACTTCTTTGTTCTAGAGTTGATATTAGAAAAATATTGCTTATGGCTTACTTAGGAGGAAGTCCAATTTTATAGTTTAAGTCTTATTAAAAGTGTCAATACAGACAAGTGGTTCAGATTCTGAAGCTGATATATGCTTGAACTTCTGGGCATGTGCCAGATAAATTCCTCTTACTCCTGCAAGGTTAACATATTTAAATATCTATAACCAGGTTGAGTGCTGACAGCGAGGACAGTCTATGAAAGAAAATGTAGAGGCAGGAGATTATCTGACTCAGGAGATGTCTCATAGCTGCATTGCTGCAGGATGCATTAAACCATGCAGGTGGTGTGAACAGCCTGGCTGTGTGGCATTATCCCAGCTCAGTGACAGGGCTGGATCTACCCAGCGGGAGCGTGCAGGGAAGATGGAGCTGGATGAGGCACAGCAGACATAATGGCAATGAGGGAAAACTCTATGAGATATCAAGGAAAAAAAACTAGCCAGGCAACAAGCCAGGGTTCAGAGAGGTGGTGGAGCCTCTGTCCACAGAGACACTCAGAGCTCCACCAGACAGGAGCTTTCTCCAATCAAAAATGTTCTCTGACCATGAATTTAAGCTTAAGACTTACAAGTGTCCTCTTGTTCTCCAGGCAGCAACTGAGAGGAACGAGAGGATGCAGTCTTAAGCTGGGCCAAGGGAAATAGAGGTTGGATGTTAGGAAAAGGTTTTTTATGGGAAGAGTGATAAAGTCTGCCTGGGGAGGTGGTGGAGTCACCATCCCTGGATGTGTTTAAAAAAAGATTGGATGTGGCACTCCATGCCATGGTTTAGTTGAGGTGTTAGGGCATGGTTTGGATGATGATCTTAAAGTCTCTTCCAGCCTCGTGATTTTGTGATTTCGAAAGGGCTGACTTCCATGACGTTGGAGGAGTTTTTCTCTCCTCGTGGTTCCAGCATGGTCACACAGGAAACCTTTTGTATCTCATTGCTTGCATTTGGTGGGCATCAGAAATCATTTCAAGCTAAACAGAAAAAGCTGTACGTTTTCATACACATATAAAGAAGTATATGTCTTTATATAGCAGGTATTTAAATTGGGAACTTATTTTTACTAAATCAAAGCTGAAGAAAAGACAAAAGAATCCCAGGTACTCAGGCTGGCCAGGACAATTAGCCTTTTGGTTTGGGTAAGCCTTGTGTGTCTCTCATGCTGTTCAGCAACTGGTGTGCATGCCTGCTAATGTTAAAATACATTATATTCAGGATAAGATTACTGCATTTGCTCATTTGGGGCAACTTTAGGTATGCCAAGCTTCTGGTTTGTGATAAATCATGTTTCATGAACCTACTGCTTGGAAAGAAAAGGAGAAAGAGGTAATGAGAACAGTGGGAATTGTGTGTTTGGCTGGTATTTAAAGTGAGGCAGTCTGACTTTCATTCATAATCATTGTCACAGTTTCATAAGAATAATGGATCACAGTTTTGATCTGGTTTAAAATGAGCTTCAGTTGATCAGGTTTATAATGATATAAAACTGAAATAAAGGAAGTGATAACATTCATCAAGAGAAGAAGGAATTGAGTTTCCAGGGGATGCAGTCTGCCCTCTAGCTCAGGCACTCCATCTGGAATGGAATTTTTTTAATGTGATGTGATTGCTAATATGAGTCACAGCAGCAGCCATTAGCTTTGTTTTGCAACTCTGAAAGATGCGTGAAATTCAAATCCAGATGCAGACTGGTCAGGAATTAAGATCCATTCTTCTATTTAAGACACACAAAAAATATCACTCATAAACCTTAGATGTTGGATCAGGTTTTATCTCAATGAGCCTGGTGTATTTATATTGATCCAACTTCAGCACGAATAAACAAGTAAGCGGTGTATAATTTGGGGTTGCACTGAGTGTAAACCTATAGTTTTGTGTGTTTTTAAACCAAGCTCATCCAGTAAAAGCACAGCCTAGAAGTTAAGGGCATGCCGTGTGCCATCATGAACTATCTGTGTTTCCTGCTTAATGTTTGATGTCTGTGAAGGGGTTAACACACACAGAGCTACAGCTTTCAGGGGCAGAAGGTGTCCTTAGGACAGAGATGGTTCAAGGGGGTGTGATGATTTGCCAGTGCAACCTTTTGGTGATGTAATTCTTTTAACATAATATCTTTTTGGAGGGTTTTGGCAGAGGATTCTCTTGTGGCACCTGACAGTGCAGGAGTTGTCTTCCTCCTGCTGCCAAGTGCCGTTTCACTTACACTTAGTCAAATTAATGTCTTCCATTTAATAGACTGAACTGGTTTTCTAATTTCTCTCTTGAAGTCTCTAACACTAGTACTGTAAACAATAGACAAACCCAAGAATTTGTCCCAAGGACTGATCTGGAAACCAAAATGGAGACAAGTAAAGGTGAAGACAACCTTTGTGACCATTCAAGCTTTCTTCCTTTACCAGTGATAACTTCTTCTGGGACATTGCATTTCCTTGCCTTTTTGGTGCAGCACAGTGCTGTGACCAGCTTCAGCAGAACAGTAATGACCTTTGGGTGCAGTGCTTGCTGGTGCAGGTATCGTGGAGACCCTCACTACCTCTGATGTGCTATGCACATACTTGAGATGAAACATTGGTATTACCTTCTTTCATGGCAAAAATGCAACAGTTTCCAGTTACTGCTTGCAAATACCAAAGCGCAGCAGAGACTGCAATTTACTTTAGGAATAATTTCCATTTTCAATGAATCATCTCTGGTTTGTTTGATATTTTTTTTTAATTAGATGATAAGGCAGGCATGCCAGGTCCCAGTGCACCAGCACAGTAGAGAAAGCTTGTAATAAAGAAGTGTACTTTTCCACTCAAGTACCTGATGCAGCTCTTTGCAGAACAGCCGAGAAAATTATTGAAAATATTATAGCCAATGAATTCCTACTTTCTCATGATATATTAATTGATTACTTTAGGACTTATGCTTGTTCCGTTCCTTGTCCCTCCAGCAACTGCACTGTTGTTAGTTTGCTCTGTTAATTTGTTAATATAATGCTGTTGTGAAAAACAGTAATATTTTAGTTGAATATAATTGAATAGCATTTCTAAAGAGAGATGTAGGATTCCTCTTCCTTTTGGATAATGTGATCTGAATGAATGTGGGGACTAGGAAAATGAACACAATTGCTGTCTTTTACCATGTTGTGTAAACTGTTAAGAGTCCTTACTGGTCTTCCCTAGGGATTATTGTCATATACTTGCTCAGACTAGCTTTGATCTGTGAAATGATACTGCCTTTCACTTTCTGTTTCTGTGAATTGCCAGAGTCTCTCAGTAAAATACATGTCTAAAAATTTCCCATATGTATTTTGAGTCAAAACAAATCTCTGGAATATGTAAACAGATATTGCTTTTCTGAAAACTAGTAATTTTTTGCATGTATCAATTCCCCTGCATCCGCTAGATATTCCCTCCTTTGTGCTAGAAACAACATCTGTATGTGGCCACATGTTCATCTGTATTACAAAACCCCACCAGATAAGCTAAATAAAACAAAAGAAGCTAAAAAAACCCACCCAAACTCAACTTTTCTACACAGTGAAAAGACTTAAAGACTACTTAAAGAAGTCTAGCTAGGTGTAAGGTTGAAACTTGGGACTTCCTTTTGGTGTTTTATCTCAGATGCTTTACCACAAGCTCAGGATCCTGTAAAGGATGCTGACTGGCCTCAGTGAGGATTTTTTTCCTTGAAGATGGATTTCTTCTTTTTTTTTTCCTTGAAAATGTATTTCAAAGGAGTTGAAATCACCACAGATGGGTTAGGCCAGAACACATCTAGATCAGTTTTTCTAGCTTATACAATTAACCTTATTTGAAGTGACTGAATTATTTAAAGTAAGGAAAAGTTGAATTTCCATTGGTATTCTCCTTTACTTTTTACCATAAAACCCCTCAACAATCTCCTCCCAGATTGTCCAAAATCTAAGAAAGGATTAAGAAATCCTTTTTATTTAAGTAATTAAATAAAATTACTGTGCAGAGCACAAGGCCATCTTTTTCTTGCTTTGGGGGTCTCCCAGTCAGTGTTGCTCTCCTGTGCTTCCATGGTTAATCCTCAAAGGCTGGCCATGGTGTGAGCTCTGTCAGCTGAGTCTATTGTGGCTCCACCAGGGTCATGAGCAGCTGTCTGAGCTCCTATTACAATGGTGAGAATTCAGAAAAAGTGGCAGCAGAAGAAAGTAGAGAGTAGATTTTTATCTGCTTCTCTTTTTGTCTAGTTCATGCACCCTGCTTCATGTTTATCTGCTCCTGTCCATCCACTCCTAGCGATAGGATCTCCTCTCCAGTTTTAAATTGGAGCAGTTGCATGCTCCAGCTGATCCTGTGGAATTTCACAAGACAATGATGTATTTCAAACCAGCAAGATTTTCATTCTGTCTTCCTTATGTCCCCCAGTTGCAAATCCTCATCTGATTTCCAGTTAACAGTCTGCCTGGAACAAGGGAAGGAGCTTTCTTCAGCAGCTGCATGTATTTTAGTGCTAGTTCTTGTACATTCAGCTTCCTGCATATGAGCAGCTTATTTCTTATGAGTCTTATTTTCCTAGGCAATTGGTCTTGCATGATAATTACCTTAAGGAATTAAAAATATTTTTTAAAAAAATAAGGTTTTATTAAGACATAGTTAATAAATTTACTTACAGTAACATTTACCAAGGATAGATACTAGAAAATTGAACAAGGATGGGAGGTGGTCATGACTAGATTCTTAACTTTAGCTTGGGAAAACTGCTTCTGTCTCTCTACAGAAATGCCAGACTCCATCTCAGAAGTGTTTTGAGATGCTTGAAAATTCCTCAGTGAGGATTAGGTATGACTATTTCAATATTTTCAGGTTATACAAAACTTGTCAAATGTGAGTAATACTGACCTTACCTCTAGAGGGCCTGTGCCGTTTACTGTTTTCTCTTCTGTGTATCCATCTTATGGGAAAGGTCCCGTGCAAGAGCAACAGGTTATTGAATTAGTGTGTTAGGAATAGTTGAGCCTTCATTGCCTGTGAGCCCCAGAGGCCTGTGCACTGAGGAGCAGCCTGTTACCAACTGCCTGAAAACCTCTGAAACCTTCTGCCTTTGTTATTATAATCCCAAATATCTTTTCTTCTCTTTTTTTTTTTTTTTTTTTTTTTTTTTTTTTTTTTTTTTTTTTTAATTGTGGCTTAGTATACTGGAAAACAGGATGTTGGGGGGGGGGGTGGGGCGTGGGGGGAGATTTTGCAGGCTTTTAGCTGTATGTCTGAGATTCAGTAGTTCCATAGCGGGGATGGTATTGCATTACTTCAGCTGATAGGTTTGCCTGTAGACACATGCACATTGTCTACAGTCTGGTTTATATCCTTTCAGCTTGCACCTGATAAATTGCAGAAAGCAAAAGGCCCCTACAAATGCTAAATAGGGATAAGTGAAAACAAGCCTTGAATTTGTTCCATTTATGGGCTCCACATGTTTTCAGACCTGCCTTCGTATTTTGTCTATTTTTTACCCTAATCAGCGATTTGAGAGTTGTACGGCAAATTAAGAGAAGAACTTTCAACAACCATAACTAAACATGAAACGGTTATGATAATGAAGTGCCTTTGGATCCCCTCAGATTCAGAAAGAATGGGAAAAAAAACCTAATTTCCTGAAGACTTTTGCTATTCATTCTGCATAATCTCCGCTAAACCTGCTTCCTATTCTCGTAGGATGATTCCCCAGTCAGCACATCTGCGGAGGTGTGTGGTTACTCTGCTGTGTTACAGCCCAGGGCACCTTCAGCTGTGACTTCCACTTCATCTCACCCGATTTAACTCTCTCCAAGTACAGAAGGCTAATAATGAGCAGGTTGCCATAAGTTTTTAAAGAAGCAGCAGGAAACATCTTAATGCAACTGTCAGTCTGCGCACGTACTGTGGGCGCTTGGTCTCTCTGATAGCCTGCAGCTTAAAAGCGCTGTTCTCTGCCAAGGGAGAGGCGGCTATCTTCAATCTGGCATCTGAAAATGACAAAGCCATCTATCAAGCAGAATTAGGAGCACAGATCCTTCCTGTTCTGTTTAGCTTTGTAATTCAATCTGAGTCAAACCAGAGGCCTGGCCTGAGGAGAAGTGCTCCTTCAAATCTAATGAAGCAGTCCTCCGATTTACCATGATGCAAACATTAATATGTAAACTTCCTATGTATATAAAAGATAAAAAGGCATATTGTATCTCACAGAAGTTACTTTTCAAGGTATGCTAATTCTGAAGCTCTCCTTCTATTGGATTCCTCTTCACACTCTCTGCAGGCTTTCACAGCTACCTTTCTATTTTTCTATGCACTCCAGAGATCCTGGCTGAATTCCTACCCTACGCCTTGATATATTCATGAAAATAGACTTAGAAGTGTCACCTAGAGCTTGTGAAAAACTTCTCTGGGCTGCCAGTAACTTGGAAGATCAGTCTGCTTATGACTTCATTGACTTCTGTCATGACCATTCTGCTTATATACTTTTGTCTGGGAAATGAACTTTGTGCTTTCTGTACTAGATGAATGTGGTCTGTAATAGAACTATCCAGACATGCTGGTTGGTCTTTTTTTTGTTTTGTTTAGGATTTGTTTGTTTGTTTTTTTGTTAAACTTTGTGTGTGTTGGCAGCTTGATAAAATACTTTCAAGTTAGAATGACTGCATTAGGAGGAACTTGGAATTCCTCAGCTCAGTGTAACTTTTTTTACAATGTCCTATTTCTCTTCCTGACATGCTGATTCTTATCTGCTGTGCAGTGCTGCTATAATTATGAATGTATTTATGATACATATTTACTTAAGAGACTAGAGGTACTGTTATTGAAATACAGCATTTAATATTTTCCCCTAAAATGGCTCATGCAAAAAAATCATTCACCAAGGATACTTTCATCTGACTTCAATGGCTTTATTTTTCATTGGGCCTTGTTTCTCTTCACTCCTGCTTCTCTGTGTCATTCCTGGTCTTTTGATTGTATGTCTTCTGGTAGAACCTGTCTCTCATCTCATATCCATCTAGCACATCACAAAAGGACAGTAAATTCAGAGGGCTTTCTGGGTGAAACTGTTAAAAACACAAAAATCTTTCTGAGGAATAATAAAATTAGTATGTTCCTTTAGTTGCTGTTCAGACTCCGCTAAGAGTTCAGCTAAGGAATAGAAGCCTAAATATGTGTGACTTCCTCCTGTGGACCCATTTAGAAGGTTAAACTTATTATCAGGACTCCTGTGTTTTTTTACTTCGCAAGAAAGTTTTAAAGATGACATTAAAAGTCATTACACATGCTAACACATTCTTAAATGTTCCACAGCAATGCAGTGGAAATAATGACATATAACAGAGTAGAAATGCTTTTAAAACAACACCACTGAAAGAAATTGCGAGTACCTCCTGAAAAGGGGACAATTTGCCTGAAAACTTAGGCTGGTAAAATCTTCTTACAGTAGAGCATTCTTAGGAGGAACACCATTTAATTGTTCATTTTCCACTGAAGTTCAATATTAGTGCTCAGCCTTAAACCAAACCAACTCAACAAATCTCTCTTTGGGCCATTTGAGTTCAATAACCTAACTTGGCTGTGGAGATTTTTTTAAAACAGCTAAGCTCAGGCTGGATTGCCTGAGGCATGTGTTCCATTCCCTACTTTAACCTCTGCTGCTTTCCCAAATCCTTGGGAAATCTTGAAAACTGAGTTTCCACTTGGAATGAAACCCGCTGTAGGAAAAAAGCACAGGCAATAAAGCGTAGCATAGCAGTGTACATGCATTTAGTGCAAACTTCAAGTTTCTTTAGCTCACTTGTGGCAGTCTTCAGCAATTTCCTTTTTTCATCTAGCATAAGAGCTATTAAAAACTGATAGGCAAATGAGGTAATGTCAGTTAATTTAATTTCTTTAGCAGAGAACACAGATAGCAATGGAATATTCCTTTTCATCTGTGATGGGGCAGGTTCTGGGATTCTCTCTTTTTATCCCCATGTCATTTCGCCAAGTAATTTTCCAGTAATTCAGGAGTTGGCAGCCATGAAGGGCTGTAGCAGGAGCAGCATGATGCTCTGACAGCTGGATGACTCCAGCATAGGCAGAGGGCCAGTAAGGGTATTGCAAGTGTCCTGATTACTCTTCTGAATGAGGACAGCAGGCTGGTCTTTCCTCTGTAGATTTCTGTTAACCTGATGTGGTATAGAAACCGTTTGACATGCCTTTGCATCCCTGGTTTTATTCCACGCTGCTCATGCCTCTAAAGGCACATACTGACTCAGCTATTCAGACATTTTGTGTGTTTGGGGCTGTCATGGTTTTCTATATAATTCCTCTGCTCAGGTCTGTTTGCTTGATTCTTGGAAACATAGCAACAGATAGCAACTAAAAAGAAAACGGTTTAACTGGTTTTCTTTGCTGGATCGTCCCTTGGAAATAGCTTTTGCAATTCAAAATCAATGTTAGAGAGCTGTGGTTGTTGACCCTTAGCATTTCCTATGGAGAATGCACATGTACACATCGCTTCTTCCTCCCAGGTGCAAAAGGCAGCTGAGCTGCGATTGCACTGGAACTTTGATCCACACTATCAAAACACTGTGTAAGGAATCACAACTTATTCCCCTTTGCTCCTCTGGATGGACTGGATTTTTAAATTGTTTTGTACTCTACTGTGTTAATGCCAGGAATTACTATGTTTCTATGTATCCCTGACAAGCAAACCCGGCTGAATGACACCTGCTGGTCATCGGTAGATTCTAAACGTGAATGTGTTTTATATATCAAGTCTGGAGCATTTTTAGTGTAGCCCTCTTCAGTGTAGGATCAGAAAAATGTCTCAGGTCGCTGTTGGCACTTTCATTCCTTGTTGTAGTTGAAACCATCAATTGTATAATTGTTCCAGCCTGGAAGAATGTGTTAATTGACCCAAAGCCCAGAAGTGCTCAGGGTACGAGCAGCAGATAACAGAGAGGCTTTTCTCTGTCAGTCGATAAATTGACATCACCACTGAAAACAGTGGCACAGCGTTAGTAGAGCCACTCTGCTCTCAGGAGATGCACTCAAGTTCAGTACTACATTAACTAGTGTCTTTTGGACACCAAAGAACAGCCATTCCAGGAGGGAAAACCAAGCCTTCCCCTCTTCTCCATAGCCTTGGGCTAGAGCATGTATCATTAGGGAGGAATGATTCATACAAAAATAGCAACTCTTCACTGGTAATGGGTCTTCATTGGTTTGGTTTATTTTGATATTCTTTTTTTAGTTCATATGAAAAACGTGTTCTTTTGTTTGTTGGTGTCTTATTTCCCCCCCTTCATGTGCTCATAAATTTGCCATGTTTGGGAGATTTTCTTCCATGCAAACAAAAAATGTGCTCTGCTCTGCGAAAGTTCAAGTTCTTGCAGAATAAGAGATAATGAAAAATTTCAGTGAGGTTCCCAGATTCCTGTAAAACATGAATAAAAACATCATGTTTCTTAATAATCTTGCTCCTGAAAGGGTTGAACTTTCAACAAGGATTGCTGAAGACAGGCATCAGCATGCAAAATTCATCCCTGGTGGCAGAGGCATAAAAAAACTGAAGCCAGGGGTCACAGAATAGGAAGTATTGAGCAACCTTAATAATAGGTGGTGCTATTGGACTTGCCTATAAATAATCCACATTGTCAGGAAACTAATGGATATTCTGCATTCAACATTCCTATGAGTCAAGAGTAAGTGGTTCACCAGATTTTCATTACTGGTGTGTCTGCAGCTTTGTTTAAGTATTATGCCTTCATTTGGGACCAGGGAAAGTTATGAGAATCCTTTCACCACTGGGTGCTCTGTGACAGCCACCTTGCCTTGCACAAACAGCTGAAATTCTCTAAGTGTGTTTTCAGAAGAGCTGTTGCCACAGCTTGGGAAATGGAGGCAATCAGTATGTTTTAGAACTTTTTGGGAATGAAGGAAGTCCACAAAAATTGAGGAAATTGATGTTTATTTCAAAAATAATTTTGAAAAGCAGGTGTGGATTTTACAATGTTGGAGGGTTTTTTGCAGATGCAGGGAGAGTTTCTACCACGTGCTGGCAGAGGGGGCTATCTGTCCATGGTTGGCAGAACATCCTCCAGTCAGGAAACAGCAGGGGAACCAAAGTCACTCTCGAGAGTAGTGTGGTACACAGGGCAAGGAAGCAAGAAAAACATGAGTTAAAAGTGGTTCAGTGATTTTATTGGACATAGCAGACAGCCTTCCTCAGAACCTAATGGGAGAGGAGGAAATATTTGACCTCTTAGATCACTAAAGATATTTTTCCCCAAACAAAGTATCACTTAAATGCAGATGCACAGGACAGCCAGCAAACTCTAAGAGAAAGTGTTGAGGAGTAACATTTCAGCCATTGTAAACAGTAAACGGGAGCTGTACAGGAGAAATTTCGATGTTAATTCAGTTTTAAGGCAGTTACCTGTAGACATTGGTAGACTTATTTAATTCTTCAAGCCCATTCTTGAAGTATGTTGATAAGGCAAATTTAAAAGCAAAACCCCCTAAGTTCTTAAGTTTCTGCTTCAAGATTCCAAGAGGAATGAAAGATGTATCAATCAAACTGGGCTGGAATGGTCAGTAAACAGTCAGAAATCTTGTTTGAGGAATGCTGTGGAAAGTGAAAATGCTGTTTTTGATGTGTGCCTCTATGTTACTTTGGAAATAGAGTGGGAGAAAAAAAAGATTTTTAAACAGCAAAAATAAATACCTGGTAAGATGCCTTAATAATGAAAGAAGAGAGGTGAAATTTGCCATAAACAACCCCAATTCAGCAGAAAACCTTCTGTGGCTAGTGAGTGTTCTCATTTGAATACAGTACTTTGTTTGGGCTAATCTATCCTCTCATTCACTCTCACGTATAAACTAGTTCAGTCTGAATCTAAGGACGAAAAGAGGTACCAACACCTTCTCTTAGGAAGTAAAGTAGTTGGAGAGAATGTAAATGACCTCCTTGAAGACTTCGGTGGGATTTGACCATGCATCCTGGCAGCATCAAAGTGCTCAGCATGAGCTGGTTGAATTGGTTGCCCACATATTTTCCTTTCAGGTGTTTCTTTCCCTGCTGCTGTGTGATCTACCCAGGCCCAAGTGTGCTTAGGTGTGTGTGCACACGCTGCAGCCACAGTGGGGGTGGTGCAATTAGGCTGCTCTTGGCTGGCAACCAGAGCTCTGCAGATTGAAATAAGCACTATCGAATTGATGTAGGGTACGCATTTCAGGAGTAAAAAACAAGATCTGTATGTTTGAATGCACAGCCTGTATTTCTTCAGTGTGGGGTGTAAACTCCCCCTTTCCTGCCCCACATGTCTACATTAACTAAAGGCCACAGGGAAACCCACATAATTAAAAGGCACTGAGGTCATGAGCTGGTTATGAGGCAATTTAGGTTTCTTGTGCAGGCCTGCTGGGTCGATAGAGATACAAGTCTGCTCTCGATAGGAACAATGGTCTTCTTTTGTAAAACATGAAGGAGAAAAACATGATTTAGGAAAGCCTAGTGCCTCACTGAGGATTAATTGCATTTTCAGAGATGCATAACGCATTCTGTTTCGCTTCAGGATGCATAGGGCTGGTCTTGTCACCACTGAAGTATTAAATCTGAGATGCATCACTGTTAAAGTAGCATCCCAGTTGAAAATAACATCTGAGTAAACATTTACTCAACTGAGAGCCTAAGTGTGGAAAATACTGCTTGAAAAGCTGCTCATTGCTGTGAAACAGGACTAGTGGGAAAAAATCCACAATTTCCTGAAATTCCATTTGGCTTCACACCTCTATGGCTCTCAGAAATCCCACAAGGAGTATGTGCTTGGTGAATGCTGACTTTGGAGAGTGAGCATGTGTGGGATGGCAGATTTTATTCACTCACCTGAGCCAGGAGCCATGCTTCTATCACATCAATATGTGTTCATCAATCTCTAGAAGCTCCAAAAAGCGCATGGGCATCTTAAACTGTGTAACTGATTCTGATGTTCACTGTTCAATGTTTTTATCACTTTTCTGCCCCAGCCTTGCTATAGAGATGATAAAAAATGTGACAGTGCCCTTTGAGATTAATAATTATGTCAATTTTTAACACCTAGCACACACACTGATACTTCCACTGGAGCTCAGTGTTTGTGCATCCATGAACAAGTCAGATGCCCAGAGGATGACTTGTGACTTGCCAAAGAGTCATAACTAATTTACATATGACTTTATTTACACATTTTAACAGCTTATTTCACATTCTGTTAAGATATTTTAAGAGTATTGGGCAACAACACCAGAATCAATGGATTTTTTTTCCTTTTTTGTAACGGAAAGAAAATTCACATTTTAGACTGTGCACCTCTTATGAGAAAAATGAGTCCTTAATTTGGTCCCTTCTAAATGAAAACAAATGGCTGAAGGAAAGGAAGTGCAGACTATCCGGATGGTGAAATTTCATCCCAGGGTTAATGTTTTTAGTTATCAAGGAACCAAACAAGATCAGGTCTTCAGTATTTTAAATTGATATCCTTTCTGTTTAAATTTCTTGTATTCAAGATTTATAGTCTTAATTTAAAATATATTACTTTACCTCCATCAACCATGAGTGAAAGACAAATATAAAGCCAGTACAGTTCAACAAAGTTTTTCTTGCAGGCTGAATCTGTAGCTTAAACTAGCTGGTGAATTTCAACATAAAGGCATGTCACGTGATACATATGATATGGTTAATTTTCTTTCAGCTTTTTCTGCTCAAGATGCATTTATCAATCTACAGCTCAGCTGCTGGTATTAATGTTTTCTTGAGAGTAAATGGCACCCACCTGTGACAAACTGTGAACCATGGATCATGATCCACGGTTCTGTTTAGTGGAGCCTGGCACAGGAAAAGCAGCTTGCACTTTGAGTACTTTAAACAGCATTACATGGAGTGGTGATGTCCCAGCTGTCCTGAATTCTAATACAGTTCTCCCTACATCTTTGTATGAGGTTAGATCGATCTGTTTCTCATTTAACTGAATCCTTCTGCAGGTGCAGGATTTGTTTTGATGTACTCCCTTGATCTTGACCCATATCTGAATAATTGAGGATTGTGTAGAATCTTTTATAAATGAGCTAATCATTGTACATTAAAACCTATTAGAGTCAATTGGTTTAATTCCCAGTAGAGCTAGTGAAGTCCTTATCTGTGTCAAAATCTTCACAACAAAAGGACTGCCTGTAGCAGAGAAGATAAGCTTCCCTCCCCTTCCCCCCTTCTGATGGTACTTTTAAAGAACCTCCTATGCAAAGGTGGCCTTGTGGAATTAGCTGTGAGAGCATGTGTCAGACTTGTCAATAACTAGTTAAATGTCAGCAGTTTGGGTGTGGGGTATTTTTTTAATCTTTTAAATGAAGCGTGGCAAACATTGATATACGGGTGCTAATGGCAAAATGATTGTAAAAGCATCTTTGCCAATGTTTGCAACTCTGCGAGCAGTCGTCCAGCAAAATTAGGGTATGTAAAATCTACTGCAGCACTGGAATACTCAGTGCTTATCCATAATTCTGTCTTCAGAAGACATTGCACCTACCATGCACCTGCAGATCAGGCCTACAAAGCCACACTGTCTCTTCTCAACTCCATGTGCAGGACACTGTTAGTCCATAACCCAGCCAGCTGCCTGAATTGTTTGGTGTTTGTTAACACAGGGATTGGAAATGATGATGCAAGACAGAGTGCAAAAATTATATCTATTTTTATTAATAGTATATGTTTAGTTGTTTGAGAAAAGAAACAAAAATGGGGATTAACATATATATCATCTTGAACTACCTAGCTGGGTTATGAAGATTTATGATGTGATAACTTTGTCTGAAAATGGAGGAATAAATATCATGTATTATGGTAAGGGATTTTACATGATAAACAGTAGATAACTGGGAGTTTCATTCTGTTTGTTTGGGTTTTTTTTTTTTCCCCTTTTTTTTGAGATTTTTTTTTTTTTAAGTGTTATTAAAGAATGGGTCATTAATGTATCTTGTTATAAATGCAGAATTAGGAATTGGCTACTGATTTTAATGGGAGAAGATGTTTTCCTCTGCAGTATCTAGAACACAAATAAATAATATACATAGTTGGTCGGATGCAGATTTTGAGTGCTAATATTTCTGCCAATAACCTCAACCTACATAAGAAGGAACTAAATTTCTTGAGTGAGATTGGGGTCATTCAGCCTCTGTGCTAATTTATTTCTTGTCCATTGCCAGGCAGACATTGCCAAGTACAGTACGTCAGATTGCATGGCAAGAACATGAAATGTTTTATCAGGATCTGCCTGCCAAAGCCAGTCCACATAATGTTTTTGAACTGCTTTCAAACTACAGTTCCTAAGGGAGGGGAGAGAGTATGATGCTCTAATCTTCCTCATTGGTGACATTTTCTGTTGCATATTTACTGAAAATATTCTTAAAACAAAACCAGAACTTCCCATTAAGAGAGGAATACAACTTTAGTTATATTATAATTCCTTGGTAGCATTAATCATAGGCAAAGTTGGAATTGTATAACCTCATTTCACCAAACAAACGAGTGTTACTGAGATGATGTAAAGCTGATGGCTATTTGTTCTAAGTTGTGAAAGATTATATATTCCACTTATTGAAATGGACAGGGAAATAAATAATGGGAGGGTCACCTGAACTTAAGGATATATGCAAACGACAGCACATCTAATTCCTGGAAAATTTTGTTTTTCTTTATCAAGATAGGAACAAAACTAGAGCACATACTCACTTTGGTACGCGTTTTCCTGCATTGAAACTTGTCCCTTATATGATGGCTTGAGAGGGAAGAGAAGATGGAATTCTGGAGACAAGGACTCTTCCCAATTGCTATTTGTTAGTACAGTGCTGCTGTAAAATGTGCACCGGGACAGTGGCCAGTAACTGCTTGTCAGTGGTGGGGGAGCAGTATCTGCCCCAGCCTTGCTGCAGACCCGCTGCCTGTCCCTCCCTTTACAGACCAGGAGTGGGCTGTGCTGCACATGCACTGCGGCAGAGCTGGGCTCCCTGCGCACCGCCTGCCACACATCGCAGCGCAGAGCGGCTGCTCTCACTCCTCTTGGGTTTATGGAGGTCAGCCTGACTGAGAATCAGAGGATTTGCCCTGACATTGCACCTTTCCTGTGTTCTCAGCCAGGAGCAGAGCAAAGAAAAATTGCATCTACATTAACTGTAGAAGAATTTTCTGAAGCTGTCCTAGAGGGCACTAAATCAGCTCTGCTATCGATTTTGTAGAAAAGACAGCTTCAGAGCAGATGTAAGGACTGCAATAATCAAAATCATTAGCTTCAAGCTTGAGATAATTCAAACTGTGTTGTTGTATACTCAAACAGATGAGCAAACCTAGTGAATTATCTAGTGAGTACACAACTTAAATATCTAGTTTATGTTGCTCTTGAAAGACCTGGACAGGAAGATGAGCATGTGAACATAGTGTGCAATTGGTTGAGTTCACTTGGTAAAATTTTGGTCCCATCATTCTGTCCAATTCAGCTGGAGATGTTGGGACAAGGAATGGCTCAGAATAACCATAAGCCAGTATCTCAGACCTGTTATGAAACTGGCTATAAAAACTAGGTGCAAGCAGTATTAACAAAGTAGGCTTTTAAATCCTTTTCTGAAATCTGTGCTGTATCAAAATAAGATTGTTTATGTTTTTAATAAAAACTGTATTTTCAATAGCTACTTATATTTTGAATAATTCAAGCTGAAAGCCCTCTCATAATATTATTTGCTGGAGGCCCTCCTTCCTTGTGTGTATCTCAGTATCTAGACTTAGGGAAATAGATGAGCCAGTTCAACACACTGGATTTTCCCAAATGTTTGTCAAAAAACTGTCTTTACTTTCAGAAGATGGTGGCTAATTATTGCTACAACACAGACAATAATGAGGAAAATACTTCACCTTCTATTCACTTTCAAACTGGAGACCTTTTCCCAAAGCAGTGGTTTCCATCTGGTCTGAGGTTTCACCAAGCTGCTGGATCAGGGAAGCAGCAGTAAGAAGTTTGATGGCTTTGCAGCTTGATGTTCTCATTGCAATGTGAAATGTGTAGAGAGCGTACCGTGCTGGGCTGAGTCAGTCAATTGAATACACAGGTATGCTTGGCTTATGGGCTATAGCAGAATAAGTGTTTCTGCTTGTGTTCTCCTGTGGGATATAGGGGTGTAGAGAGCAAAAAGGGAGGGCAGGACAACTTTCTTAAGCTATTGATTTTTGCATTAAACTGCTGTGTACTGATCATTTTCTGTACTTAGGTAGAATTTATGGAAGTAAAGTAATTTTTGAAATCCTTTTGTTCCAAGTTAAGGCCTATGTGTTTGTGGTTGTTTTTTGTTTGGTTGGTTTTGGTTTTTTTTCATGTGTGGAAAGTGTTTTGGATGCTGACAGTATGGTGCAAAATATTTGGTTGGTTTTTGTAGCTTAGAGGATGACTCTGTACCAGATACCAGGTAGGGATATCCATGATTTTATAAAAAATGGAAAATTTTTCAAAGAGCTGTCTTGAAAATGACAATTAGTTAAAAAAGGATGGTTATGCAGGTAATAACTTTTTGATGAGCCCTTTTAGGGAGCAAACTATATGGGGAGGATCAGCAAACTGAATAAATCTCTTAGAATTTTCATTTGAAACTCATCTTATGTGGAGAAAGCATCCCGGATGTCTGGATAGTCACGGCCTATACTGCATTGTATATCAAGAGTGAAATGCTGGTGTAGAAATGTCTTCTAGCCACCCACAGCATTTCAGGTTTCTGTGACCTTTTTACCATTTCTCTCTTCATGAAAGCTGGTGATGAAAGTGCACTCAATAGACCTCTTACCATTATCCAGCCTGTTTCCTGTGATCTTCTTAAAAGAGTTAGGGAGAATTCCTAGCTGGGAAATGAATCTTAGGGTTAATGCAGTCTATCTTATCTCAGATCCCACTGGGAGAATAGGCTTTCTGTAATTCAGCTGCAGGTTATCCCTTCTTTGTGCAGACAAGATGGATGGGGAGATAGAGCTGCTTGTTTTTAAAAAAAAAAAAAAAAAAAAAAAAAAAGACCAGAATAGGTTTTTGAAAGACAAGAAAATATTTGGCTCCAATTGGACACATGAGCAAAAATGGTTTGAGTGTAATAAATGGGACATTTTTAGAAATTATAATGTTTTATTTGAAGTAATGCATTCAGAGAAATAAGGAATCTACGTTACTGAAAGTGATAAAACCATATTGTCAGGGTCTGAATGTAAAACCAGGTTCTGCCTCATCCCCCAGTCATTACATCTGTTAGCTATCTCCTGATTAAATAAAAGCTCTTTTAGATTTAGTAACTTTGCTCTGGATATTGTGGCATCACTGTGCATGTAATGGTTTTAATAAATTTCATTTATAGAACTAAACAGAAAAGCAGTTGCTGGCAGAGACAGCTCTGGCTGCAATGTGTTAACTCTTTGGAAACTCATTGTCAGCCAACACATCTGGAGCCTCACCTACACCATTGCAGACAGCTGCAAATGATTCATGTAGGTTTAGGTGGTGTTTTAGGGTTTTGGTGTGCTTTGCAGTATTTGTTTTGTTTCCTTTTTTTTTTTTTTTTTGTTTAATTAGGATATTAAAAGTAACTGTATAGTGCCTACAGTTGATAATACACAATTATATTTGTGCTCCCTTTACGCTGCAGGAATTTTTAGTAAAGATAGGATTTCTTGTAGAATATAAGTTTACAGCAAAATATTAACGTAAGTCTTCTTTTCTTCTGAGTGTTTTTTGACCCCAGCCAGCAAATTAATACTATCCATCTGCTCACTCAGTTCCCTTTGGAGGGGTGGGGAGTGAATCAGAAGGGTAAAAAAGTGAGAAAATGCCTGGGTTGAGATAAGAACAGTTTAATGGTTGTGCACCTGCTCAGTGGCAGAGCATGGGAAACGGCAAAGTCCTTGACTCAGGGTCAGCAGCGCTCAGCAACAGCCAAACATCAGTGTGCTATCAACATCGTTCCCAAATGAAACCAACCACTGCACTGTACCCAGCTACTAGGAAGAAAATTAACTCTACCCCAGCAAAACCCAGGAGTTTAGATTTGCAAAAATCCCAGAGGACACATCAGAAGTGCAAAACCTTTGGAAAATAAGAGGAATCTGAAAGAACCATGTAATAGTTAAGCCTATTCTCTAAACTTTGGACCTACTCTGGAGTTGACTGTAAGCCTATCATATCTGTGATAAAACAACACATCTGTGTTTTAAATTATTTTCAGGTAGGAAACAAGGCTCTAGATCAAATAAACGCATTTTTGGTAGTAAAAGGTAATTTTTGTGTGATCCCAGTAAATGGTTGCTAAGTCTACTTTGTGTAAATCTACAGAGAATATGCTAACTTTCAGCTGCTTGGCTCTAAACTCAGACTGAAGCAGGACGCATGTGTAAGTCTGGAGGTTGCCAGTTCAAATTCTTCATGTTGGCCAAAGGTTTAGTGTCGTGTGTGTATGTATTATTACACCTTATTATTCACTATGTGTGCTGCAGATAGAAGGGAATGGATCCACTAGAGCAGAACTATCCTTTTAAGAGTAGCTTCGTTATTTTGTGACAGCAGGAAATTGCAGGATAGCAGTAACTTTTATTCGAAGGTGTCATTCTCTGTTGTATAGAAATAGAGCTTGGCCCTGGCCCATTCTCTGCATGTTAAAACCTACTTATCTGATAGTTCCTTCAAGAACTTTGGAGAGGGAAAACACAGAAATTATTTAGAAATCATTTTTTGGGAATATGAAAAGAGAGAAAACAAGTGAAGTGTGTGTAAAAGATTGTGTTCTTTTTTTCCCTCTCAGAGTACAATAACCGAATCTGCACAAAGAAAAATCTTCATTCTTATATAAATATTTCTTCCTCATCCTGCTTTGTGTGTTGCCTTCTAGGGACAAGGTAATACTGGTTTTTTAGGGTAAAATCTACCTCACGGATTTGAAAGGGGAATTTTACCAGTTTATGTTCATGGGTAATATTGATTGCTTCTGCTATCACTGCTTACAAGTAAGGTATTTCACTTTGCTTCCACTGATGACACCAGGCAGTTGTGTGGCTTGCTCGCATCAAGTTATTGGCAAGTACTGGGGAGATGGTAGGCTTGAAATGACTCTGCAAAAGGACCCCCCCTTCTTGGAGACTTCTCCAGTGTGAACTCTGCTGATTGACTAATAATCTCAGGGAATGAATAATTTTTTTTCCCAAATGACATTTGTTGCATGTGTATTTGGGGGGAGTGAGCACTGTGTTAATCAGAAAGTTACTTCTCTGTTGATATTGCTGTTTGTACGTGACTTTTAATGAAATAGATAAAATTATCTATAAAAAATGAACAAGCCAAGTGCTTTTCCATTGACACGTGCGCTTTGGATCAAGGCTAGGCAGAAAAGGTGATTCAGTTGTAGGGACTGGGCTTGGGAGAGAAAAGTAACATAGTTAGAAATCAGATATGCTTTAACATTTCTGAGGCCAATTTTATAGTCCTTGCACCTGCTATCTTCTCAGGGCTCTCAGACCAATTAACTACTTTACTTGACAGTCTAAGTCACTTTGTGTCTTTGGAAGTATTACAATTGTCTTTTAAAGAATAGGAAGTTAAAGTGTGTTTTACTGGATTACACACTAGAAAATAACATTTGTTCTACCGATTCAAACTGGAGTTGGAGATTACTGCCACTTTTCATTTGGTTGCCTCAGAATTATTTATTTTTTGCAAATTCAATATGTACAACCAAAAATCTCTGAAGCATTTTTTTTCTCAGTTTTTGAAAAATAATATATCTCGGAATCTATAATTTTCATGGCAGAGGGAAAAAAAAAAAAAGCAATGATTGATCATGAAGAGGAAAAAAAATCACCTCTTTCCCATACTACATGTTATATTGATCAAAGGTTCATTTATCTGTCAGTGGTTTATGCCTGCTTTTAAGTCAAAGGTAATTTTGCTGCTGCTTCCGTGACAAAACAGGTCCTTTAATGGCAACCTGATTTGAAAGCTCACCAACCCATAAGACTTGACATGGAAATAAGATTAACTAAAATAGTCTATTAACTACCTTGGCAAATATATTCTGTTTTCACAATTTCCATTGCTCTTCGTCTTGCTCTTCCAGTTAGTTCTAAATAGAGCATTCAAGAAAATTTTTATCTTTCAGCTCTTTCCTGTAGGCATTGTACTACAAATCCGTAATGAGTGCTGTACTACTGGATGCCCCTTGTAGCCTAAGCAATAGTGAGTTTTGCTCTCTTCTTAGTGTCAAGCAGTTGGAAGCAGCAGTAAATAACTGGTGACTGCTCTGGCTTTTAGGAACCCAGCAAGAACATCGGAGGGACATTATCTCAGTTGTGAGGGACAGTCAGTAGAGTTATTTGAAGGAGAGTTTCTTTGAACAGTGGATCTCCTCTCACTTTCACTTCAGCAGGTGCCAAGCTACTGCTCTAATGTCTGGAAATTACTCCAGTGACTGCAGTGGCTATGAGTCCAGACTGAGAAAATAGGAGTCCAGAGGTTGTACACAACTCTGTATTTTGTGTCTGAGTAAAAAGTGAATAAAAAGAGCCTAATCTTTGAATTAGTCCTTGGTTGCTCTCTGCAAAACATAGCTTTATAAAATGTAGGGATTATATCTTTAATTAAAGTTGTGTAACTGTATGAATAAGCCAAAGATGCTTTAAGAAAGTGGTGGATGGAGCCATGGGGGAAGGAAATGGCAAAAAGAACAAAGTGCCTGTGCAGAGATCCTGTATCAGTTCGCAGAACTTTGGATGCCTAGATATGAATTTACTTGAATTCAGTCTGAAAGTGGAGAGACAGTTGTTGACCTTTTCAGCTGTTTCAAACGGAGCTGCACTGTGACAGGGGTGTCCAGAAAAGATTAACTGTGGCAAAGAGATATGCTTTGCCTATGGGCAGGGTCAATAGGCCAACAAAGTCAGCCCAAAGCTTGTCAAGATGGATTACATATCAGAAACAGCTCCTGGGTGCTATTTATTGCATAGTTTAAGCAATATTTTATGGTATGGGTTTCTTGCGCTCATAGTGCAAAGAATAACAAGGCTGATGGTGAAGCGCTTTATTTCATGATATTGCTATACTGACAAAGGTAATAGAAGCTTTGGTTTGAGGATGCCACTATTTTATGGGAGGAAACATCAGTTAAAATCTCATGTGTTTTAGTGTTCCTTTTTCTGCATCAGCACTACATAAAAAAGTAGTCATTTCACATTAGGTTTTGGGCTTTTTTTGTGATTCCACTTTTTTTGTTCTGATCTCTTTCCCTCTCTGTATTGTGTACTATCTCTCTCTGTAAATTCTTAATTTAGTCAGGAATGGATAGAGCTGACTGGTTCAACTTAGCAGAATACAATGGTTTTCCTTTGCATATTATGAATAGGTTTGAATCTTACTAAATGGAATGAAGTTACACATTATAAACTCATGTAGTAAAACTAAACTAGCAGAAATTAAAGTTTGGTCCTGAATATTTGAGTCAATGCGTAAATCAGCCGTAGTAAATTTTTTTTTTGGTATCCTACATTAGAGGCCTCCTATGAAATTATCACCACATTGCAAAACTTTGACAGATTAGAAAGATGAAAGCATCTTTCTAATACTAATAAAATTATATTAAATTTTATATTATAACATATAAATTATATATAGACGCTATTAAATTATACTAATAAAATACTGAGCTGCAGGTGAATAAAAATGTCACTGCCAAGAAGGAGACAAACCCAGCCATATGCATTTGGTGAGTTCTAGACACAGGGCCCTGCTGCCTTCAATTGACATCTGTCCTGCTAAAGACTCTGTCATATTAAGAAGGTACTAAACATACTGTACAGGTCCCCTGTGCTTCTCTTCCACGTAACAAAAGGTTGTATTTGTTGTGCCACTGTTTATGAAACAGAGACACTGTTCTTGGAAGTGAAAAAGGAGTTTGGCCATACAGTAATTATGGTCTAGTCTGAGCTGCCAGTACCTCTGTATGAAGTTGTGGCCCATGTAAGATATGAAATTCAGGTTTTTCTGGTTAATATGGTTGCAGTAAGGCATATTTACTTTGTCAGAATTGCTCTGACAAAAAAAAAATTGCTAACAGCCATGTTGAATAATTTTTAAAGAGCAGATGTATACAGGCTGACCAACAGTCTCTGCATAAAAAGATTTAGAGTTTTAGTCAATCAGAAATTTAATTTGAGTCAGCAATTTCATGCTATTGTGAATACTGAGGAGGGGTTTATAAACAGACATAGAATCTGCACGACACATCGAATAGCCTTGCCCTGCTCGGCATTGGTGAGGCGTCAAGAGGGATCTATCTTCATAAGGTCCACAGTTTTATGGAAAGATGTCCTGAGTGGAAATTCAGAGAAGAGCAGCGCTGTAAGGACTCTGTTGACAAAGATGGAGTTTGAAGTCCTTATGCTAAAAAGGAACAGGAGAGCAACAATCAGAGATGTAGAAAGGCTACAACTAATACTTTTTATCCATTAGAGAGACAGAAAATAAGGAAAGCTTATGGTGATGGGGTGCTGGCTCTGTCATTATGGATGTTCTCCAAACAGATAAGAGAAACAATAGGGAAGATAGAGGCATGACAAGAGAAACTTCACAGCTTTTCCAAACAATTACCAGCTCTCCTACTGCCTACAGAAGTGCAGCTGAGTCAGAATAAAAGTTTAATTTGTCAAATGTAGCTGATAATTCTTCTTATCATTTGCTGAGTAAACTCAAGAACTTTGAGATGACTTCCCTGTGTTTGGTGCGTCTTTGAACTGAGTAATGCAGTTATGAGTCACTTGCCTTTAGATGGAAAGGAGACTATTCCTTCAACAGTAGTAGTGGCTGCTGCTTGTTCACTGGGATTTATTTACCTTTTCGACACAGCAGTGTTTCTATCCAGAACCCTTTGTTCCTAAGTTATCTATTTCTGTTGTCTATTTTACAGAGGGAGTTGAAGGTAATGATGGCTTTATGCAATGTGAAATAAACCTGACTATATTACTTCATGCTGCTCATCAGGTTCTTCTGGTATTATTGAAGTTTGTAATCATCCATGTTTTTAAGACTAGTGTATATTTTATGTGAGTGTTGGAGAGCTACCATGTTTCCATTTCTTCATATGCCAAGCTGACTATACTCTACAGTGGGCAGCACTGGTAGATTGTTATCAGAGGACTCCTTGAAGGGAAGAAAAAATTTTTGGAAATTTACATCCCTCTCCTTTTGCCCTGATTTCCTTTTATCTAGGCTGTGAGGGAAGGCAGCTTTATGTAGTTCAGTAGCCGGTTTTTAAAACCCCAGAAGCTTCTTAAACCACTTATTTAAGAATTGCCCTCTAACTTACTTCCCAATGAATTGTTCTTGCTTGCTGTTTTAGCTTGGTAGGAGTGTAGTATGCTCCTGCCAGCTTCAGCTCAGAAACTCCTGCTCCTGAGCTTTGTGCTTGGAGGTGTCAACATTCACTTTGTCAGCAGCTCCCCTGGTTTTAAAAATAACATCAAGCTTACCATGTTTTCTTATATCTTGAATCAGTATTAGTTTGCATATGAACAATGGGGGGTTCATATCCAAACAAATTAACTAGTCAGGTGACAAGATGATAAAGACCAATTGACTTGTGCAAGCAGGTTGCCCTCATTTCTCAAGGAATTTTGATGCACACTTACATTAACTCATGCCCGATTCTGGACTTTACAGGAGATCCCAAATGTAAGACAGCAGTGGGTCTACATGTTTGTGACTGCTTTTGCTGGCACTTCCAGGAAGCAGATTTTACGCTGCTGAAGTGATTCCTTCTCTGTTACTTACGGCACTTAGTGCCTATGGGCTCCTTAAGGAAACTTGTAAAGCTGCTGGCTCTGCCTCATTTCACAGCTGCCTCTGTGGGAGAGCAGCTCAGAGGCTCTGGGGGGAGAAAGCTGGCACCTGCCCATGCGTGAGGAGTTGAAGAAAGCTTTAAGGAATTAGAGAATTTCAGGGGGAAAAGCAGTGCACCCAGTAACTTCACAGTTGTATTCTTTATTCTGTTAAGTGTTTAGCACTCTCTAGAACTGTTATGAACTAGAAGTCAGATGTGTTGTATCAACAGGAGGGTTTGTAGTGCACAATCATACCATGCAGAGAGCAGTCAGGATCAAGTATCTTAAAGCATGATTGGTGTTTCATGTTTTCTATCCATCGTTTTTTGCAAACAGGATTTTTTTCAAATGAAGGATGAGAAACCTATTTCTGGAGAAATCATGCAACAAAATGGTGCCTGGTTTCTAAATTGCTTTTATACTGCATAATGCTTAAGGTCTTCATAATCACATAATCAAGTGAGGGAAGATAACAATCTGTTCACATTTTTAAAGTATAAAACCACTATTATTTCCTTCATGTTCTATTTAATAGCTTTAATAACAAACTTCAGTGTTTATTTTATAAGCCAAAATAAAAGACTGCATTTTAAAGATTTACTGCAGACAGATATGTAACACGTTCCTCTCAATCAAGGACTCATTCTCAAACATTTCATTCATGTTCCCTTTAGACTACACTCAGAATATTCCTAATGGTGTAGATTTTTCTTTTAGTTATCAACAGTTAGAAAAATAATTGTTCCTATAGACATTTAGACCATGATTCAAATGAAAATGATGAGATGGCAAAATAGAGAATGATGAGTCTTATTTCAGTTTTAGAGTTTTAACTTAAGGAGAATGTAAGATTGATAAGCATGAAATATCCTTAAATGCAAATTTGGCTTCAGTTTCTGTGTTCATAAACTCTTGTGATACCTTGATATCTAATTTAGGCTAATAGCACTGGCTTTTTGAAAAACACCAGAAATTGTCCAAGTAAGGAGCTGTAAAGATTTTTTTATACAAAGAACTTTTTTAGTTTCTGAAACACATACAAAACCACTGTAATAATAAAGCCCACATAATGTACAACAATTAAAAGAACAAAAAGAATATAATTACCTCTGTGATTTATCCATAAGAATGATACAGCATTTTTAAACTTATCTGTGATTCAGAAAACCTCTTGCAGTGAATAAAAATTATCCTATGGTCTTTTCACCATCAGTGTATACAACTTAACCAAGTACTGCTTTATTTGTGCTCCTTGAAAACTAAATTTCTGAGAAGTCATGAAACATTCTTGATGGCAGAGATGTTTTCATGCAAATACTGTGGTGCTTTACAAATACCTCCTTTTCTCGCTTTAAACTTCCAAATCTGATAGTTTTAGCATTGATTTGTTAGAATATTATTTTTTTCTAGAGAGTAAATTTTATTTTCTGTCTATATGAATGATACTTGTGGTGAATCTAAATAGCAGAAAGTGGAACATGGATTTAATTTTCCAACGTAATTTTTTTAATATCTGATTCAAAGTATCAGCATGAATTTTTGCTCCTTGAAAATAAAAGGCAGATAGAAAGGATTGAGTGTGAATCCAGATGCAAGTTGGGGGCAGCGAGGATCAAGGTTTGAAAGGTGCTGTCAGATGCTACTTAATGGGGGACACAATTGTTGGAAACATCAATCTGCAGCTGAATTTATTTGGCTTTCAGTAGGGGATAGTATTTCAGATAGAAACACCTAATTGGTAGTATACAGTAAAAGTGGCACAGTAAAAATGTCTGGCCTGTGTGTTAATTGCTCTGTCTGAATTAATACAGCTATATTATTTATTGGAATACAGTAATCAAACCCGCTGCTGACTGTTACAAAGGAGGGCCATTTCAATTAACAGGCATTGCTCCCAAAGGGGCAGTAAGGAGAAGTAAGCAACAGAAGTGTGCAGGTATTCAGGGCAGAAACTGTAAATGAGAGAATGGATCATTGCAGTGCTTGCACCTGACTGAGGTGTGAAAGGACTTATCCTTTGAGTCTGAATGGTCCTGAAGATGGTTTTTGTATCGTTCATTGTACAGTTCACTATGGTTTCTTGCTGGCAGGTGATCCTACGGTATTAGCAGCAGTTGTCTACTTTCTTGTGGGTAGAAATCAAAGGCAGTAAAGCCCAGCCAATCTTGGTTCATCCATAGTTACTGAAAACAGAGCTCAGACCCATTCTCTGACTTTCTAAGGGTAGCAAGGTGAATTTACATCTCTTGTTGCTTGCCCATGTAATGTTTGGATGGTGTTGTATGCTGTATGTCTTAGGCTTGAGGTTATTCTCATCTATATCCACATTGACATAGTGAGTCAGTAAGAGGGAGAGAGGTGGAGTTTTGTACTTCTCTAGTAAGGCCTTCCCCAAGAGCAGGAGAGTTATTTGCTTTGTGTTTTTTCCCTATCCCATTGAAAGTTAAAAAAAAAAAAAAAAAATTCTTAATCCACATAGAATTTGTGTTAATGGATTATTTTTCAGTCTTCTAAATAAGTGAAAAAAAAATCTTACATTTTTTTGAGATTTGCATGAGGTACCTGTTGTCAGTGTAACTGGAAAAATTGTCTCAATGTAAAACTGTTGCCTCAAAGATGTGATTGCTCATAGTAACATATATGTCTACACTACCAGAGTTTCTTTCTTGCCCTTTGTTTTATACACATATAATACTGTCTTAGGAGACTGAATTGCCTTAATAGTTGGTGTTTGAGCATTTTTATGTACCTTTTGTTTGGTAGGTTGGTTTTGGTATTGATTTCTCTAATAGGTTAATTCAGGATTTTAGGATTTTCAGAACTCCCTTGGCCTGATGAGTGCATCACCCCTGAGCGGGTGGGTGTTCTTAGTCTATATAAAATATTATACCCCAAATATTTCATTTGAATGAAATATCATGTGTTATCCGCCTGTGTTACATTGGGTTAGGGGCTTTACAAGAGGAAAAGTTATAAGCAAGTGCAAACCAAAACAATCCCAGTATACACAATTAAATTTACTAATTTCCCAATCTAAATGACGACTGTAAAATATCAGCATGTAACAGTCCAAAATCATTGCATCAAGGGCGTTCCTTATAGGTTATATATTTTGACTAAGACAGGGATAGCTGTGATGAAAAGGCGACCTCCAACCTTTCAAAATATCACATTGCTGAAAGAAAGGTGATGTTAAACATAGATTTCAGAGAACAAATGATAGCTTTTCAGATAGGGGATAATAGAAGGTTTTGTGGCTGAAGGGGAAATCCAGCATAACTCATGGGAACTGTGTGTTTTGGAACTGAAGAAAATCTGCAAGAATCAGTTTGCAAAGCTTCTGTTTTCTATGAAGACAATAAATCATAGAATCTAGAACAGTCTGTGTTGGAAGGGACATCAATGATCATCCAGTTCCCATCCCCTTGCCAGGGCAAGGACCTTTCTACTAGATCAAGTTCCTCAGAGTTCCATCCAACCTGGCCTTAAACACTTCTGAGGATGGAGCATCCACCACTTCTCTGGGAAACCTATTTGAATGCCTCACTGCCCCCACAGTACAGAATTCCTTTCTAATACCTAATCCAAGCCTGCTCTCCTTCAGTTTGAATACATTCCCTCTTGTCATGTCACCCCATGTCCTCATAAAACTCCCTCTCCACCTCCCTTGTATCCCCATGAGGTACTGAAAGGTGCCAGAACCTCCTCTTCTCCAGGCTGGACAACTTCTCCCAGTCTGTCTTCATAGGAGAGGTCCTTTGTTCATTTTGGTGGCTCCCTCCAACATGTCAATGTCCTTATGTTGGAAACCCCAGAGCTGGATGCTGTGCTCCAGGTGGATCTCACCAGGGTGGAGCAGAGAGGCAGGATCCCCTCCCTCTCCCTGTGGGCCACACTGCTCTGAATGCAGCCCAGGGTGCAAGTGCTCATCTGAAGGGTTCATGTTGAGTTTCTCATCCATCAGCACCCCCAAGTCCTTCTCCTCAGGGCTGCTCTTCATATTTTTGGTTTAAAATCATGTGAAGGCGGTCATGGAAACTCACAAAAAACTCGGTATCTTGAGTCAGCATCTTGGCTCTTATGACAATATTACTTTTAAATAGATGTACTCTTATTTTGTACATATAAATTTTCTTGCAATACTCTACTAGATTCTGTCTGTTCCTCTTCCAGTGGAAAGCTGGCCCAAAGCCAAGGTTTCTTAAGTTTTACACTCAAATTGTTGATGTAAAGAGGCAATACTAGAGTGTGGATATGTCTATGTGTGTATATGTTATCAGTGTAAAAACTCCCTGTATAAGTCAGAATGCCTAGCGGTGAGGAAGCTGGGATGAGATTAATTTGCAGGATGCCGCTTGTTGGCCTAAAGGGTACCAGTGGTGTGAGTGTGGGTGGAGATTGATTGAGGTTGTTTTTTGCAATTTTTCCCCATTAAAGGCTTTGCCTTATTTCAAGAGATTAAGCATCAATCCATTTGATTTTGTAAATAATTTAAATCATTAGTAAAAGAAGCTTTTCCAAGGAACTGTGATTTTTTTTTTTCTAGCTACTAAAACACAAGTAAAATTTAGAGACACATGAAAGTGTTAGTTT
This sequence comes from Hirundo rustica, assembly GCF_015227805.2. Classification (NCBI taxonomy): domain Eukaryota; kingdom Metazoa; phylum Chordata; class Aves; order Passeriformes; family Hirundinidae; genus Hirundo; species Hirundo rustica. Next base: position 11,573,092 of record NC_053457.1, on the reverse strand, counting down.
TGAAAGAATATAAATTTATCAATAGTTTTTTTTGTTCCTGTGTATTTTTCTGGAGTGCTTAATGTAATAGAATTCACAATAGAATTCACAAATGCTTGCATTTCTTTCTAAAAAGAAGCTAAACTTTAATTATGAGTCACTTAAAACTATAATTCTTTGGTAATACAGATTTTTGTCTGAGTGGGTTCAAATATCAAATGTAGTTTGAAACAGCATGCAGTAGGCTTAAGAGCATCTTTATTGTGATGAAATTCAATTTGAACTGTTCCTTATCAGGCTTTACACATAATAGTTTTCCTGTAATATCTTCAAACTTTGCAATCAATCAAATCAGGGACTTAAAAGACTCAACAAAGTAGCATCTGACTCATCAAAACATTATAACATACTTGGAATAGAAGGGGAGCTGTTTAGAAACTTTGGACTGGACGTGTATGAAATCTTTTTCTGAAGTATGCATTGGTTGGAAAAAGTTATATTGTTCTATGTAAGGCCCCAAATTAGCAAACTAATTAAAAACTTGCCTTGAATTCAAGTGGGTGTGGTATCCGGGAAATTTGATTTGCCAGCCTGTTGCAGAGCTGTGAAAAAGTTGATACTTTATTCTAAGAAAAAAGTTTCTTCATTGAAAGGGAATGAAGAAACATCAACACCTCTAGGTTCCCCCCCACCCCCCAAAAAACCCCAAAAGTCATTATAAAGCACACACCTCGACATTTCACTGTTATATTTGTTAGTATTATGAGCAAATGACAGTTTAATCATACCAATATTTGATACAAGTCAATATTTCTCCCTAAATTAAGTGTTACTAATGAATTCAGCATATAAATGTACATGGCAGTCCTGTGGTTTTCTTATATCCGCCTTCCCAAACTCTAATGTCAATTTATCAATCTGAAAATAATAAGAATAAAAATAAGACCCAAAATAGAGGTGCTTTGGTTTTTTTGATTTTTTTTTTTTTTTTTTTTTTTTTTTTTTTTTACATTAGGCTTTTGAGTACAAGGATAAGAGTTACATTTACAGTTTTCTGGAGAGACAGGAAGATTAAAAATAGCCTTTTTGAGTTAAAGGTCCTATTCTTACAAGAGTTCTTTTAACATGACTTCAGAACCTAAGACTTAAAAGCACTTGCAGTGCTAGGTGGAAGCTTGCAAGGAGCTTGTTTTATAAATTTTTTGGGAGGTAGGAAAAAGATTTCTCATTTATCATATCAAATGTTATATTCTTTAAAGATAAAGTCTTGTTTTTATGTTGTTATCATTGGGGTCGGCTCGGCTCATAATCGGTGAAATCAGTGACAAAAATACATATCTACCATCTATTTCTCTTTCTCAAAAATTTGTGGCAAACTTCTCAGGGTTTCAAAATGATCATAGAAACTGATCTTGCTGTGTGTGGAACTAAATAGGTGATTAGCAGAGGAAGAGCAAAGAAAGTATTAAAATGTTTCATGGCTTGCAGTACCCTGAAAGCGGAGTTTTATGAAGCTTTCGTGTTCTCTCTGCCTATTTTTTCTTTCCAAATTACCAGCATTCGGTTTGCACAAAGGTGCTACAGTAGTTATCTTAGTAATTTAGAAGGTCATCTGTAGAAGGAGCCCTATATTTTTTACATACATTTGTATGTTTTAGAGAGTAGGTGTCTTTTTATGATTCCTCTTAGGTTAATTATTCTGATTAGCTCCTGCAATTAGCTGAAGAATAATGGCTTTTTCTTAATGGATATTTTCTTCTTACTTCAATTTAACCCTCTTCTTTTAAATGTCCTTCTTCATCACAGTGGGATGTATAAAAAAAGAGAAGCTTAAGGTATATTCTAGTGCATTTTGGAAATCTATCAGCACATGAATGAGTTATTGTATATTCAGAATTTTATTCACTCAAAGCAAAAAAAAAAAAGTCAATTTGTTTTAGTTTGAAATAAATTAGCAATAGGATTTATAAATGTATTTTAATGGTAAAAATATAGACCCCTGAGATATTTGGTTGGAAAGAATGATTGGTCGACTTTAGGAGCTACGAGAAGGTGAATTGGCTGCATAATTTCTTTAGCGATTCACTTGCTGACACACAAGAAAAATGCCCTTTTCTATATTTTAACAATATTCAAATAGGTTTGGGGCCAACTTTCCATTGGAAAAGGAGCAGATAGAACCTAGTATAGTACTGCAGCAGAATTTATATCAACAAAAGAAGAGTATAAATGTTTAAAAGTAATATTATCATAACAGCCAAGATGCTGATTCAAGATACAGAAATTTATGTGTACTTATTTCCATGACTGCCTTCACATGATTTTAAACCAAAAATATGAAGCGCAGCCCTGAGGAGAAGGATTTGGAGGTGCTGGTGGGTGAGAAACACAGCATGTACACTTCAGATGAGCACTTGCACCTTGGGCTGCATTGAAAGAAGTGGGTAGTGATTCCTTCTGTGTTGGCTGTCAAGGGTTGTGGTATTTTGGCTATCCTACAGTAGTGACTGCATGCTGGACCTGTTCCTTTTCTGCTTTCTACCTGTGCTGAGACTGGCTCCCAGTGTCTCCTGGCCTGTTTTCCTGTTTCTTATACTGCATGCACAGTATTCCCTTTAAAATCTGTTACCTGTGCAAGAGCCTCTCCTCTTCTGCAGCTTCAAGGCATTCCCCTAGTTCCTAGGTGCATGAGCCTGGATATACTGGTTCTCCTGAGCTCTAGTGCATTTTGTAGAAATGAAAAATTAATTTTCACCATCAAAAAGGCAAAATGGGGCAAGCAACTTCTGCCTCTTCAATTGCCTCATGGAAAGAAATGGAAAAGTGGCAGAGATGGAAAAAGGTATTCTTCTTGCCAGTATTGTGGATGAGTCCACAGCACAGTGATAAATGCCTAGAAATTCTATCAGTTTTATTCTCTCAGCACAAGTTTAGAATTATGATACTGTATTTTTCATATATTGAGCCTCTCCAGAATGATCTGGGTCCTTTGCTCTCTCTCCATCAGTCCTACCCAACAGTAATTAAGCTGCAGTGGGGCTTTCCAAAGGCAGGAGAGTTTAAATATCAGTAATTTGATCTGCCCTGTTTACTGATCTCTGCTGTTAGCTGAGTTGAAAGCGAAATGTTTTAATTAAAACGATTGGCAATAAGTTGGTATAATGCCATAATTTGCACTGGGCCTCTTCTAGAAAATGACTTAACCTCGGCCTCTGTTGCTAAGGCAACTAATGGACATAATTGTAACTGGGTGCATATAGACAGCAAGTGGAGGGGCTAAAGCTTTTTTAAATTGCTGGGGTATTGTGATGCTGAAAGATTAAAACGTGATGCTAGTAAAATATATCCAAAAGTGTCTCTTCTGTACTTTAAGTTCCATTTTCATATTTTATTTTTTGGTACTGTTTCATACTTCTAAGCCTTCCAGTTTGGACTCTAAAACCTCATGATGTCATACTTAAGTTCATTAATGCAGCGCTGTATGTATAATAATTTGTGACATAATCAGGAAATGACAATGGCTATTCTACTGGGATTTAGAATAATGTGTCTGATGGAATCTTATCACCAATCTATATTGAATCAGTAAAGAGTTAAGAATTAGATCATACATTATAAAGTATCCTGAATTACATTCTTAGACAAAAAACACGAAACTCCATTTTTCTCCCTCCTTCACTTGCTGGACCTGAAGGCTCTTAATGAACCTGGACCCCATGGTAAAAAGAAGGAATTTTTCTGAAGTAGCCATAGGAGTTCTGAATAGAGCTGAATGCATCCCCTTGACCTGATGTTTATCACTGCCAACCATATGGAGTTTGATGGGGTCTTTTAAATAACGTTCTGACTCTGTACTTTCTAGTTTGCATTGTTTTCTCCCAGTGGGGGAAAAAAAAAAAAAAAAAGGACATTTAATATGTTATTTCTCTATTGGAAAATAGTCAAAACTAGACTTCAAGGAAATTACTGTTCTTGCTGAGAAGAAAGAGGGGGGTGTACTTTGTATGCTTTCCTCCTGCCCTGATCCGTGTCTAATATTTAGGCTCTTAAAGATAAAATTAAAGAGAATGTCACCATACAACATGACAGTGCAAAATGCACACCTCAGAAGCACAGATTTAACCTTGTGCAATCAGAAATCAGAACAAAGGATTTAGTAACTTGAGGCCTTTCTCCTGCAGCACCTTGTTTGCTTTTCCTGTCTTTTCTATATGTGTGCTGCGTATTCTGATGGCCAAGACTGGGAGAACAGGGAAGTGGCAGAAGTAAAAATAGGGAAAGAAAAGTGCAAAAAATTAGAATGCAGCTAGTAGAACTACAGGAATAATTTCAGTTGAAATCGATAAAACTGCATCATCTGTGTACTAAGAGTAGGGTTTTATCTTTGGTCATTGAAAATTGCGACATACCTACTGAAAAGAAATTGTGTGCTTATATACCCTTATTGTTACAATTAATGTTATTTACCATTTATAGTGAAATGATAGCAATAGATCTGAAACATATTAGTTTTGAACAGTTAGAAATATAATTCTCATTTCTTACAAATCAGGTTGTGATAGCCATTGTTCAGCGGTCCTACTAAGCGCATGAAGATGACTCTGAAACTGTATGTGGTGAAAATGCCTCATACGAAATTCATTCAGGTGTCAAGGGCATTACTCGCAAGTACATACCTCAATATTGCATTTTAAATAGTACATCTGGGTGTAACAGTGCCTATAAACCCAGAGATAAGTGGTGGTGGTATGGTAGCCACATAAAAATCTGTGTAAGTGAAGTATAGTTTGGCCGGTAGAAACCTTCTCATTTCCTGTTAAACTATGCTCAGTTAAAGAAAACGTAGGCATCTATTCCTGTATAAAGTCTTTTGTGCTGTGCACTTAATGAATAGTGGCTCTGCAATATACGTATTTTGGTAAAGCAAAGCAGAATACTAGTATTTGGCAGCTTTGATTCACCCACAGTTGTCTTTTCCTCACCTTGGTAAAAGTGGATTAAACCATCAGTGTGGTAATTTTTTCCCTTTTGAGTGTAGAACTCTGCATTTAGAAAAATCTCCTTCATTAGTGTGTAAGACTCAATAGCATGGTTTGATTTTGTGATTTTTCCAAAAGAAAGAAACCAAGTTTCTGCCTGAAGGTGTTGGGGAACACCAGTGATTTGGAACAACTTGGAGACCTCTGGAAGCTCTAACTTGAAAGTTTATTTAGTGCTATTGTATATGTTGCCAGTACTACATTTTTTAATTTGGAAGGGGGAAATAGACAGAAAGCCTTGAGGAGAAGGAAGTGGAATTTCCCAGAACAACTTGTTTAAGGCCAGCTCTGTGTGCCTCAGCAGCCCAAATGAGAGGGAGAGAGACTCCTCTCCTTTCTAATCTTCTTTCCTGTGAGACTTAATCTACCTTTGCACAGGAAACTCATCAGACTTTGAATATTCAAACTTGGGCTTGTTAATTCCCACAAAAATTGCTGCAGCGTAGACCAGTCTTTAGTCACTTTTTTTTTTTTCTTCCCCCCCCCCCTTACAATTAAAACAATGTTTGAGTAGTTTATATATCATGTTTGAGTAGTTTATATATCATCACATTCATACTATTCAGAGTTTTAAAAAAATCTCTTAAGTAATATTCAAAATAGATAAATAGATGACTTTTAATTTTAATGTCAAGGGCATGGCCCTGAAGATTTCACACATATTGCATTGCTCTGGGGTGTCTCTAGGCACAAATGAGTTATAGGTGTCGATATAATGTCAAACTGTGCAAAAGAATGCTACAATGCACTGTATTATGTGTATTTTAGGGGGAACAAACATTTGAAGAAATTACTAGATGAAAATAGCATATACATTGTTCATTACCCTAATTCAAAGCTTGCAGAGAACCATGTAGGAACAAATTATAGTTTATAAATACCAAAAGTGTCATGGTTTAGTGAGCTTTTTATTCTGGGTATTTTCAAAGCAAAAGTCTGAGAAATTGTCTTTTCTCGCTAAGAAAGTGCAAAGCTTATATTTTTGTATCTTAAGATATGATGCCGAGTAACCTGCAGGGTGACAAAACAATGCCACTCCTGCATGACTGACATTCATACATTTGAGGTCTTAGGGAGTATTTGTAAGGAAACCACTTTTCAGAGTAGATTGAAGAAATACAGTTTTGGGACTAAGTGATAAATTTTAAGTTTGCAGCTGTCTAAAGCTGCTTAAGGATATATAAAACTGTTAAGAGACCCATGGGAAATACTTTAGAGGGCAGAAAGCAGGCAGAGTGGACAAAAGAGGATGGAAAATACATTAATTACATAGCTTTCACCTTATTACATGATTATCACTGTGATGTGTGCTATCATAGAAACACAAACTGTAAGAATTGTGTTTAATCTGTGTGCTTGCCTTACGGATCCACTGTAAGTGATTCAATCATTCAGTCATCATTTTTTTCTCAATTACAAAAGATACCTACTTATATAGTCACAAACTAAGCATAAGAAGACTGATTCAAGGGCTCATGGAAACCCAAACCAGAATTATTCCATAACTTTAACATGAGGAAGATAACTTGGCTGAATTGTATGCTCCTGTCACTTTCTAGGAGATATCTGTATCAGAAATCTGTGCTGAGGGCTGTAATACTACTCAAGAAGGTGGATCCTTCAAAAGAGGGGCATACTTGATTTGCCATCTCCTGATAGTAGCTGCCCAGTCTCATGGTTAGTCAGGAGAGTTTGTTGCGCTCTGCAAGTCTATTTCTGACCACATGGAGAATTAACCATGTAGAGGGTGGATATGAAATGATCACAGAATATTAAACTTGGAAGGAACACCTGAAGGTCATCTAGTACCACCTCAATGTCCCCAAGAAGACAGTAGTCATGATTGTGCCTGGGCAGCTTCCACAGACATCCAGTGAGGGAGACTCCACAACGTCTCCTGGACAACTTGTTCCAGCGCTGTCACCTGCGCAGTAGAGCTCTTCCACATGTTCAGGTGGAACTCCCTGTATGTATCAGTTTTTGCGTGTTGCCTCTTGGCTTGGCACCAGTGAGCAGAGCCTGGTGCATCCTCTCGGCAGCCTCCCTTTAGATATTCATAGACATTGATAAGGTCCTCTTTTGGTTATTTCTTCTTGAGGCTGAACAGGCCCAGCTCCCTCAGCCTTTCCTCTCAAGAGACATGCTTCAATCCCTTCATAATCCTTGTTGTCCTCCACTGGACCAGTTTTGGGGGCTCCACGTCTCTCTTATGCTGAGAAGCCCCGAACTGCACACTGCACTCCAGCTGAGGCCCCGCACAGCTAAGGAGAGGGGCAGGATCAGCTCACTTGACCGCCTGGCACTGCTTTTCCTAATGCACCCCAGAAAGGCTGATAACCTCCAGGTTGTTGAGGACAGGGCAGAAATATTTAGGTGCCACTGATTATTATTTTGGATGAACAGATTTTTCCTGGCATCCCCTTTGAATTTGTAGCTGTTGATTTATTACTATTGAGTTTGAAGAAGAAATCTATATCCATTATGTTACATGGCTAGAGTAGACTATCTTTACTAAAATTTTCTCAGAAAGGTCTTTAGAAAATGACCTATTGACTCAAAGTGGTAGAATTTGTAGTTAAAAAAGATAACTGGCGCTAATTGCTAATAATTACTAAAATTGTATGGAGGTGTTTGAAGTCCAACAGCTGCTTCTACAAGAGTTCTTTTACTACATCTTGGGCTACAGGTAAAAATAATAACATTAAAGCCCTCTTATCTAACTAAATAAGCAGTTTGAAAATACAATTACCAGATGACTCCTGAGAAAACTTATGGTTATGGAAAGACTGTTGAGTGACTTCTTCCAGATACAGTACCTGCTGCTTAACAGTTATAAGACATTAATGTGACAGGCTTTTGGGAATACTAGCCATGAATTTTAATTGGATGGTCATCCTCCCACAGATCTCCTAGAGGATATGCTGGAACAATTTTCTAGCAGCTACAGAGAAGATGGAAGAACAGTATAGCAGAATTCCTTTTAGAGTCCAAAATAGGGGTCAGCCAGGACTCACATCTAGACTGGTGCTTCTTTTATGTTTTGTTTCTACATTTGGATAATTTTCTAAGTGCATAGGAGAGGTCTGATGCTCAGGATGGTCAGAGATCCCAGGTGATATTCAGCCACAAATGATTTTGCTCCACCAGGAAGGTTCAAAGGACATTCTCCTAAGCCTGGTCCTTGAGTCAGTCCTCTACTTCATCAGGTACCTTCTCCACCATGAGTGTGAATGTGATGTTCCCTTCATGTGTGCACAAAACACCTATCCATGACACCACAGGAATATGGGCAGAAAGAAGGAAAATGCAGAAGAAAGGAACTTAGAAGGGAAAGAATCCAGCAGTGGAGCAAATATTTTGTGGCCCAGTTATAGTTGTAGGGGAGGAGCTGCAAAGAATATGTGAACTGAAGACAGCAATCAGAAAAAAACTCTCTAACAGGCTAAAATGACAGGCCCAGAGAGAAGATGATATAAGACAAATTGCATTAGGTTTTGTTGACAAATTGTAAATAGTTCTGAGTGGTTGTTATCCTGGATGAGAAGACATTGTGAAATTGTTCCTTTCCCATCCTGTCCCAGTGTGTCTGAAATGGGAAGCTTTTTACTTTGGTCTGCTCAGCAGAAGGCAATCAACAACCCTAGGTGTTCATGCTTGAAGGAGTGAGGTGCAGAAAACAAAGTCATGCAGATTTTTCCCCATGCATTCATGGAGCCCTTTTTGACTACATAGTCGGCAGTTTATGACAACTAGCTTTAGTTACTGCTGCAAGGAATTGAAAATCTAAGTCAGTAAGATGAGTGTAAAGTAAATTGTCAGTGATTTCATGTTCCTTCTCTTAGTACAAGGTGTATGCACAGAACTTATGCAGGTTTTACCAGAAAGGCACTGCACCAATGGAAACAGTGAGGTGTTAATGGTGCTCATGTTTAGATCTGCGTTTGATAACATGCACAGAGCATTCTCCATACAATTTGCAAAGATCAGGTCAGGATAAACCCTTTGCTTGATTTATCTTTTATGTCCATTTAGGCTGACAGCCCCAGCCTGGGACTGTTTAGATCCAGGTAGAGAGGCCACCTGTCTCCAGGAATTAGTGATGTTATCTCTGTCCACTGAGGACACAGAAAATAGGACTGGTTCTCATTTGCCTCAAAAAAACCCAGGTCAGTAATAACGTTAGGACAAGTTTTGCCAAGAACTTGTTTGATGAAGTGAATCCTTTCATCTTCTTGTTCTCCCTAGCTCATGGTTTTGATTGATATCAAATGGTGTTTGGAGATGCAAAACAGTATTCCTGGGTCATCTCTGTTAGCAGGTGGGTCCTGGAAGCTAAAATCTGATTATGTAGAAGATTCTGCTGTACTCTGGGAAGGTCTGGGGGGAAAGATTGAACAGTACTCCATAAAGAAGTGCTGGAAATGTTCAGTTAAAATAGAAGCCTAGGCTTTATTAAGGTACATGTTGAGGAATGGTGATACAAGTTTTTCCGTCAGCCTGAGTGATAGTCTTGTGAGATGATTTTATCTTAGATTGTATGCTCTAAATACTTCAGCTTTTTATTTTCCCAGATAAAAGCACTGCTTAAATCACTCAAAATCCCAAATTTGGTAAAAGGACAGTATTTTCCCCCTGCAGTTCCTCTGTTGTTGCTCCCAAAGTCTTGTAGCTGTAAACACTGATCAGAATCAGGCCAGATTCTCACACTGACATGCAAGTCACCCCTTTGTACCCCTTTTTCCATCCTTTGATTGTAACTTTTGTTTTGCAGTAGGGGATCAATTAATTTGTATGTACAGACTTTACTGACAATCAGCCACATGGCAGCTGCTCCTCATCAAAAGTGCTCCAGACCCTCCCTCCCTCTTTTCCCCCAGAAGTAACTTCCACTTTTATACTCAATATATGGCCCCTGTAATAAACAGCTGTTAATGTGAGCCTGTTTTCAGCATCCTTTCTGCAGCACCTTGGAGTTGATGTGTGCTAACCCCTGTTACAGAAATAACCTTTTACATGTATCCTTTGAATGCATTCAAAGGCTAAAGCTCTTGGAGGGATATTTTAGTGTGTCATACTTCTGTTTTACAATTCTTCTTATGTGATAAGCTTAAATCCCTCCAATTATAAATGGAGTTTGTAGCTGTAGTTTTTCACATGTTGTTGACATTCAAGATTAGAGTTTCAGAGTTAGGGGGTTATGAATATATGAGAATAATCTATGAAATATTAATTTTAAAATTAATTGTCATTATAGTGTCATGATTATTAATATGGAAAGTATATTCAGTACAGCTAGGTACTAACCTGTCAGCTAAATATTTGGCAATCAAAAAAATATTTAAGATTTCTTCAAGTGGCAACCTAAACTGAATTTACTAGTTCTACGGTGGCAGGAAACTTATAGCTAAGGCTGCTTTTCACGTTAATCAATATTATATTTCACAGAAGAGCATTTCTCTTCTTTCTCAGTTACAGAAAAAATAGTATTTTTTTCAACAACTCTGTGAATTAATTAATGCCATTTATTCTTCTGATTCTAACCAAAGGTTGTCAGGTTCCCTTAGCCCATGTATTGATCTGTAATATAACCTTCCATTTCCTGCATTTGCTATTAAATGGAATAGAATTCATAATGCTTGCACTCCTGAGCAGCTGTTCACCTATTCAGTATTGTCAGGTCACCAGGGAAAGTTGCTAATATGTGAGGAGAACTTCACTGGTATATTGATGTCTTTTGTTGTTCAATTAACATTTCTAATGTGGAAGAAAAGAAGATAGTATTTAATATGTCAGCTAGCCTTAAGACAACTCTGTTTCCATTTTCTAATGCCAAAACCTAATACAATGTTTATGTCCATTAGAGTTAAAATACTTTCCTTATTAGCTGCCTAAGTGCATTTTTTCAACAATAATAATGAAGGGCACTCAGTAAACTAAAACTAATTAATCTCCTCAGTCTCCTTTTTGTATTTATCTGATGCCAAAAGCAATATACTTTTTTCTCTAAAGCAGATTAAAAGTAAACTGTGGATGGTGCCTCCTTCCTGAACAAAACCTGCAAAATGATCAATTTTCCTGGTTATTGTTATTTTTCCTGTCAGAATAGTGCTTACTACTAACTAAGTTTTTGTTTCTGCTGCTCTCTGACAGCAAACGTTTGACATATGGCTGCTAGAACGCAAGGAAGCTGCAGGGACCCAGAGCTCAGGACCCGCCATTCATATATTCTTGTGTAATGTTAGAGACACTCCAGTATCAGGTTTTGCTGCAGCCCAACAATTAAGGCAGTTTGAGGGTACTCATACTCTCCTAGAAGGTTAAAAATCCATGAGCACAAGTTGAAGCAAAGTAATAACATTTTCTTACTGGTTCAAAACTTACTTGGGAACAGTGGAGTGGAGGAAAGAAGCCAGGGCACACAGTGGTGTATCCTAAAAGACACTTCCCTGAACATCTATGATTGACTCGTGCCCCCTTGAGCCAATTCAGAGATTTAAGAACTGACATGGGACACCAGGCTCTTGACTCAGGGCAGCGTCTGCTGTGCCAGGATGTTTCAGAAGTAATGAATGTTTCCCCATATGGGATGCAGTAGATTGTATAGGGACCTACCCAGCACACTGAGTGTGAAGTTTATGCTGAATTATCATTACTTTTTTTGGTCACTAATGAAAGGATGAAAAATATCATAGGCTTGACTGTCTAGACATTAACTTCTGCTATCATTGTGTTGAATTATTATTAATGCGCTGTTATTTTTTATATTAACTCTGTATTAGTTAACATAGAATTCAGGTATTATATGTGTTAAATGATGTAACTATTAACTAAACACAGATTTTTCAGCCTTCCTTCTGTCATCCCTCAACCAATGACTCCTTTATCATTCCAGTACTCTTTTTCAGAATGAATGTGGAGTGCAAAATTTGTAATTTGCAGGAAAAATCTCCAGTGTTCATCTTCACTTTTTTTTTGTTAAGAGAATATCCTTATTTTAGAACTTTTGTAGCTGGCAACCTTAGCTTTGATACAAAACACTAACTTGCAGTATTCCTTTGAGGGTTTTTATTGGGTTTTTCTTGCATAAAAATTGATATTTTTATTTTCAGTCTTATTCCCTGAGTGTATCACCCACAAAGGTCCATCTTATACAGTGTCCTGTATATACTGAAGACAAAGCTACACATCTTGGGAAGAATGGAAGATCAGTTTTGATTTTCTGAGTTAAAAGAATGGCCTTTTCCTGGTTTACTTTAAAAAGTAAAAATGTGTCTATTTTAAGTTCAAGTGAGTCAGAATGAATGTTGTAATCAAGCCAAGTCTTCGATACACCTTCTTAGGAAGGAAGATGATGAGTAAGTTCTGATAAAGTCTGTAATGTTGCAGTAAAAGAGTAAAAAGAAAATAAGTTTTTCTAAAGCTATTTTACAGGATAAGGTACTATGAAAATATCACAATGTATCAAAATTAGAAGTAGATGTGATGATCCCTAATTTTTTGTATTTAAGGATAATTATAAGGCAAACCATCTAATTTTCTTTAGGAGTTTCCTAAGGAGTCAGTCTGCTCCAGGAAGCCTAATCCTAGCAAATATCCTACAAGGCTCCTCCAAGTCTTCTGGAGGGTTTTACTCTTCTCTACACAACTTGCATCTATTCTTAGGAGCCTGAGTGTGTCCTGATTTTCCATCCACAAGTACATATAATTTCTGCTGTTTATACTCTTGTTCCAAGGCACTGCCCTTCTCTGTAAGGAAATCCACTCCTGCTGATCCTGTAGCATACCTTATTTTGGACTTCTGCCTGGTGAATACCATGGGATGGTACTGAGTACTTTCATGTACAAACAAAAATTTAAACTCTGTGGCGGCTGGGTAATTTCTTCTCTCCCCTCCTGGTTCTTTCCTCACCTCTAGTTAACGAAAATTGCACTGGGATCACTTCAAAACTCAAGCAGCTATCCTCATCAAAAGATATTCTGAATATCTTTTTGATTCAGTCTCTAGGCTTGCATCTCCACCCTTACAGTGCACAAGTTACACTGGGAAGATGGACTTAGCTCAAGAACTGTGTTTGCGTCTACGTTCTGTCTTTTGTGGTGAACATTGATTTGTTTAGGTATTTATTGAAACTTGTGTAGAAAAAATTTCATACTTGGTTTTGATTGCATTCCATGTTGTTTCTGAGTGTCATAATGTTCATTAAGTGTGATAGTATGAGTTACTGAGCCTTTCAACACATGATGTAGAATGGTAAAATATGGCTTCCATATTCCTTCCTTTTTTTCCAAAGCACTTTAAGCAAATTGGCAATCTAATTATTGATTTATAAAAGGAAAGGAATTAATACGGCCCCCCATACCCATTGGCGGTAAGAGTATTTAAAAGTGAACTACGCTTAAATTTCATAAAAGCCTCCTCAGCAAATCAGTAGAAGAGTATTGATCTTGAAATAAGTATGTGAATTCTAATTGTGTTTTGTCTTTCCACTGGAGAACCATTACTTTATTTCGCTGGAGTTCATTCTTTACTTTTATAGTCTTGGTGTGTTGTCTATGAACACTGCCTCTACGGTTGAGCAAGGCTTGTAACCACCCAGATTTGCTGATCTTTTCAAAAGAGTGTATTGACATGTGAGAGCTAAAGAGAGGCTTTTAAGATCAAGTTACCATCACCAAAAGTCTCAGCAGCATATAACTATGGTTCCTGGTATAGAGCTGTCTGTTAAATGAGTAAGTCAGATGCCAAGTACAATAATTGCTTCTTGCTGTACTTCAGACTTGCAAATCAATTTATTCTGATTTTAAACCACCATTTTAATAACATACAGTATAATTACATATATATTTTAATCTTGGAAAACCACATACATCTGTAGGTTAATCCTGCTACTTTCACAAGTAGATTTTGACTGGTAAAGGGAACAGTCTCAGCTACTTTGTAAGTTTTGAAATATCTGATCAGGCTATCCTTTCATTAGAAGAATTTGGAAAAGAGATAGAGAAGAAGGAGGCTCTACTGCTAGTACAACTCTCTTGCATTTAAAGACAACGGAAAAGAAAGAAAAGACAGGGAATCTGAGTGTTTAACAAAGTTTTTAAAATGTAGTTTTGGAAAAAATATTTTAATGTATCTCTTTTTTAAATGAAAAATTCAAATCAAAACTTAGTTTAAACAATTTCTTCAAAAAGTCAAATATCTGAAATACAGAAATCTCTGTTTCTGTCTGACAAATTGAAGCACATTTACAGAGCGTAACACAGAAAAATTTCCAACATTGGTGTGATAGATGAATGTAGAGATTTACATTCCTTTATCTTCCCATCATTGTAAGTTATATTTAAGTGGAAGTTTCTTCCTCTTTCCTAGATTTATAGTTAATATAGCATTGTGCTTTGTTTTAACTGAGCTGTAGAGCCTTTTAAAAGCAGCTCTGCAGTACAGATATTAGTAATTTTTTAGCCAGATGTAGTCTAGCACTGAGTGGGCATGAGGTGATCTCAAGGAGAACTTAAGCAAGTTTTGGTGGGGAAAAATACTGTTCTTTGTGTTTGGCTTCTTTTAATCTAGCATTAAGCTAATACCTGAGGGGCATGTAGGGGAACAGTAAATGGAGATGAACTGTTATGTGGACCCTGGGTACCCCATAAAAGGCCCTGCCTAAACCAGCACAGTTTTGTCACCCTACAGCAATGGGTCACTTGAGTGCACCACGGTGCTCCGTACTGCTCCTTGAAAGTTTGCTGCTGGCAACTGTATATTGGTCTCTTCTTGTAGGGAGTAAGTCCTAGCACAAGAGGAAGCAGCCCCAAATTGCTCCATAGGAGCTTTAGATTTTCTAGTAGTCAAAATTTCTTCACCAAAATGTTCGTCAAGCTTTGGAACAGGCTGCCCAGGGAAAGTGGTTGAGTAAATATCCCTAGAGAAATTTAAAAGATGTGTAGATGTGATGCTTAGGGACATGGTTTAAGCCTTGGACTTCCCAGAGTTAGGTTTGGGCTTGGACTCAATGATCATAAAATAGATTGCCCAACCCTCCTGCAGTAAGCAGGGACATCTCCAACTAGATCAGGTTGCTTAGTGTCCAACTCAACCTGACTTGGAATATTTCCAAGGATGAGGCCTCTACTACTGCTCTCTGGGCAATATCTACCAGTGTTTCAAACCCTCATTTTCCAGCCTAAATCAATCCATGATCCTATGGACATGACTGATAGTTTACTCAGCCATATCTGCTGTGATGGGCCAGAAATTCACATTTTTAGAACTTACTTCTATCTGGATTTTGTACTGTGTTTGCATTTTCTAAAAATTCTGTTGCAGTGTAATTTAAGCAAACCAACAACAATGAGCAGTTGGGCTGAATTCCAGTTCTTCAGTTTAACACTTAATTGATGTTTTCCTGACTAAAGACTGAATAATCTCTGCATACATAGTGAAGAAATACTTTCCAGAAATCCGAATTATATTGGATAATTTAGGGGCATAAAAATTTAGCTTAATGAACAAGTTACTACAGGGTAAAAGATTACTCAAATTACTCTGCAGTTAAGTTCAGTAGGGATTTAGTAGCAGATTTAACAACGGTTAGAATATAATTTCGTCTTGGCAATTTTGGAGAAGTTACTTCAACTGCACTAGGAGAAATCTGTATATCATCTGGAGAGAAAACATTTGTAATAAAAAGCTAGCAACTCAGCATCAGTTAGTGCTGTTTCATAGGAACCTCCATCGAAAACCTCTCAATTTTAGGGAGGCAGAGAATATCTGGATATTTATATTCATTGAACTGGAGGAAAACAGCTTAGTTCACTACATAGAAATAACAACTAGAAAAGAATAATGTGTAGCTGACACCACTCCTGTTCCTTCTGGCTTTTGCCTTTACTTTTCTGTGCTTATTTCAATTGCAACTCTGAAACACAATTTGGAGGCTCAGTCAAGTGCAATAAAATGAAAATGGAAGACATGATATTTTTTTTTCCCCTTGCTTGCCTGTCATAAATACTTCAGCTGTTTTACTTGGAATCCTCATATCATGAAACTGAAGTCTTTATGGGAAGATTTTTTAATATCCAAAGTTAATATTGGGTTCCTATTATGTTGAACAACGTATGAATGTAAATCTTGCCTTGGAAAACCTTAAAACTGGATGAAAAAATTAACAAGTGAGGGTAATGAGGGAAAATACTATCTTCATTTTAAAGAGGAACAATTGGCACATTAGGAGAAAAATGTTTTTGCCAAAGCCACACTGCAGGGCTGGATGACAAAAAAATTAATGTTCTGTTTCCTCTAGCAGTAAAGGCAGATCACAGTGTGTTTTGTTTTCTTGCTTTTCTCCACTGCTCTTTTTCAGATTTGTCTTTTTACTCAGACTATTTGTCTGCTTACAAGTCATCAAAATAAGTTCCAGTAGCACCTACAGAAGACAAAATGAACTGTGGTAAAGGAAAGTAAAACCTTTGTCTCAGAAACTTGGTTTGGAACATTCTTGGGCTGACATTGGCCCTGAGGTCTTGAGGACTTATGGTGTCAGTCTCGGTCCCAGTCCAGTGCCTGACCATGAGCTGTAATTCCTGTTTAGGAGGAATAAGGAACTCAAAAACATCTGCTAGATGCAGCCATTGAATGCATAAGTGGGTGTTGAAAAGAGCTCATTAATGGTAATTTTCTTACAAATGTTTGAAAAACTCCTGTTGGGTCACTCTGAAAAATCTTCCAGAGTTTACTCTTAAGAAAGAATGCTGCAGTGACCAACAGAGCCATTCAAAAAGTGGAGGAATAGCTAGTGGCTTTGAGTATTCTTTTCTAAAAGGTACAGTGTTTACATATTTTTTGATTTTGTCTCTTTTAGGACCTCTTTCAAAACAAAGCAAAACCCCCTGGCAGGAACCTAGAAACATACAAATGCATAGCTTTAGGATCCTGATGGGAATACTGCCAACAAGGTAAAAAGAAATATCAGAAAAGTGCCAAACATGCAGACCTGTCATCCTTTGCCTTAATGGGCACTTACAAATGTGCTACTTGCAAGAGATGTTCTTCCACAATATGATTGTGGTTATAAAACAAACAGCATGGTCAATAATATGATCTAATCTGATTGAAGAGGTCAGTTAGAAAATTATTACCCACTTTACAACCCATTAACATCAAACCTACATTACAGGAATGTATGTGATAGATTAAAAACTTGCTTACTTAAAGCAAGAAGGTCTAAATAAACTCCATTATGAATGTTTTTTTGTATTTGAAGCAAAAGAATTGCCCCCTTGGTGACAGGAATGCAATAGGGAGAGTCAGAGAAAGTTGCTGAGTTTAGCTTTTTAATCTCTGTGCCTGAATCCTATCTAGTAGACATTTGGGGAAGTGGAAAAGACATTTTTGGATGATTAGCTTCTGCTTTGTGATTGACACAGTAAGGAGGCTGCAAGAAAGCAATTCAAGGGAAATTGGAGCTGTTGAATGGAGTTACTGGAATTAGGGAAGGAAAAAAAAAAGAGCAGCTTTGCTTGATACAGAGCAAATAATTTGCTGTATCAGGAAAGACCCAATGACCCTTCTAATCTTGTATCCTGCCCGCAATGTTGATTTATACCAGATGCTTCAAATGAAGATACAAATCCCCATAATACATTTACCTGTAATTGTATAATAGTGTGCAAGGAGGGTATGTTCTTTCTTGACACCAGCCCACGATCAGCATATGCCCTGTAGCATATGTATTGAAAGCTTCTGTCTTTACTCCTAACTGATGAAATTGCAGATGCTTATGGCAGTCGTATAAATTAAGGCTAGTGGATGGCTAAGCAGGTTGTGTGGCAAACCACTCGTGCACATTGAACGGCCTGAATTTTAGCTGGTAAATTCTGGGGCAATTTCTGTAGGATGTTATGCCACAAAGTTAGGAGGACATTCTCTTGGGCTCTGCAGTGCCCTTTAATTGGTAATGTCAAAGGAAGGTGCCAAATGTCTTCTGGCTCTAGATTCCTGGGCAATTATGCAGAATCTACATGTATCTGTATTATCTGCTCCATCAGGTTTTGTCCAATGCAAAGTATTATGTCATCAGCTCCTTTTATTTTTTTTCAATTGGCTTACCTAGATGCCAACATACTTTATATTGCCTGATATTTCAGATTGCTATAGGTTTATTTTCCTGCTTAATTTCTATATGAATTGCCAGATGCAAGTTTCTGAGGGAGTTTATGGTTATGTTTGCCTCCAAAGCCCGTGGGGAGTCAGGTGAAATAGAAGGGAAGGTCTAGGTCTGGTCCTCTTTGTTTGTAAAACCTTATCTGTCATGAGGTGACTGCGTGCATGCTGACCTGTAGTTACTATTGCACTGGTGACAGATATGTTTCATGTACGAGTGCTGGGATTGTCCTGTGTAATGTGTGCTCCATCACTGAGTTTGTCCAGCACCAGCCTGACAGGTTTTGCTGGTGGTGGTACCCTTAGCACCTACTTGGTTGTCTCCCCAGCTTCTGTAGGAGGTCCTGGAACCTGAGAGTACTTGTGACACTGGGGCTCCTTGCTGTAGATGTAAGAATACTGCATCTGTGTGCTGTATTCAGGATGGCAAAGAGGTAATGAAGGTGGGGATGGAAGAAACACCTGGAACCCCCTTCATCAGAGCTATGCACAGAAATTAGGCCACGGAAGGCAACATGCAGAGAGGCTTCCTTTGCTGTGCCGGTACTGCAGTGTTTGTGTCACCATCAAGTCCCCTGTCCAGCTGCAGGCTGGAAGCAGCTCTTTAGGAAGATCAATTGCTTTTGTGCTGTAGTGCTTCCGGGCACAGATCAGGCTGCTGTACCTCTGCCTTTAATGTAGGGTGGTGTGTGGAGGTTTGTACTGCCAGCGATTTGAACATTTCCAGGCTGGTCAAGGCCTATTTATACTTGGCACAGAGCCCGTGAAGCTCCATGCCATCATTTCTGCCTGGCATTCCTATCTGCCTGAGCTGCTCTGACTCAAAGGCATTTACAGGTGACCTGACTGCTTGCCAGGAAATACTTATCTCTGCAGTGACTGTGGCATGGCAGGGGAATCTGCATTTTGGCTGAAAGAGGGGGAACTGGATGTCCATCAGCACCAGACTTAAGAGTGGCATAAGGTTTGTGAGCTGGATCATATTTGCTTGCCATATCCATCACAACATCTGTGAGAAAAAGAACAGGAGGCAGGCTGACCCACATTGTGCAGCTGCAAGAATTGTAAAGTCAATTCCATGCAGGAAGCCCCAAATGAGTCCTTTATACACAATGCATTACTGTGTATTCACTGCTTCAGTGACGTGGTTTCCAAGCTGTTTTTTTCTTTTGTCTTTCCCTTTTTCTTTTTTTAATTTTTTTTTTTTTTTTCAGGTGATAAGAGGGAGGTAGAAAACATTTTATCATGTTTCTGTTAGTGCTTCTTCTGAAGCACTGTATTCCTCACCACCTCCATGCTCTGTCTGGATGCCTGGCTGGCTGTGCCAGATGAAACTACAAACCCTGCATAATATGCCATGTTCTCCTCCCATAAGTTTCCCTTTCATGCTATTTGTTCCTTCATCTCTCTCCAGAGATGGAATGATTTATGCCGACATATATAGCTATAAATGAGACATTTTTCTACATTTTTTTTGAGGTAAGAACAATGGTGCAAAGCTGTCCTACTACCAGCGAAAATAAACACAAAGAAGCAGCAAAACTAGTTGTTAGCCATTAAACAATATAGTTTTATTTTCTATAAACATTTCAAATAAGAACAAGTGAATGATTACTGACAGTTTTTAACAAAGGCAAATAGTAATGCAGCCAGTGAAGTATGTGGGATTTTTTTTTAATATAATTTTTATTTTATCTTAACTGGTTTCGATTATTTCTGGTTCATGTTTGTTTTACTCGAAATTTTGGAAAGGAGAGTGGGATTCAATATAACTGAATTGCTTCTTCATGTCTTACAAATGATGTTGCTCATCAGTAAGTGGAATGTGAGTAGCAATGAGCTGAAATGCTAAAGAGAAATGTTGGTGCAGGAGTGAATAAAAGTTTTTGTAATACTTGTCCTATTTATATCTTATGCTGTCCAAAGGAGATGTGAATTAATTTTGCTGGAAGTATTTAACAGACTATTTTTGTTGGATTAATATTGATTTTGTAAAGTTCATTTTATGTAATTGCCTTGACCTTTACTTGGGGGCTGAAGTCAGTCTCACATTCTTTTCTGAAAATTTGAATTATCTTGGTTTCAATGTGATGTAAAGAGGTAAAACTCACACCTCAAAGATAATTGTTAGTAAAAAAGTATGTTCTCATCTATCTCTAGTTAGCTCTGAGACTGCTTTATGCTGTGGGGATGGTTCAGCACAATCAATTTTAACTCTGTGTACTAATCTATAATGATCAAGTTAAAACAATCATGCTTTGGTGAGACCTGCCTTGAGGGGAAAGGAAGTTTTTCTGAAAATACAAGATTACTCAGCTGGAACAGTGAAAACATACACTAAACATGTAGGTCTAGGCACTATTTTTCCTTGTGTATGAGGACCCTGATTTGCATCTATTCCTTTAAGTCAAATCAATTTTGTTACAAGGTTCTTTGAGCACAGGAATCTTACCATTCTAGAGTCCAGAACTGTGGGGTTTTGATCTAGTAGGCAGGCTTGCCAAGAGAATGTGTCCTCTTACATTTCAGTAAACTGTGGCTTTGGTTTTTGTTTTCACAGTAACTTAAAACTATTTTTCTTTACATTGTGGCTGAGATATTGCTACTTACCAGAGGGCCTCCAATGCTGATATTTTAAAGGAATGGAAAAGTTTAATCACACACATAGGTTTTATTAAAACCTTGGCATTTTGCTAAGTATTCTTTCAGGCAAATTCATAATCAGCACTTTTTCTTTGTGAATTGTCATATGCTTCAGTGGACAGTGGGCAGGATTTACCAGCAGCATAGGAGGTCTGTGAAAGCCCAGGCATTTAGTGCAGTGAATGTTGTAACAAGAAACTATTAGCACTTTGCTGCTTGCAGCAAGAATAGCTCACTAATTCAGTTTAGTAAAATATGGTGATATTTTAGTGCCAATAATCAGATCTGGAGACTTTCAAAAACAACAGTTACGGTGTATTGTTTCTGCTGTCCCATGGCAAAGGCTTTAGGCATCAAAACTGTTTTGGAAAGCAATATATATATATAGTATTGCTGATGCTAGTGATCCATGTATTCACTGAATAATTTCTTTTGTTTGCTGTTTTGCTCTGTAGTTCAGACAAGACAAAGCAGCTCTTTTTTATGAAAAGGAAATGTAAGAACATAACTAGGGCAAGATATAAACCCTAGCACTTCTGTCCTAAACAGGAGGCAAATGGCCTCATAGCAGTTATGCACAAATGAGTATGTTGTAGTAAGTTGAAGCTGAGAGCAAATTTTGGCCAGAATTGCCATCAATCTCAAAAGTTATATAACTAGAAGCTGTTAAAGAAAATCAGTGTTGTCTGGCTTGATTATGAATTTCCAACACAGTTCAAGTACTTGCTTCTAATATTCCCATGTTATTAATGTCGTTTAGAACACCAACTGAATTAGGCTTGCCTTGGGAAATTACAGATGTTGCACGTTTTCCCAGGGATTCAGGACTTCCATGGATAGAATTCATTGGTGCAATAGCCAGTTGGGGTGTGTGGCCTCTGTAGACTTGGAATACTAATTTTCTCTCCTGTAGAGTTTGCTGTATGCCATTTGGGTAAGTAGAGGTTCATGCCCTACAGTTTCAGACGGGCTCCGTTTCCCCACTAATTCTGTTTCTATGATCATCTGTACTATTAGCGTGTCCTAGAAAAGGATGCTGCCAGCTGGCCAGTACCTGACACACAGGCATTAGCTGCCACTGGGGAGAATCAGGGTGAAATTAGTCATTTAGAATACTTTGGCACAATGAAGCCCCGAACCCCTGGTGAATGGTAGTATGTTAGACAGAGGAGCATTATTTTACCGGTGCAGTGCCAAAGAGCCACTGTTCCAATACAGGCTTAAAGGAAAGTCAGACCTCTGAAAATAAATGGTATTAAGGAGAGCTAGTGAAAACTTGCTAGTGAATAAGAAAGTACATAAATGAGATAAGCATGCCAAATACTGTGTTAAATGCTATGGAACTGATAGGGCATGAGACCCTTATATTCTTCTCAGGTTCCTGAATTTGGTCAAAAGGAAGCTTGATAAACCAGAAAAAAACCCACATTTCAGTTTTAATCCTTTCCTCCTGAGTATTTTCCCAACAGAGAAACGGCTGACTATCAAGTTCTCAAAATAAATGCTAAAGTAATGGCACCCCAACACATTGTACAGAAATTTCATAATGTAATGGGAGTTAGTCTTACACTGTGATTTATCTGGATTACTCATTTCCTTATTTTGAAGAATACGTGTATTACAGGATCAATGCCTTGAGGCATGCTTGTTGGTAGTGATGTTTTCAATGCTCATGTTACTACTCAGATGTGCTTTCTTCTTTAGGGGAGGAAACAAATATGCAGAATTAGTCTGTTTTCACAGTATATGTAAATGACAGACCTATGAGAATGCATTTTGCAGCTTTTCAGAATACATTGTGTGTTAAATCAGATACACATAAAATGCATGAGCTCTATACTCTTGATGTAACAGTCATTTCTGCATAGTTCCAGCTAAAAGAACTCCACAGAAGAATCCAACTTCATCTTGTACAAGAAAGTGATCTGCTATAATACATAATATCAGCATATTTTAGACACATGACTAAATTAAATGTTTCTTATTTATCAGTAGGCTAACAGGGAGTCCAAAACTTAGCCAAGTGGAAATAATATTGTGAAGTAAAGATCTTCATTAAGGTGGAGTAATTTTCTAAAGAAGTTTCTTCTCTTTTCTTTATCTGATGAGAGTGGCAAATTTAAGTTGTCATCTGAATAATCGGCAGAGAAGAGAACCCTAAGGATGTTCAGACTGTGGAATGGGGAGGGGTTTCCCTCTGTTGTTTTTGGTCTTTTTTGTTCTGTTTCAATTAAAATTAGACTATACTGGAGTCATATGGATAAAGAAATATTTCTGCATTTATCTTTGACTGGGCAAGATAAAACCTAAACAGAGTTGAGACTACAGCTGGCTGTGTATCGTCCATCTACCTTGGATCTTATGCAGAGATTTGCACAAGGGCCAGATGTAAGAGGAATCCAACAGGTGCTGCCAGCAGGTCACCTGTCACCTGCTCTCTTGGCCTGCAGGACATGGTTTGGAAGTCCAGGGAAATGGATGATGGAGATCAGATGTCAGCTTTTCACAGATCACATGCAGAGAAACTGGAGCTGCCTGCATGTATTTTAGTTTATCATTGTGTCTGAAATATCTGGTGTCTTGTGCAGGAACAACAAAATTATGGACAAATGATGATGGCATTTTAATTTCTTTTGTCCCAAAACCCTGGTGTGTCTTTTCACACAAAAATCTCATTTAATGTTCCAGGGTAAATCTGTAGGGGATTTTCTGCATAAGAAAATGCATGAATACTTGAAGTAAAAGTTTCAAATAAAAGAATAGGGGATGTCTGGGTTATTTGTTACAAGAAATACTTCTTGTCTAATCAGATAACCTTGACATTAGTACCCTGTGCTTTATGCACACACATTCTTCAGTATGGGGAGGAACTCTAACGCAGAATGCTCTGAAAGATCATCCTCATCCGTCTTTGTCCCCTTTATGCTTGCACAACAAAAGTGTAAGAGTGTGTTAGGAATAAATGGCAGTAATGTACTGATGGGAATACTCTCAAAGTGGACAACACAGCCTGGATAAAGCCCAACACTTAAGGGTATGAAGCCTGTGATTAATCCTTAGATTCACATACTGTGTGCACTCTAAAGTCTACAAAGCTAGTTTGAAAATGATGGTAGCTCTTATGCAATAAAGATTTATCAAGAGGTGTGTATTTGCAGGTAGGGAAGTGATAAGCACCAGGATGTATTAAGGTTTGAATAATTTCCAGGCATTTGAGGAGAGCTGCTAAGAAAGCCCTTCTCCATGATGCAGTTTCTGTGAAGTTTTGGGAACACAGGAACAAAGCCAGGCCAAAAAAATAGTAGCTTTATCCTTTTTCCTTTGCTGGGGATCTTCCTCCAGAGTCTATGAGCTGCTTCTATTCCCTACCACCTCCTGTGATTTTTTTTTTTTTTCTTTTTTTTCTTTTTTCTTTCTTTTCCTCTGAGAAGCACCACGTGATTTCCAGTGTTCACCTCTTTTTCTGAGGAGACAATATTTTGGGATAGAAAGTGTCCTTTAGTCTCTGATTTCTGTATGACACTGGTTTATTTTAAGATGTGAAATGCGTCAAAAACTTTCTAGCTATTTGTGTTTATCTGTAGACATGCTGTTAACTACCAACATCCTTTGCTTTTTACAATTGTCATTTCCAATGCTGTCAATTTACCTTCAAAAGATAAATAGGTTTTCTTTAAGAAAATTAAATGACTGACCCTACCAGTATTTGATAATTGATGGCTGTATTTTTACACATACTACGTAGTTATTCCTATGCTAGCTATGGTATTCATTACCCTTTTGAATCCCAGGCTACTATTCATAGCAAAGGCAAGAATCTGCACAAGAAAACCTGTACTTGATTAATGTCCTTAATTACTCTGCTCCGGACCAAAGAGTAATATTTCTTACTGTCTCCTGTTACTAATCAGTTATGTCTCTAAGCACTTGGATCAATAGCCTATATTTTTTTTTCCTTCAGAACCATGCTTATTGTGTTAGTAGGAAAGTATGCCTAGAAGAAGCTTGCAAATGTTAACTAAAAATCTTCAGGAATTCATTATTGATTTTCTAAAAGTTTGTCAAATTTGAGACATTACACCAGCTCAGCAGGTGGTGGTGGTTGTTTGGTTGTGGGTTTTTTTGGGTTTTTTTTTTTTTTTTTGGGGGGGTTTTTTTGGGTTTTTGTTTTGTTTTGTTTTGTTTTGTTTTGTTGTTTTTTTTTTTTTTTTAAACAGAATATTCCTGAGGGGTTATCAGCCAGCCCTGCAGAGTTCTGGGACATTAGGCAAGGTAGTATTTTATATGTGCAGGTGTTCATCTCTTGACTGCCTGTTAAGGCACAAGCTCATTTCCACTTTATGCTAGAGCAGCTCCTTGCCAAAGTAACGGTGTTCTCTCAGGAATGCACTTATATATCACTTTAGGCACAGCACTGTGTCAACAGCTCTCCGGGCTGAGGCAGTGGGATCTTAGCCTGGATGCTGTACCCACATACAGACATGATTTAAACCAGTTGTCCTTTGGCTTCCACTGTAAATTCAAGGTTAGCTGTGTGGCTGTCAGCGGTCTTCTCCATGTGCTTCGTGGTGGTTTGCACCGCCATGGGCTCGCTGCCCTGGGCCTCCTCTTGCTCTTCATCCTCTGAGTTGTGTCATTAGAGCCTCTACACACATTGTTGAATGAACTATCAATACGATGTGTCCTTAATTTCTTTGGCAGCCTCATGGGGCCAAGGTGACAGTGAGAGAGGATTTAGCTTGAACCTAAAAGAGTAGGTTCTTATTCATCCCCATAACTTTTGAGATCTGTGCTGTGTGCCAAGTATATGCAAACTTGAAATTGTCCTAACATGAAATTGTTTAACTATATCCTCAATTCATACCTATAACCCTGATCTAACTGCAGGTATCTTACTATCTTAAGAGTGATCATCAGGAGGATGGGGACAGACACTTGTCAGCGGAGACCAGCAGCTTGATAAAGGGCAATGGGCACAATCTGAATCATGGGAAATTCTATCCGAATATAAGGAAAACCTTATTTACATTGGGAGTGACTGAACAGGCTGCCCAGAGAGGTTCTGAAGTGTCCTTCTCTGGAGACACTAAAAATCTGCCTGGGTATGATCCTGTGCAACCTGCTCTAGCTGATCCTGCTTTAAAGAGGCCTTGGACCAGATGACCTCCAGGGGTTCTTTCCAACCCAGCCATTCTGTGATTCTGTGATAATACTGACAACTAACAGTCTGCCCTTTGCTCCCTGCAGTGTTCAATCATAAAGGCAAAACCTTGCATGGCTGTTATTTTTGTGGAGAGTGGGAGGAAGAGAAATCCCTGAAGTGAAAGTGATAGGATGTGGATATAACAGATTTTAATTGCTGCTTTCTCAGACTGTCTGTAGCCTGACTAAAACAGATTTTCCTGCTGATTCGCATGAAAGAAGACAGTGTTTTAAATATTGATGTGTATGTGAAGGGATTATAAAGTGCCCAGATGGACCTCTTTGACTGTACTTTTCTGATAATGTGTGCTGTGTTTTTTCTAATTGGCAGCCACTGGGTTCCAGTCCAGCACATTATCCCTCCTGACCATTGCTGTTCCCCAGGCAGGGTGGCTGCCTGATGTTCTTTCTGCTAGTTGCTGAATAGTTCAGGTATGTGACTAACATAAAACCAGAGTGAATAGGGGCATTTTTTTCTTATTTTTGTTTTGTTCAATCTTTGGTTGATGAACTATTTCACTTGAGCCAGGATGTAAGTACTTTATTTTTAAACTACAAAGATACCCAGCAACTCAGATTTTCAAGTTCACTGAAGCAAAATGAATCATCAGAGGGTTTGAAGTTTATTTAAGTTTTACAGGTTGGGGTTTTTAAATGTTTTTCAATTAGAAAACATAAACTATTTTTTTTTAACATGGGTTCACTACTGTGTTTGTCACCTGGGACTGTTTCGTGTAAACACATTATACACTCTTCCTCCTCTCCAATTGTCTAGCTCTAACCATGTGATTTCAGCAAGACAGCCATCTCAAGGATTTTTTGATGTAAAGACATTTTGAACGAGTTCAAAGGGTTAACAGACAGGACAGGAGAGAGGCTATTTCTGTATCTGAGACTTCAGTGGGAATGATTTACTGTGAGCAGAAGAACATATCTCAAAAGTAATCTTTTTATCTGTCTCTGCTTGCAGAAAAAATTATGATGATGTAAGGATATCTATAAGGCACAATTTACATGGCACCTTTTGGCTGATGAGAAATGGCAGTCTCAAAATGACTACGGAGATTAGGAGTTTTTAGCCTTGTTTCCAAAAATAATGTACTCACGGAATTGTTGACAATTTTTTCTGGTTTAACCATTTCACCAAGGCATTTATTACATGTATGTCAGAACCCAAAATAATGATGCAAATAGAAGCCTTATCAATCAGCCAGTTAAATTTTCACATTCTTTTGACATAGCTTTTTTGGTCTTTGGAGTAAATTTGACAGCTTCATGTGATGCTGCTTAACACAGCTTGAAGATGTGCTGCATGATTCTATGCTGTTCGGTGTAACTGGCAAGAGTAAGGGTAAAAAAGCAGGAGTATAATTTCAAAAGTATCAGTGGTACTTTGAGACTTAAATACTACTGATATTTAAGTCTCAAAGTCTACTACTAAATGCCCAGGTTTTCTGAGTCAGTGTGACTTGAATTTGTGGGACACTTGAATGCTCTGCATTATTTCCCTCCTTTGCTCTGAATTCAGCTCAGGCATTTTAGATGCAAGAACCCAAGACCTGATCTCATGCAGGGTTAGTGCGGTTAAGAGTGCTTGAAATGTAAACTTTTTGGAAAAATAGATACTTTCCTTCAGATACTGTTGGAGATGTTTCTGAGGTATCAGCAGAGAAATTTTTGATGAAAATAAATGAGGGCACTTTGGAGCTTTTTGTGGCCTGGTGTTAGGACACTCATGTGGCACTGGGAGTCCTCAGTTCAATCAGATGCTTTTCTTCAAGCCAAGCAGACCAGCACAGCTTTCCTACTGTTGTGAGGGAAGATTTTAATCACAAAATACTTAATTTGGAGTCTGTCTCTCTAAGAGATTTCTTTTTTTCCATCCTTGTTTGTGAATGGGAGGACCAAAAAAAAAAAAAAAAATAGTCCTTGGCCTTTTATGGCAGTGAGATAGGGGGTTTTTGTTTTTTTTTATTTATTTATTGGTCCATAAATACTCGCTTTTTTTCCTCCTATTCTCCTCCTAGAATGAAGGAATACGTTGGGGTTCACCGTGAAAAGCCTAGCGTACTTTAAGGGTAAAAAGACTAAAAAGACAAAATATTAAGCCATGCCCATCTACCCCCTACAGAGCAAAACCAAACTTTTATTTCCAAGGTTTCATAAAAACTCCTATGATGTCTTTATTCTTTTGTATTCCGACATCGCTTTTTCATTGAGTCTGTATGGCTGTGACTCCACTAACGCTCTTGAACAATTTTGTGTGTCCTCAGGTGATACATCCTTCAGAAAGGCAGTGGTAAAGATCAGTTATTATATCCTGTGTGACCTTTTGGTTTATCATTTCAAATGACCTGCAGCAGACTCTGCCTAAGGCGTGCAGTCGCTTTGTGGCACAGTGGTTCCAAATGTCAGTATCTGTTTTCATTCTGCATGTATTTTCCAAGTAGCTGTTTGTTAGCTTAGGTGGAGATGGGGAAGACGGATGAGTACCTCAAGGGGATTGGATTTTAGGTGAGGCTAGCTAATGAAATAAATTGTATGGTGATAATTGCTGTATAACACTGTATGTAATCACTTCTATGATGACTATAGGCAAAGTCAAGGATACTATAGCAAAAATCACCTAGATTAAAAAATGAAATTGAAAAATTGATGGGACAAGCCCAGCAGTGATGGGACCAGAACTGGCTTCATGATGAAGCAACCCCAAACCACAGCAATTTTTCTGCCCTGAACA
This sequence comes from Hirundo rustica, assembly GCF_015227805.2. Classification (NCBI taxonomy): domain Eukaryota; kingdom Metazoa; phylum Chordata; class Aves; order Passeriformes; family Hirundinidae; genus Hirundo; species Hirundo rustica. The sequence goes on along the minus strand of NC_053457.1, from coordinate 11,544,333 downwards.
ATTATTGTAACAGGTGGAGCCCAAAGTCATGGAATAAATAAACTCCATGCACACTCACAGGAATAGTGCATAGCCTCAGGGAATGATACCTATATATGTGTGTGTGTGTATAACAAAGGACCAAGATGGTGGCTAACTGGGATGCATTGCAAAATGTGGGACCTAGGCATGACATGAATGGTATGGAAGAAGGGGTGGATACTGCCCTGGTTTAGGCTGGGATAGGATTAATTTTCTTCCTTGTAGCTGGTGCAGCTATCAGGCACAGCTGGCACTTCCTGTGCTGTGTTTTGAATTAACTATGAGAAAAATATTGATAATACACTGTTATAATAGTGGCTTAGCAGTGTTTATGTCAGGAACTCTTCAGTTTCCCCTGCTCTGCCAGTGAGGAGGTGCACAGGAAACTGGGAGGGAGGAAAGGCAGAACAGCTGTCCTGAACAGTTCAAAGGGATATTCCACGCCCCAGAGTGTCACACTCATTATGAAAACTGAGGGGGGTGGCCTGGAGGTGCCAATCAGTAGTTGTGGAAGGATTGGGCATCAGTCAGCTGGTGATGACCTGTATTGTGCATCACTTGTCTTTCCTGGGTTTTATTTCTCTCTATTATTACTATTATTATTACTATTATTATTATTATTACTGCGTTTTACTTTATTTCAATTTTTCAACAATTCTTGGCTCACAAGTCTTACCTTCTTCCAATTCTACTCGCCATTCTCCTGGCTGGGAAAGGGGGAGGGAGCGAGTGGCTATGTGGTGCTTATTTGTCAGCTGGGGTTAAACCACAAACTGAAAATGTGGAAATATTTATACTGGGTATTTGGGATCTGCTTAATTGGTAATTTTCTAAAATCCTTTCATAATTACAAATGAGACTTGTGTGCTTTTTTGGTAGGGAAAATACTGTAAAATTTAAAAGGCTTTGGGGTTTTAATTTCTTTGCAGAAAACCCCTTAGAGTAGGTGAAAACACTGTGTAACGCTCAGGGAAAGTCATTAAAGTTTTCAATTTAAATTGATTACAAGGAAATGATATGCCAGAGGAAAAAACAATAGATGAAAAGAAGCGTCCTGGATGGCAAGAGAAGATGAATGCTCTGTGTTTTCCCCACCTCAGATTGTCCATGACAAAGTATGATTGTCTAATATCTCAAGATGAGGAGGCTAATACAAGGCCATAAATCACAGTGAACAGCTTTTCAAATAATAAAGCAGTCTGCCTTCTTGCTAATAGGCCCCAAGGTAGGACCCTGAAAAGAAGGTTAGCACTCACCTCCCTGAGGGTGACAATGACTTTTGCATAGTGTGTATTCACACATGGTCTGGGGAGACAGCTGAGAACTCAACATATTGCGAGTACAGCAGATTTGTAGCCTGCTTGTTAGTTACTTATATGTTAATACTAATAGGAAATTTACAGAAGATGTGATGCTTTTGTACAGTTTAACTCACATCCATTATTTAGACCCATATAACCAACATAAGTGTAGAATTGGGATCACTGTGTGTTGTATGGTTAGGTTCCATTTTTGCAGAGAAAATTTTAGAGCTGGAGCTCATGCATGAGGCATTGTTATTTGTGCCTCTCTCTTTCTCTTCTGACTTTTTTTGCCCAGCCTTACTGACTGAGAAAATGTACTTTTTCATATGAGAGCCTTCACATATAAAGTGAAGCAAAATATTCATTTAAGTCTTTCTTCCCATGGATAAAAGTTGAAAGAATCCAGACTGAGAACAGCAGATCAAAAAGTGTGAGATAAATATATTCATAATCTATAGGCATTTTGAACTGCATAACTAGGAAGGAGATTAGGGTGTTTTATTCTCTCTAAAAGAATTACCTCAATGGGGGTAGAAAATTAATGGCCTTGTTTTAAGAAAAATCAAATATCTAATGTGATGACAAGATTTTATGCACAGCCAGGACACTAATAGTTTCATTGATGGAAAGACAGAAGAGGTCCAAATATCAGCTATTTGTTTTCTAATTAATTTTCTGTTGTTGTTGACTTCCATATAAACATCTAGTTAACAGGAAGCATCTTTGCTTTCTTTCAGTTAGAATAGAAAATTGAGAAACAAAATGATTCCTTCTGATACAGGTTTGTTTGTATGCCTTTGTGTGCGTTGGAACTTGGAACATTGTGAAAAACTTGCAAAATATGGGATGATTTTTTTCAAACAGATTAAAAATAGTGAAATATAGCAAACATCATTTGCTTGGGTTTTTCTGTCATTGTATTGCTGAAGTTAAGAATTTGGCTCAATAAATAAAAAATACTGCATCTTCATATCTAAATAATATCAAGCAAAGGAGACAATTTACAGAAATCTGAAATTTTAGTACATCCTCACTGCAAGATTGAAAAAATGAAATATGTTACTACAAACAAAACTAAAATGGAACGGAAACAAAGCATCTTGGTGGATGTTGAACTTTACAGCAGTGTTGTCAGTTAAAATACAAAACTTCTGAAATCTATCAGTTGAGCTGAAAAGTGTTTGACTCATACTGGTTGTTATCTTCGCAACTAACTACACTTGTTAATATTAATAGGAATAATTTGGTGGACTACTCAGTGGGATAATGGAATTGATTCTCTTTTGAGCCCTGCTTCTAAACACCTTGGCTTTTAGTACTTTTGTTGAATCTAAAATAGATCTTTCCGTCAGATTTGAGCTCTGAGGTTAAAAAGCACAGTACTGAGAATTATTACTGAAAGATGCTAAGATATTACAAGAATAGGTGAGTCTTGGTGCACCTCTTTAAGCTTCCTCACACCGTCTTTCTTCCTTTTGAAGATTTATTCATTTTTTTCTATATGTATCTCCTAAATAAAACAAAAAAACCCTCCACTTATAATAATTATGATAATTTAAATAAAAGGGAACACTGTGTTTTGGAAGAGAAGGGAAATGAGAACTTAAGGGACCAGAGCTCTGAAGTTGTATTTCCTTTGCACAGATCCTAAAACATGAGAAAAGGAAATGTGTATATAACTTTTTAACTTTCTCTTGAGTATCTTTTTTATAGAAAAATTAAAACATTAATTTTGTCATTATATAGGTTTTGTGGCACTTCAAAAACAATTTTTCATTCACTTTTCAACCTTAGAAACAGTGACTGCCTTTTGTCCTTCTTTCATGTCGAGAACATGAAAACCACCAGTATAAACCCAAAACCTTTCTCAATGTAAATGTGGAACAATCTTACATGAAGTGAAACTGCATTCAAAATAAGAACTATACACTCAAACTAGTTCAAATAATTAAGTTAATCAATTGAGCTAAAACATCTATTTCCCAGAGAAAGTAGCCCTAAGCTTTATAACTGTCTTATAAATGAGAAAATCCCTATTGATTGTCTTGATCGACGGTGGTCCTGAATTAAGAGGAAGTTCCATGTGCAGCTTATATAACATCAAAGGGAAAACTCTCTTTGTATGACATTTAAGTATCTCTGTCTTAGCCTTGTCCTACAAGACAGAATCCTTTTCTTGTAAGAGGTACACAAGGGGATTAAGACAAAATGTCATGGATTCACTGCAGGTTAATCCTCCTACAAAGGAAGATTTATTTGGGTACTGTTTCTTCTTTAATGTTATTCTTTCTGTTGGTTTGTCTTAAGTTTTAAAATTATTCTCTGGTAGAGAAGTCCCTGTCTATCTTAAATGCAGGTTGTTCTGTACACTTCCCTTGGAGGTAACACACCGGGGTGCATACATCTTTCTGGAACAATTCCTGTGCTCTACATGGACCAAAATTCTCTCAATATTGACAGTCTAATACAAGCTAAAATAGTATGGACCTCAAACCCACACCTTTGAACCACATTTGGTTTAGTACGTGGAGTGAATCCCATTTCAAACAACCAAATTCACTTCCAAATTTTAAAGATTTTACTGAATCATAGCATTTGAGTTTATGAAAACTGGAGGAAGTTTCAAACTACAGACGGGTAATTTAGAATGCAGCTTTTGTGGCATCAGCAGCAATATCTGTGCGACAATTATGTGTGAAAAAACTAGTTTCAGATATTTTCCAGTATAAAATGATTTTAAAATAATTTTTTGTCAGTGGCTAGGAGATAAAATTAGTATTTTAGACTCTGTGAGAATGAAATACTTACATAATTTATTTAGGGTAGAAGACTAGGAGGACCAGATAGTTTTCACAGAAGTAGCTCCAATGAGTTCATGTGTAAAACAAATATTGCTAGGACAAAAAATTATTTTGTATTCTAATCATGTTCATATTTCCTGTTGTCAGTTGTATAACAGCAGTGCATCAAACATCCAAATGAGTTGAGATGTGTTTTGCTGATTAGTGGAGCAGATGGTACATCTCAATTAGGGAAAAATATTTTCTGTTGGCTTATTATACTTTTAAATTAAATTCAGTTCGAGTGGAAGATCAAACATAACAAAACAAAGGATTTTTTTCTGGTTCTTTTATCATCAGGCTGGGTATTGTACGAAATAGTAACGTATTACTATTAAGTAGTAACGTGAATGGCAAACAAAGCTGATTATTCTATTTAATTCTTTCCCATTGAAATATTAATATGATGATGTAACAAAATAAGTTAGGGACTGGAACTTAGCAAGTGAAATCAATTTCGTTTGATTTGCACAGAAGTTACCCTAGATGTGAAGGGATGGTGGAAAATTGTGCAGAAGAAGCAGCAGGTTGCAGGTGACAGCATCAACCAAAGCCTTGCATGAAGGGCAGCTGATTGTAGAACGGATTATCTGACTGTGAGCTTTATAAGATGTGATTTATCTCGCCTCTAGTTTTTAGAAAAGTAGTTGTTGTAGTAAAACTTCTTAGGTCACGTACCAGATGTGCCAGGCACACTATCACGAAGAGAAGAGTAATAAAATATGAAAATATTAATTTCTCGTGTTTGCTTCTTTTGCAAAGGAAATAGTACAAGGACCACAAAACTGAGCAGGGGAGGTATGCTTCCTTCTGTTTCATTTAATCCAAAGCTGCTGTCATGTAGAATATAGTTTTCCCTAAACTGCATAAAAAACTTTAGATATAATAATGTAAAGTGAAATAGTATTTTATTGTAAGCTACAGTCTGATGGAGAAAACAGAATACTAGGAATTCACTTGGCTAAGTCCTGTCAGGAACGCAATTAGAAGATATGAGGTTAACTGCTACAATGGACACTGATTATACATCAGTGACTTGGATAGCCTTAGAATTATAAGGAAAGGGATTAAATTGTCTTTGATTTCACAGATCCAATTGAAGAAGTAGAAGCACAAAAAAATATTTGTGATATTAATGCTGTGATTACTCCAAAAAATGTGTACTTTTGTGACAATCCTTTCATTAGAAATAGATCCCTAATTAGTTAAAATTGTATCACTACCACTTTCAATTTTTTGTTTGGAAAGCTATTTTGTTGCGTTCTGAATAAAAAAGCAAAGGAGTTGAAGGCATTCTGAAGGAAATGGGTCACATTTATTCCTGATGCAATCAACCTCTTTGTCAATGGATAATGAATTATATAAAGAATGAGTTTTGCCTTACATTGAAAGAGAAGCTGACCTTCTTTCAAAAAAACCACAAATGGGCAAAAGTGGTTTTCTTAGTCATTTTCTACCTGAATGCTAAGTGTTTATTATGATAATTCATTTATCATTCTAAATATTTAATTGTAAGACAGTCCTTGAGGTTTTATACTTCCTGTTGCTATCAGGTCAAAGCATTTCTACCAGGTTCATTTGAAATAGGCAGTTTGGCTTTTCTCTAAACATTTTTTATTGTCTTCTGTTTTATGGGGGGTTTTTCGTATCAGAGCATCTTCCACTAACTTGCATAGAATAATTATAAACAGTTATTGGTCTCAACTAAGTTTGAGAATGTAAACACTGCTTCCTATGAAGTCTTCAAATCAGCCATGAAAATGACAGATTCTTCTCTGTCTATTGTCCCTGGCTGTGAGAAATAATAGCCTAAAGACCCGATATTTGCAACTTTAATTATATTTTATTTGTTCAAAATAGTCAAATACTCGAATACTGTTGAAGCTGAGACCATGGAATATTTTTCCTTAGTTTGTTCAGCTGAAATTCCTTTGAGGTGCTTTTCAGAACAGCCAACTAACCCACTGCACTTTATTTAGTAAAAACGCTTAAATGGTATCTGCAAGTGCGGTCTGACGTTGGGAACACTGGCTATAGTCATGGAAAACAGACTGTATTATTCAGAAGGTTCACTGCAAAATGTGGCTGTTTTGATGGTGGTCAGAGGCTTTACTCAATATACAGGTTTTTGTTAACCTCTCTGTGTCAGCTGGTAGGCAAGAAGCTCAAGGTTCAAACTGTGTAACCAGCCAGCCTAGCACCCATTACTGGGAAACCCTGGCACTTCAGGTAGAGAAGTCAGTGCTTGGATGAGCTGGTAAAACTAAATTATTTCTGCACTAGAGCTAAACTTTCTGTGTCAAGTTCAAAAAATATTAGTATATCTAAATGACTTGCTTGTTTCTTGGAAAAAAAGAACAGTTTTTCATAGTTGCCTTTTACTGTTTATTATCAGATGGTTCTGGTCACTCAGCTATTATCTGCGTTTAGCAATACAGGCAATAAATGCTACAATGAAAGTAAATGAATTTTTGTCTTAGGGTATAAAGTAATTAGAAAGTAAAATGTAGTGAGATTTTGCTTCTGTAGCAAAAAGGTTGTATTGACAAACACACAAGATCTAGAAAAACAGGTTATGAAAGTCAGTACTAGCTGGGACAGCAGCCAGAGCTTTTTTTCTCAACCGTTTTCTTTGACAATTTAGGACAGTATCAGTGGATTTCTTTCATTTTCTTCCTAGATTTTTTTCTGGGATATGAGAACTGCTACTTTATGTTGTACTTAAAGGAAATATAAAAAAGTGCAAAAATCTAAAACTTAAAATTCAAAAGGCTATATTAATTTGCTCAAACTATATATCTCTATGTATGAGTAACAGTTATCTGTTATATGTAAGAAGGATCCGAAAATTTCAGTAGAGACTGATGTTAGCTGTAATCAATTCACATTCAGATTTATTTTTAATTTTATCAGGTGCAATTTTGTTTTTGCTTATTTTACTTAAAACTTTCCTTAAAGTACCTTCTTTCATTTTGCTCAGCTGGTCCCAGTTTAAATAGTGTTAGCTAAGCCAGAGAACCTGAATGTCTGTCCTTTATGATGTCTTGTATTTTGGCCTTGATTAGTGGTGTTGCTTACACTGTCAGTTATTAGTAGATACTGCTGGTGCTCTGCTCTTTGATCCTTTCAGCCTTTCATTCTGCCATGTCTGGTGAATAATGATGATGGGGAGAGCAAGGTCTGCTTTGTTCAAGGATTGCAGGCCACTTGACATGCATTACTTCTTCAGCAGTGCTTTCTGATATTTATGAAGGTAAAGCCTGATTCCAAAGTAGCATAATGTCAAATGAATACAAATCCAGAAAGTACAACGGGGCTTGGAGCAGGTCTTTGTATTGTGTTCTCCAAAGCAAAAAATAACAGCGTATAACTTTCAACTCTGTACAATGACACTTTCAATGCTGCAGGACTGGAAGCAAAGAATGGTCCTCCAGCTTTACTCAGCAGCCTACTGAGTTCTTTCAGTGAGCCATGAAGATGAATATTGGTCAATAGACTATGTCAAGAAGAAGGATAAAACCCCCAGAGTTAGGTCTTAATTACTATAGGATTTGGGGTTGAGCGTGGTTAGAATTATTTTTCTGGCCTCTGCTTTGCTCTTCAGACATTTGTCTGAGATAATTCTCGTATTCTTATTTAAAAGGAGGGGTGGTAGTCACCGGTACACTAATGGCAAACAACAGCAATGAGCTTACTCGTCCTGAGAAGGAGAAATTTGGCCTGTGTCTCTCCTGTGAGTTTGTGAATCCTTGCTGGCTGCCGGCTTGCTTTGCTTCGGAGGGTGCAGCAATATGATGGCCAGCATCCAGCCTTGGGCTGAGCTCTCCCAGAGACAGGGCAAGAAATGGGTCCCTACAGATCTGTCGAAGAAATATAGTAAACATGCCCTTGTATTCCACTGCTGATTTTCACAGCTTCATCATGTATATGTAATCTGGTAAGCAAACAATCCCATCCATTAAAAATAACAATAATGGCACATTTTCTCCCACATTCTGTTAAAGATTGAATTTAAAATTTTAAATATATTTATATTATTTATTTAAAGATATTTATATTATTATATGTGCATTTCTCCATCACACCTGCAGACCCCACCAGATAATACGTATTCAGACTCTCAGGCATTTTCACCTATTATTAAAACTAGTTTATTCTAAATTCACCAAATCCAAATTGGCTCTAGCTACTACCATAATAATTTGGCCTTTGTAATGACATGAGGGCTTTAAATCAGAGCTTATTAATTGTAAAAAATTGATATATAAGTGTGTGAAGAGAGTGCAGGAAGCGCAGAAGGTAACTTGATATTTAAATGAGTGTTCATATAGAAAGAGCATGAAATGCAGAAGGTAAAAGAACTGGAAACTGTTCAGATACTTGCATATGTTTTCTGTTTCCTCTCCACTACATAAACGCTTCCAACTAGCAAGAAAGTTAATGTTGGCTAAAAGGAAATTAGAACATGTTTGTGTCCTACTAAAGAAGGGAAATTAGTGAAATCTCTATGAGATACAAGAGTGAATAAAAAGGAAAGTATATATTTGAGGTAATGGTGTTGTCAGAAAGAGACCTTAAATAGTCTTCCATTTAATTCTCTTCATTTGAAATCTGTATATAGATTTCTCTTGTAAAGGTGACCAAACAAAATATTTCCTAACGTCTTCTTTTGTCACTGTTTCAGATTTCAACTGAAAATTCATTGTTGTTTTGACTTAATGCAAGCAATGTGCTTTTTTTTTCCTTCCTCATTGTGGGAACTGACTGAAACAGCAGAGCCTTTTGACCTGAAAGTGTTTAGGCAGAGTCAAGTCAGCATTCATGGCAGGTGAAGGAACCCATTACCTTTCTCATTGTTGCCCCTATTCATAACTCTTTTTTAGGTAAGTGCAGTGATATTTTTACTTTCATTACTTCCATAGTCCTGTATACAATATGAAATTGCTATGTAATACTGTAAGTCTACTGGGAAATAAGGTAAAGATTTGGAAAACAGTCAGAGAAAGAGTCATACTGAAAAATACTGATGGTGAAGTATCCTGTTTGCAGCATTTAAAAAAAAAAAAAGAAAAAAAAATCCCACAGCCAGCCTGTAACACACCTGGCCCATAGAGCAAAGATCCTCTCCCCTTCCAGCTGTGTCAAATGTATTCAAAATTTTTGTCTATTGGTTTTCTATGTGGCTATTACTGAGCAATAATAAATGCATGCAGTTTTTGCTGGTGTTTTTCCCCCCTCATACTTTGTCTTGACTCTCGCCAGATAGATGAGAAGAAAAATATAAAAAAGCAAGGTATCTATTGGTCTCTTTCAAAGATATTAATGAAACTGTTGAAGAAAAATTGCTTTGCAAATTAAACAAAATTTTTTTGCTGCTTCAAATTGATCTATCTCAACCTGGGCTCAAATTATGTCAGGAATTGAGCACTTAAAAATTATGATAGAATGTGATTTGAATGTAGGTTTGAATCAATACTGGAAAAGAGCATTAAAAAAATAGAGAAATCTAGTTCCATGAAGCTTCACTTGCAGTGGTGGATCAGTTCTGAACGATTTTCCATTAAGCCTGTGTTTGTGTGCTGGATTTTTAGCCCCCCCCAAGACTTGCATATACACATATTAGAGTAATAACCATTGTTTTGAGCGTTTCTACAGCGTACACACGTGCAACATGCTGCAGGTATTCCAGTATTTCAGCTATGCCAGCAACACCAGAAAAGCTCAGAAGGACTAAAGACTGAAATGCTAGCAGGCAATAGCTATTTATGTCATCCAGTGGAAGAGCCATTATTACTGCTATAAACTAGGAGGAAGTTGAGTATTTCTTAGGTTTAAAGCAGAATTGAGAAACCAGCAGCTGTGGAATTTTTTTTCTTTTTTTTTTCCTAGCAAAACAATATTATTTGCTTAAGGAGCAAATAATATTATTTGAGGGAAAAGCAGTCTACAAGCCACCTGCTTACCTTCCCCCCTGTATGGGAATCTCAGCATTAAACAACGAAATGTAATTTCAGGGACTGCAGAGAAAAAAAATATAGCATTATATCTGATTTATGGGATCTGTATGTTTAAAGCTTGGCCGACTGACAGAGAGTTAAGAATATAATAACTTTTTGTGAAGGATAAACATTAAAAATTAAGATAATTTATCTCCTTGCAGAAGAAGAGCTTATAATGTGGAATAATATATTGCTGTTGAGAAAAGAGAAATTTAGGCTGAACGCGAAAAATTTCCTGACAGGAAGTTTTATTATACAGTGCAACTGAATCTCAAGGGAAGACATAGGAACCCACTAGGTTCAGACATTTAAAACAGTGAGAAAAATGTCAGAAAAATGGTAGCTCTGTACAGATATTGCACAATTCATTATTAACCTGATATGCCTCTTTCATTCTCACCTTTCGTAATTTCATGGTTCATTAGCCAGCAACTCCTTTCTTCTGCCCTCTGGTACATCCAGGACAATTTCCAGGCAATTTGTAAAAATACATTTCTTACAAAATATGTGCAAGTTTTGTTCTGTGCCAGAATATTCACCAGCAACTCTTCTTATGAGATCACTTGTCTACCCAGACTTCTGCTGTTCCTGCTTTTTTTTTTTATTTTAAAAGGCTCTGGCAATGATGCGGTTACTTTCAGTCTGTTAACACTGGTTGGAAATATTTTTTTCTTTACCAAAATGGGAAAATTCAACCCTAATTAAAATGATCCTAAAATGAGCTGGGGCTTTTAGAAGAAAAATGTGTGTGTTCATTCTGCTTTCAGGCATTTTAAGACCTAAGCTGTTTAGCAGATGACTTGTTTCATGAGAATGGGAAACAAAAGGCCTGCAACCTCTGTTGAAAAATTCAGAAAAAGGACACAACTCTTAGAAAAGCTGTTAGAAAAGTTCTTGAGACCCTAACTCAAAGAAGAGTTGCCAGCCAGCAGAATTCATAAACTCAAAGCCTGTTCAACTTTACGAGACACTTGTTCATTCATTTTATAAGGACAGTTAATTTTCAGCCTTGTCTGAGGTGTCAGGGCTGTCAGCTGTGAGGAGGAGGATTAGCAAGCAAGTCAGAAAAAACCTTTTCCCCAGTGTGTCTCGTGTGTTGTCAGTGGCCTTTCAGCAGAGCTCCCTTCCATACAGCTGCTGGCTGCGACATCGTGGTGCGCTACAAACCCCTGCAGACCGCTGCTGGGTGATCTGCTGGGAAATTTTTCAGTCCAGCCTTGTTTCAGCGCTACGCTTTTAACTCTTTTGTTGCTTTAAAGACTCTAGCAAACGTTCAGAAATATGAAATACTGATTTAGTAGATGAAGAAAGCTCTGATGAATGTGTCATTTTTCCAAGTTGTTTTATCAGTGTGATACTCTCCAAGGTACTCCAGCAATATTTCATGTGAACCTGAGTTACTGGTTAGTAGCAAACGATTGCTTCAACGGGAAAATGAAGGAAACGCCAAATTGAAAGAACTGAGTTCTTCACTAGATGTGGCTTTTCTTGTTTTCTACTCTTCTGGGATATGTATGTTTGATAATATGAGGCTTCCTATCTACAAAGAGATCAGCATAAGGATTATTCACCTCTTCTTTCAGTCAGCTATTTAATAATGCTTACAGGTTACCCTGAGAATTGTCTGAGGACTGAGGCTAACTTTGTGGCTTTTTCCCCGTGCCCGTGGAGGTGGGTTGGTTCATTACATCTAAGTATTCCTTTGTTGATCAGTATCTGTGGCAGCCAACAAATGGGAAGTCATAATGTCCGTATTGTAGAAAATCAATTAAAACCCAACAAGTTCAACAAATTCCTTTATCTCCCCTAATCAATATTGAGATTAAAGTGTCTGATAAAATCCTTTGGGTAGTTTGTTGTACCTGAAGCTAAAGAAAAACACATAAGAATATTTTTTTACTTTGAAGGTTTTCTCACAGCTTTTTACTGCTACACAGTTAGGAGAAACAAGTCACTTACCAGAAATTAAACATTATTGCTGTCAAACTAAATTACCTGCTATATAAAATGTACATAGTAGTGCTCTGACTAACAGAGCAACTCAGGAATCTGAACGCTCTGAGGACTGAATTATATGTGAAGGTTTCTACTTTTCTAGTGAGAAAATTTAGTATAAGCTGTAATTATTTTTGTAAGGCAAATTGATAATTCTGATTGTGTGCTATATCTGATAACTGTCCATAGTAGAATGGTAAATAAAAATTGTCTAACATAGTTACTCTGTAATATGGACATTAAAATGGAAGAACTATTATGTTGTTCAAATAAAAGGACAATTTTTAAAATTTTTTTCTCCCTGCACTTAACTGTTCATTTGCACCACTGAATTAAGAATAAATCTGCCTGAGGTTTTGGAAACTGCAGGATAATTTTAAGGTCTCTTTTAGATTTTGATTGTGATGTTGAAGCTGCAAGCTGCTGTAACGCAGTAATGCAAACACCCTGCCTTTGTGCTTTAACTCCAAGGGGGAGGTGTGAAAGTTGTCACTGCAGGTAGTGAGTGTGCAGAGGGGACACACTCTTGGGAAATACGAGAGCAAAAAAGAGCAGCTCAAAAAACCCGTGACGGGTGACTATTGAGAAAAAGATGCAGGTAGCGACTACATAGTTTTTCAAAATGCTTCAATGCTTCTAGAAAGTTCTGCTATTGGAGACTGGCATCTTCTTGCTCCTTGTTATCCCAAGAAACTCAGCACAGCTTTTAAAAGACTGTCAGCTCCTAATGCTCAGAGACGTCTCCCCAAATAGTTTAGGCTGTTCCCTGATTTGTTGGTAAATTTGAGAGTGCAAAGCTTCCAAATTCCTTTGCCAGAGTGTATAAATTATGAATTAATTTAGTGACTGGTGAAAGGCAAACCTTTACATTTAAACCTAACCCAAAATACAATCACCTTTCCTATTGCAGAAATTAATTAGTCTTTGAGCAAAAATACAGCTCTCATCTTGGCTGTGAGATGTATTTTAATCATGGCATCCATCTGGTAACATAGGAGTATGACTCTTCCCTGATGTCCTCCTCCCACATTTTTCATGATTCCTGTTTTATGAGAAAGATAAGACAATCTAGACCTTTGGCCCCATGTTTTACAATACACCTGAGACATTCGTTAATGGTCCAGAAGTTATTTGTGTGTCATGTCTTATTGGTTAAATATCACTTCTTTATTTATGCCTCTTACCAGTGCTTTTGACATTTATACTAACCAGCAAGAGAAAGCTTAGTGTAAGATTATTTGGACAAATCATCTTTAAAGAGAGATTATCCAGAGCTTGCTCTAGTGGCAGTCTGTCTACTCCCTATAACTCTTTTTTTGTTTGTTTGTTTTGTTTTGGGTGTGTGGTTTTTTTTTTTGTTGTTGTTGTTGTTTTTGTTATATCTCCTGACAAATGGATTAATTCTTTAGAATTTATTTTAAATGAGTATTTTCTCTCATTTATAAGTGTTAAAGGACCTGCCAGTGTTGTCAGTTTTTTTCTGTTTTCCTCCTCCCTCTGTGGGAGAACATTTCCATTGGGTAAGCTGAGGCTGGAGCACGATGATTTAATGATAAACAGTTTAGCAGTGGCTCTGATACTGCTCAGGCTGAGCTGCCCTTGGGAGATGAGACATTAAGTACCATTTGCCCTCTGCAACTTACTGATAAGGGACCAGAGACACACATTTAAAACTGACTTTGCACCCTACTGCAGGTGCTTGTAAGCATTGTTCATAGCCATTAGGAGTACAGTACTAGTTTTAGTAGGGGACACCAGGAGGAATGCTCCTAGTTTGGACTGGACATGATTGATTCATGTGTATCTGCTCCATTTGGAAAAACAGAGAGTCTGATGAGAGTCCCTAAGCTGCACACTATGGAATCATTAGGACAGAGATATGCTAGAGGGTTTTTTTTCATAATTTTAAAATAATTTATTGAAAAATCTGTCTCATCTACTGCTTTTATTAAATATTACACTCGTGCAGTAGCACTTTTTGGGGCAATGCAGCTGCAAGTTATGCAGAGGTGTTTGTCTACGTTCTGAGTAGTTAGTACTTTGAATACCAGTAAAAGGGTGGTTTTTCTTTGTTTTTAATGAAAACATTTCTGAACTTTCAGTATCAGCTCTACCAAGGAGATGAATTGGCCCCAAAGTGTTAAGTCTCTTGGTTTTCCCATTTCTTTCATTTGAGAAAGCAAAATAACTTCTCCTAAAACCTGTGAATAAGAAAACTGTTTTCCTTCCTTCGGAGTATAAAAGCCCAGAAGTGTTGCTGCTTCACTTTTTAAAGAAATATTTATTTCAGCATTTTGTTCCTAATCTTATTTGTTTACTCAAGTAGCTTCCTCTTTGATTGTTTTACTTTTCATGGTGAATATTTAAGTTATTCATGTATCATTATCATTCTGATCTGTTTCTGCAACACTTGTTTTGACTTGATTCACTCCTTGCTGATGACTTGGCCAATTCGTTTAAAGTTTTAATTACATAACATTGAATTTTAAATTAATATGTTTACAATTTAGAAACTAATATTAATGTGATTTCAAATTATTTTGTGACTCCATCTCTGAGAAAGGATTCCCTGTTACAGTATCTTTTAATGTTACCTTGTTTAGTCACAGTAGACCTAAAAAACCCAAATGTATTTGGTTATATATATATGGGCAAAATAATGTCGAATGCGATTTAAAATTAGTTCAGTCACTGTTACTGATTTTGCTGCTTCAGTAGGAAGAACAGCTGATTGTGTACTGTTTTCACAGCATTTTTGTAACCCAATAGAGGATTTGTTTTGAATTTTCTTATTGACATCAACATATGCGTAAAGCATTAGCCAGAGGGGTAGTTAGGATTTCCACTTAAATTGAAACAGGAGTTTTTGCCTCTGCCTTGTTTCCCTTGGACAGTGCTCAGCCTCATGTTGAGTGACTAAATAATAAATCTATTAAGCTTTCTCTTAAAGTAATTTGACTGGGTGGTTATTTTATTTCTGGCTGGTTTTTGACTTGCTAGCTAGTCATTGAGACCGGCTCTGTTTCCCATTTCATCTGTACCAGCTATATGTACAAGGTCTCTTAGAGTTTTAGGAAGGTATTAAGCCCTCTGTTAAAACCTTAGCTATCCAAAGTCTTTGAGTCATCATGAATTTCAAATCTGTACATAGTATGTATTTGTTCACCTTTTTGTTCTCGCTGTGGTCTTTTTGTGCTCGGTCGCTATTTTTGTGAAAACAATGCATGTTCTCTTTTTACTGATGCAAGGAAGAAATATCAGTCATTTACATTGCAAGTTCATAGTACTGGAAAAGATGCAATTGAAAAACTTTTCCTGCATTTGGGGCACTGTGAAAAAACCTCCCTGGGAAAGCACAAGTCTTCTAAAGACCCAGAAGCAGGAGCTGTGTCCCTGCCGGATTTCTGAGCTCAGCCTGCTCCTGCCCAACTTGGTGAGTTTGTATCAGCTTCTGGCCACTAGCTCTTCACCAGTTCTGCAGTTTACAGCAAGACTTTAAATCCTCCCAATTGCTTTCTCAACCAACATATCCACCTTGAAGATGGAAAGCAGCTAATGCCCTCACTAGAAATTGAATGTTTTCTTTCAGTGTTACCTGGAGGGTGCATACAAACTGTAAAGCAATGGAAAAACAAACCTAGAGAGGATTAAAACAGTCTCCTCTTGCTGCCAATTGCTGTGGATTTGATTTTGTCAATGAGACAAAAACTATCATGAGCTGCAAATGGAAAATCTGTTTTCTAATATCTGCAGAAAAGACCCCACAAGAGTAAGTTTTCTACTGTTTAGAACAAACTCTTGCTTTCATTTTCTTGGAAGGATCAGTTTTGGTATATACAGGTTTTGCCCTCCTGAATCAAATTATTGGAATGTTTGTTGGCAATATTCGGGAATGTGTGTTTAAAAGGGATCAAGAGAATTAATCTGTAATCAATCAAAGATATTGCAAATCTTAGAATACATTCAAGAAAGCGGTAATTTGTGTTAAAAAGGAACCTTTCTAAATAAAAGCTGCTCTTGTAGATGTATGTGTGGGGATATCACATAGCTGGATAAAAAACCTTTGGTTATTATTGAAGGAGACTTTCAGCTGTTTGCCCAAATCTTGTGTTTTCATGTCCATACTCTGTGACATTGCAAATGACATACACAAATGCAATTTACACACTTTTGATCTAATAATTCCACATGCAACTTGGTTTAGTAGTTGTTTACAATTAGAAAAGGAAGGTGAAGGTGTTGTTTTTCAGGTTGGCATTAGTTTCATTCCTTGGCAGTTTTGTAGGGACGTTGCAGGTAAAAAAAAGAAGCACCATTTTGAAGTCCGAGTTTAGTGTCAGTGGTGGAATATCAGCTACCGCGTGCTGAACCTTACTGCTTTCCTTTTTCTTCTGGCTCCTTTTTCTAGGAGTTGAGGAAAGCAGGGGAGAGGAGGTGAAAGCAGGCTGAAAACTGTCATTCAGCACACTTGTACTAAAAAGCGTATTAAACAGTGCCCAACAGCTGTATTGATTCCTGCTACGGTTTCACAGAGTGCCAAAAGACTTCTACTGCCTGGTGATTTGGAGTTTGGCCTTCAGAGGAGCCCAGTACGGAGTGACAAACTGGTGCATGTGCTCTCATCAAGGCGGGAGGGACAAGACTCAGGGTGCTGGACAGAGGTGAGTGATGCTGTAGTTCTACCTGATTGGCTTTAATGTAAGTTTTTTTTCCAGAAAAATGAATTATTAATTCATTAATGTTTTGCATTGGTAACAGAAAAGAAGGAAAAAAAAAATCTCTGAGCTTTTCAAGCCATGTGTTTTATCTATGTAAACGTGGCACTGAATTATACTCTGCTTGAAGTCACAAACACTCAAGCTCCCATACATGTGTATAAAAAGCCTTTCAACAGAAACTTTAGCATGCTGACATTCTCACCACATCTGAGACTATCCAAGCAGAAATTCAGAAATGAGAGCCCTGGGCCAAAACTGCATTAATACTGAATGACTACCATACAGGCAGTTGGCAGCTCAGATGAGTAAAAATTTGCCAAGTACCACAAATTTTCATTCAGTAATATTAACAAAGCAACCAAAAATTGCTGTAATCATTTCCTCTATAAAGCATGAGAGTACTGAAATGCCTTAAAACTCTATATTGGTCCTTCTGTTTCCATCCTCTTGTGCTTACACTAAACACCCTGGCTAGGTGACTCTTCCTCTGCTTAGACTTTCCCCAGTTTATAGCACGGCTGGTTTTGTGATTGGATTCCCACATTCCGTGGTAACTCAAACAGGTGCCTCTTAAAATGGTCATATTTATTATTTTTTAACTTGGAAATTGGATATTATATTCTGCATCAGTCATTCTCATTTCAGTGTTTTGATTTTACAAGGTCTTTTTCTTAAAATTCTCTAGAATTTATAATATTAGTTATCTTCCTGTTGAAGGTCCATAATCACTTCTATCCCAGTAAAAATTTTCTGATGGGATGTCCTACTGTTGCATTTTTCAGTTGTTTCATTTGTTAAGAACAGAATCTTCTCAAATGTGATATTCTGTCTTTTCTCTGAATAAGAATAGCAGAAGTTCTTTATTCTTTTAAATCAATATTGCAAAAAATCTGATTTACTTGGAAGCATTTCAGAAAAGTTTAAATTTTGATTTCATTAGCTAGTGAAGTAGAACATTTCTGGTGTATAACAATATGATCCTAAGGAGGCAGCTATAAATTTGTGAAATTTCTTCCACCTCTCCTCTGATCTTATTGGATAAAAGGCCCTTTTTTGCCTGCAAGTTTGTATGTGTTCTCTAGAATTTTAGAGAATATGACTAGAAATTAAGGAATAAATTCATATAGATCATATTTTCTTTTAAAACTCACATAATTATTTACATTAATATCTGCACTTGGCAATTTTTCAGTAGGACTAGCAAATTTTAATGCTTTCTATTCAGAGAGCATCATATTTAAGATAAATTTGAGTTCATTTTTTGCCAAACACCATTTTCTGTAATTTTTTGTTTTGCAGGACATTCCCATGTCCATATTGTCCAATGACAGTTTCAAGTTGAGCTCATTAAATCTCAGAAGTCTTCTCAAAAAGTTGATTGGTGACAGGGTGTTGATTAAATTTGTTAAATGTAGAAATAAATTGAATCCATTTTGGATTATGCAACCTGCAACTGAGCTTAGAGAGCTCATTTTCATTCCATTTCACTCTGTAGGAAAATATTTTCTCTCTGTTTCCTGCTTCACAGGAGATGTGATTACTAAATGCTCAGGATGGCATATCAAGTAGTAAAAAGGTGAATGTCCCTCTCTCTCTATATATATATACACGTGTAAGAATATATTTTTTCTTGTGCACAGCTGCACCTTTTTTTTGATCTGTCATTTTTATGTCTGTGTTTTCCCTGGCTTATAAGTGGAAGAGGGAGAAGAAACACTATGCCATGGGAAATGGATATCAGTTGCTTGTATTAGCAAATATAAAGCAATTTTTATCGCTGCCTTCTAAATAGCTCTTTTATTGCTTTTCAGTATTCTGTTCAGTGTAGTCCTGGGAGCGTGCGCCTTCATGTGTACTGTCACAGTCTTTGATAATACCAGCTATGGCATTACCAAGAGTGCTCTGACATATTTTTTTTTTTTTTTTAAACACGGAAAATCCAAATAACCTGCTGAATTAGTTTACGTTGAAAAATGATAGGTGGAGTGTAACTGTCACAGGCAAATTCTACAATCCTATAAGGTGTGCAGATAAGAGGGCTTAATGCTCTTATTCTGACAAAAAAAGCACAAGAATGAGTTTAATACTTCAGTGTGCTTGTATTTTTCTTTATCATATTTAAAATGTAGTAAAGGCTTCTCTTTTTATTCCTGTGAATGAAATTCTTCATGAATTGTACCAGAGCAAAGATTACCACCTACCAAGTGACTGAAATCACCTTTCTCTTAAGGTATAAAGTTTTCAGTGTTCACATTGAAAGCTAAGGTTTGAACTTTACACATCTGGTGTAACTTAAGCAGTGAAGAAGCCTGACAAATTGAGTAACTGAAAGTTAGAGAGGCTGGATCCTTATCTGGAAGTGATCACTGATTCCAGTGTAGTAGTTCATTCAAAACTCCACATCCCTTCTTAAAAATGCTCAGGTCTCTCCAGAGTTTGAGGTGCAGAATAGAAATTTGGGGGGATTGTCTTCATTCTGAACTCTGCTGTGATCTTAAAATATTGAAATATTTCTTGATTTCCCTTGGTGACTCTGGGATGATGCTCAGTAATACTTACTTCAGTTGCCGGTGGGTCACCAGATATCTGTGGTCCCTATTTTGTTTATGTCAATCTATATATATTTAGGGTGCATCTGAAAGAAGGAGACTTCTATTAAATTTTTAGAATTTTTGAAAAAACATAGAAAATAGACAGTAGCTAGGTATAAAATTTTTATATTAACAGCATTTTTCTTGTTAGGAGCACAGTGAGAGCAGTACAGTGCAAAATACACTCTCAACTCTGTGTTTCTGTAGAAAATGTGTCTCTTGGTGCTCTTGTGTGCAGAACACTTTCAGCCTAAAACTACATGACATGAAAAAAACATATACTAGCAACCAGGATGAGGCTGCCAAAACTTGTGTTTTTCCAGGGCCTGGGCCTCCAAAAAGGATATATGTTTTTAATTAGCTGTGTGATGACAAGATTAAGAAGGCAGGCACCTCTTTTTACTTACCACAGTCCCACAGCTGTTTTGGGCAAAAGTTTAAAACCGGGGGTTTTTTGGGGGGGAAAAGGAGGGTAATAATTAGAATTGAATTCCTTTAGTTACAGCTAAATGGTACACCAGAATACTCAAGGCATGTTATTTGTGGGAATAAATTGATATAGATCCATTAAGTTAACTGAAGTTAAGGTAATTTAAACTTGCTGAGAATGTAGCTCCTATGGTGAAAAACACGAGGGAAGGCAAACACGATTTTGCGTGATTGATTTCACTGGAGAAGGAATGATCCCTCAGGGTCTGCCTTTGATATGTGATGGGGCAAATCTGTGGCTGTTTCCATGCCTGCAAAATGCTCTAAGTTCCATTTATGAGTGGACTAACATTATGGAATAGTCCTTTTACTGACTTTGGAGAAATAATCATGGTTTGCAACAGTTATACATAATACGCAAAGAACTTGGGGATCACTGATTGTAAAGTGATATGGAGAGACAGATGATCTCATTTTCATATAAATATTGATACCATGTCAGTGGCTTGTTCTTACGTGTCAGACTGTAGAAATTGAATACCCTCTCTCATTAAACTGTGTAACAGGTCCAGATCTATTTCCCCCAGATCACTTTGGGTCTTTGAAAGACCCATTCAAATACCTGATTATTTGCTGACTACCCTGAAGTTCACTTTCTACATCCTAGTGCTCTGCATGTACCGTTTTTACTTTCTCTCTGCTGGGAAACTGTTGTAAATTATTTTCTTTGGCTGGGGCAGGAAGTATTTTTCCATTTGGCTACTCTTTATTCCTGCTTTTCATTTGCAGAGTAATTTCATAGTTAGACACTAGGCAGCTGGTCTTCTAATGTGTGGACTGGCTTAGCAAATAATTTTATTATGTCTACAGTGCACCAGGTTGCATTATAAAGTTTCAGACAAGGCTATCTCCTTCATTTCTCATTCATAGCTTTCAGCTACGCCTGTGCAATTAAATGGGGTAGCTGACTCTCTGCACATCTTGATAGATACAATGAGAAATAACCTCTTTGGGTTCTAAGGGTGTTGTTCCAAGATCAGTTTAAGCCGGTCTAATCGCAGGCAGCTCCTGTTGACCTGCACTGTCACTGCTTCTCTTCCTCTCCAGCAGTATTTTCAGCTGAATCAGGTTCTTAGCATGGTTATGTGTGTGTGCCAGTGGCAGCAGATGGGAAAAGGAGGAGGGAGGAGGAAATGACTGGCGTAGTCAGGACCCCGTCACCCCAAGCCAGGGCCAGAGTGGTGCCCTCAGTGGTGCAGACTCGCCCAGGTGATCAGTGGAATTTTGTTGTCATTTGTGCAGGTGACCCTCAGCAGCACTTTCATCTCCAATCCTCCAGTAGCACAATGTACATTAATGGCAGTGTTTGTTCTACTTGTTCAGATAAGGACTCTTGTAAGATTCTGTAAGATTTGAAAGGTGTGCTAAGGCAAAGGACATGACTAGAGGTTTTTATGATTTCCATGTTAATCCTGAAGACAGATTAAGTTTTTAGTTTGAGATATAGCAGGTAATTTTTTATCAAGTAGTTAGCAAATACATTTGTGATACTAAAGACAAGACAAAATAGTCATTATTGTATTTCATGGCAAACTTTGTTTTGATTTTAAAACAGCCAGCTCCAGCATCTGCTTTGCTCAGTGGCAGAGCCATTTCAACAAGATAGTCATTTAGATTAAAAAAATTAGCTTTAATTCTGTTAAACAGATCTCAAACTCTGAGGCATGCAGATACACCCATCACATGTAAAGAAGCCAATTCCAGTCTCCTCAGCATCAAAAGAAAACATTTTAGGCACATGTTCAGAGAAATCCTGCTCTTAGTCTTAGGGACAATAGGAAACAGTTGTCAATGATATTTTGATTGATCTTCCACTTTATGAATGCCTCCTAAAGACACACTTGAAAGGACCCTTGCTAAATATTTTTAGGCAATGCTGGAGATGAAACTGGAATCTGGCTGTTTTTCTGTCTTTGTCTTCAGTATGACTCCCATAACTGCATACATTTCTGAGCTGCCTATTACTATAGGGTTTGGGCAATATGTATACAATTACTTTTAGAAGAATGACCATTACTGACATATGTAATCTCAGTAAAATAAAATTTCCACTAATAAGAGCCAGAAAACAATCACAATAGCAGCCTATTTGGAAAGCTGAGATTCTCCATATCAAAGAGACAAATTGTGACTGTGTGACTTTGATAATAGCGGAAAATGTTCAGCTATAGTTTAAGACAGGAGATTATGCAAAGCTGTTGCCATTTAGAAAAACATTCCCCTTCTGCTCTTTACATGAAAGCGCTGTAAGTAATCAGTATCAATAAAAATGGGTCTTTGTGTAGCTCTTTGCCAAGGTGGTTCACTTGCGTTGTTGCTGTACCTGTTTGCTGTAGGTCTGTGGCTATCCTTTCTGTAGCATCATTAGCAAAGCACGCTTAACCCAATTAATTTAATCTATTTCCATCTGGAAAGTAAGTAGATAGTGTGTAGAGGGAATGAACTTCTATCAAGGCATAATTGAGAAATGCCTAGCCATTTCCTCTGTCTGTAATTCTATCACAAATTTGACAAGACTGGTTTTGGTTTTTTGTGCTAATAGAGACAGAAGTAGTTGTCCCTGTGGCTTTGAGAAGTGCTCTAGGATGTACGGTTGATGCATGTATGTTGGAGCATGTTCTTGTTTGTCTGGATCTGTTTCACAATGTTGTTTGTCTGGTTGTACCTTGGGAAGACCAGGTGCCCAGATAGGTGTAACTGTAGTATTGCTGCAAGAGACAGTCCTACACTCCATCCACAGTCTGTATCACTGCCAGCTGCTCACCCTGTTCCTCCTGTGTTTTGGATACCTATCTGGGTGATCACGGCCTGAACGTAGAACCAGGGACCTCATCCAGCCTGAGAACCAGTCCTTCTTACTTGGCCAGTGTGTGGTTGAATCAGGCTCCTAATCCAGCCACGTTATGGTGGTGCGGTCATTAGTGTCAGCCCAAGGTAGGAGCAAAGAACTGGGATCAGATGGTAAGGCCACATTCTGCATGGCAGCTTGTAATGATGGTTGATTATGATAACTTTATAATCAACTTCCTAAAGATTGCTTTTCCTTAAATGCTAATCATGTTGAGTGCTCTGTCA
Organism: Hirundo rustica; assembly: GCF_015227805.2. Classification (NCBI taxonomy): domain Eukaryota; kingdom Metazoa; phylum Chordata; class Aves; order Passeriformes; family Hirundinidae; genus Hirundo; species Hirundo rustica. The sequence goes on along the minus strand of NC_053457.1, from coordinate 11,521,301 downwards.
TTTTGCTTCTATACAGCAAAAGCCCTTTATTACCTTTGTGTTAATGTGCATTTAATTAAAAATAACAATGATGCAGGTGATTGCTATGAAAGTTCCCAATGAGAGTGGATATATGATCTATTTCACTGTAGTTGTAGGTTTCCTTCATGCTCTTTTCTTGCAGTAGTGAGGTTTGATTTCTTCTGATGCTTAAATCAACGTATTCAGATGGGTCTATTGCTTCCTCCCCCTCACCCAGTGTGGTGGGGGTTTTTTGTTTGTTTCTTTGTTTGTTTGTTTTTAATTCCACTGAGGTTGTTTATGTGTTTATTCAGTGGTTGTATCTGAAGTTACTGAATTTTTCCTTTATGCGTTCCAGTGCTCTGTTGCGAGTCCCAGAAAGGAAGCAGGGCTGGGCTGTTTCTCTTCGGAACATACTGATAGATTTTTAATGCATTTTTCCCTGAGTGCCTTCCCTGTGATTCCATACAGAGCTCTCCAGCATTCAGCTGAAAAACAATTTCATATTTCCTTGCCTTTCTCTGCCAGCACTACCCTGGACTCTGACTAATGCTAACCAGTGTAATTATCTGTGACTTTCCTCCTAAGCTTTCCATTTCCACTCAAGCCACAGAATGGTGTTCTCCAATCCACAGCAATTACGAGCGTGATATATGAGACAGCTGGAAGAGGGTATTGAGGATAAAAAAAAGATGGTAAACAACAACCACTGCTAAGCCAAATGCATAGCAAGTCTCAACTTCCTCTCTTCAAAATTGCCACTAAAATCATTGAGGATTCTGCTTGCATGTCCAAGGCTTTGATCTTTATTCTTTACTTATTAATTCTGTGTTTGTACTTGGCTCAACTCTGCTAAGATATTTGAAACACATCGTTCTGAGTTGTCTTTGCTCTTTTGCGTATGACAACCAAGGCCAGCCTGGGTTTTTCCCCAACAGATGGAAACAAAGTCCATGTTTATATAAAGATGTGTGGAGAGCCATGTGAAAGTTTTTGCGTGATTATCTCCTAAAATAACATCCACATTCAATAACTGGGGATATAAGATAGAAGAGGTGCTGGATTTCTGCCCCGAGGTCCCAGGAAAACGTGGTTTTGCACTTCTTAAAGAAGGGGGTCAAGAGTGTGGATGGTTGAAGTCTCATGATACCGTGTTTGCTGGATGCCAAAGTTATTTGAGAGCATTTCCTGCAGATCCCCTTCAGCTCCAGCCGTTTCTAGCAAGGGATGCACAGGTCCCAGAGGATTAATTACCGATCTCAGATAGTCAGTACTCCTTCTTGGTTCCCTTTGTGCTGAATTTCACAATTTTGCTGATCTCTTTTATAGAAATATGTAAGAGAGGTTTCTCAATTTCTTTTGTTGGTCTCTGACCTTTGCTCTAGCTGTTACGTTTTCATGAGGAGTCCACAGGTGGAAGGCAACAAAACTGAGGCAAATAGACATATTTTCTGAAAAGATTGTGCATATACTGTATATGCCAAATTGATGGGGTATAGAATTCACTGATTTTATAGAAATACTGGAATTATAAAGTATACACGTTGAAAGAATTGTAGCAAATCATGGAGAAAACAAGTAATGCAAAGGCCATTGTTTATTGAAATAAATATGATTTGCATTATTATTAATTGGATATTTCTGTTGTGGTGGGAAACACAAAAAAGAAATGTGGGAAAAGTTGTATATTGAACAGTAAAGTGTGTGGTTTTCTTTATTTCTCATTCAAAGCTCTCATTTTGATCCTATTTTTGGTTTCTTTTACCTTTTTTATTGTATTGAAATGGATAGGGTTGCAGTCATTTAATTGTTAGTAATTCCTTAATTAAGCAACCTCACTCAATTTAGCTGCATATCTTCTTGATCCAGGAGTACAAATATATCCATGAAAAATAAGTTCTCTGTATTTTTGGCTGTTGAAGTAAGAGCATGATTTTCAGAATTGTTAGGTATGCTCTGTTATTATCTTACCCTTAGAAGAAAAAAATGCAATAAAAAGAGTAAACCTACAAACTCTTTATTTTAAAGAAACAATGGCATTATTTTATATAATGTTCCAAACAGGAATATACACATGAGAGAAAGAATCTTTTTGTATTTCTGTTCTCAATTCCAGTTGAAACAATTAAAAAAAAAATTAGACTTCTTAGATTTTTATGCAAAATACAGGTCCCGGTTCTTCAATGTTTTTAATTTGAATTTTATTATTCACCCTAAGTCTGCAAGTAATATCTACTACAACAGTGCCTGCCAGTTTGGACTACCTTCTAAACTCTGCTGCAACAGAATCAAGTTTTTGGGAAACATTTAGGGAAATAATGAGTGGTTTCCATGGGCTTAAATTGTGACTCACTGTGATCATCAACTTAAATAACTCCTTTTTTTGTGTCTTAGTGACATCAGTCATCTTTGTGATTCAAAGATTTGAGGATGCTTGTAGCGAGGTTAAGTGATACAGGATACAAAAAATATTGATCCTTTAAGCTCTTCACCCCAGCCCCGTGTGCACACACAAGTATTTCACCTCTAATAGTGTGAATGTGCCCCCAGTCTCAGCGGAGAAAGATGTTACGTGAGAGCTGGTGATGGAGTGAACACAAACGAGCTGTTGAATGAGGCTCTGGAGTTGGAGGGTACCTATTCCCAGTTTTCCAGGGGGCTACTGATTTTGATTGCCTGCAGAAACAGGAGGATTGCACAACATTTAATCATCTTCTGAAAGTTGTTTTGCAAATGTTAGACCTAGGCACCAAAATTCCGCTGCCTCATTTGTTGTGTAGGGAATTAAGTGTCAGTGAGCTGCAAAAAACATCTACTGCTCAGAGACTGTATCAGAGTGTAACAGCAATAAAATAAAATTCCGTGTGTAATAGTTTTGGAGAGACAAAGGACCTACTGTGTTACAGTCCTAGTTTAGACCTATGTTTAAGTTCCAATTTTTAGCACCCTGTGAGTTAGAATAATGTTGTCAGTTCCACTGAAGCTGAAGGTAACTTTTGTGGGTTTTACACAGAATTAACAGGGCACAGAAAGTCAGCATATTCAACATTCTGCTCTTCATTTTATTCCATGAAGAAATAAGAGTTTCTGCAAAGAAATAAGAAAATAAAATGAATGTTACAGCACTTTATTCACTTACCTCAGGTTTTCTTGTGTGAAGAAAAGAAAACCATACTTTTATGCCAAGTATCAATTAGTTAACCCTTATGTTTTCTTGAATCATGCCCACTAATGCCTGCTTTAGATTTCTGATTTTATTTATTTATTTCCAGGCTGAAAAGGTTATCCTGTTGCATTGTAAACAACCGCTGAATCTTCAGAAGAGATTTCTCATCTGGGCTGTTTTGCTGGTGAGTTGCTTGCAGCCTGATGCTATAAAGATAATAGAATTAGGAGACCTAGCAGGCCTCATTATTTTTAATTACTATTGCTGCTGCTCACACACTACATGTAATTCAGTAAAGCTGGAGTGGAGTGAGGGGGGGACCCAACAACTCTGCGTTTCAAAATGGGCCATCAGAAGCGGCAGTTGTCAAATCTTTCTGTGAATTATGTGTTTTTCAGATGTATCATTCCAATAATATTTTGAACAAATCTCAGAAATTCAATAAAGCAAAGAAGAAAAGGGAATGTGGGCCTTAAATAGGTCAAAATCTAAGTACCTTCAGCTTGCTTTTTGGTTCATTTATCAAACCAAATCAATTGCTATTATTAGCCTATTATCATCATCTTTCCAGTGAGCTGGTTACATTTTAATCAATATTTCTAATTAAATTACATCAAATGCAGTTTTAAATTGTAGCTTAGTGTAGACTAAATTTATATGCATATCTTTATACATGATTTTCATTCTCTCGTTATTAATGAGGTATTTCTTTACAAATAAGCAATAAGCAGCTGTGTTGAAACAGCTATACATCAGAGCTGATAGTGGACCACCTGCTACGCTGAAATGCTATTTGTCTTTTATTTGTATGGACTATATGCTTTAAATAGCTCTGAAACTGCCATTGAATTTTCCAGTCATGACCCAGAGAGACTGAGGACCAGTGCTCTGGGCCATGGTTTTCACTGGCTCCCTTTTGGTTTGTAAACTAACCATTCATGGACATGGGTGCAAATACTATTCCTTGGTAGTTTCTTTTCATCCTGCAAGTATCTGCTCTGCTCCTTCAGCCACCCAGCTGTGTGTGTCTCAGTGTTCTGACTTCCCTTGATTTGCTATTGCTGCTTTGTGAGCGCGCTGCTAAAAGCAAAAGTAGAGTTAGTCTTGCTTTCATGTCTTGCAGCATCCAGAGCAGGAATTTTACAGCTTTTGAGAGAGCAACAAAAATGCATTTACTTAATTTGTGGGGGTATTTTTTTACTGTGGCTGCCCATTAGAAGACTCTGCGGATCGTCCTCTCCTTCCCTCCCATTAATACAAATAAAGTAGCTGTGCTATGGTTGAGAATAATTGTTTTGCTTCCCTGCAGGGACTTAGACATTAGTTAATCATGTAATAGCAGTTTCCATAAGATTTACTTTTCAGGATGATAACGTGGTTCTAGTTCAAACATTCATGCCTTGGAAGTATTCTATTTGTGTGTCTGTGCTAGTTTACCACAGCAAGGGAAGTCTTAGCTTCACTATGTTTTTCACAAACGTGTGTGTGGGGGTGGGTGTTTGCACACTTGTTTTATGCATGGGTGCGTTTGTATATATATAAATCAGAAGCCTTTCTTTGGTGGCCAATGAAGAGATTATTGGGAGAAGCCTAATCCTGTTGCCAGTGTGTGGAAGCCAATGTGAACAGTGAGGTCAGCAAGGGCACACTCAGTACTACATCTTTCCAAATAATTCTATTGTAGTTTAATTGATGTGACTCTAAGGCCATGTTTTGTATTTAAATGTAATTCTAATCCTCACCTTTTTTACTTGTGCATTGTAGCTAGTCATCTAAACATTCCTCTTAGCAGAAAATGTATAAACTCAGAACAATCTAAATTTCCTTGGCTCTGGTCTTCTACTGACACTTGTGCATGCCAATTTTCTTAAATACGCAGTTTCTCGGGGGGGGGGGGGGGGGGGGGGTGTCACTTTGACAGGCTATTTTTTTTCAGTTTTGAGTTTCATATTTCCTTAAATGTGTATCCTGAAGGCAGATGCAGTCTTCAGTAATACTGTATCATAAGGGAGCTTAAAAACATAAAACCAAAGTGACCATTACCCTAATGGGAACTGAAATGCAAGTAAATATATCGTAATGTTATTATGCTTACTTCTATGCCAGTCATATGTGTGGTCTGTAAACGTGTGTGGAGTGCAAAGGAGAAAGTAGTTTTAGAACTGAAATATGAAGAGTCTCTAAATGTTTCAAGGCACATTGTATTCCTTCTTCCCAAAGATTCTCCATTCTCCTTCATCTTAGGATAATGTACAATCTAACACACCCACAGCCTAAATCACGCAGGTCTCAAGAAGGAAAATGTATGGAAATACATTTGAAGGCACCTCTTTCTGTGCCTCCTACAACCTCCTTTTTTGGAATGTTTTAAAGGATTTACAAAGCTCCTAAGAATGTTTTCCTACATTGTATAAAACATTCCTTGCAATATTAACTTCTCCAGTGCCTACAGTTACTCGGCTACCACAGTTGTTTCAGTTGTTTGTTGAGGATTGAGTCCTGTGAAGAAATTTAGTGGTGTTTGCATTTTAGAGTACTTTCTTCATCCATAGACATGAAATATAGCACTTTCTCATATGATTATACTCTGTAATTTAGAAAATTATAGTTACTTGTTAACACTTAAGTTAATCTTAACATTCAATACTCTAAAACCAGGATAATCAAGAGTGGTAAGTGAAACACTTTCCCTGTAAAAGTTGATTCATGATTTTGTCTAAGCTGTTTAAACACCTATTTTGCATATTCCCAACATATTCCTTATACCGTCCAGTATATTTTAACTGAGCTGTTGCAGATATATTGTGTACACACCAAAACTGATCAAAAGACATCAAAATCCTTCCAAAATATTGGGGGGAGGAGAGGGATGAGGGCTCTGTGAGGGTGGAGAGAGTCTATTCAGAGTTCTTAAAGATATAATGAGTTCCAGGGCGCTCAAACCTTAGCCTTTTAGTCCTGATTTCAATTGTTGCATACCCAGGGACATCCTCCCTCTCATTTCTCCCTTTACTCTGCTAATGGGATATAAGGTGGTTTCTGTGATAGAGGAAACCTATGAGGCTTCTGATAAATGTAAAAACAGTCTTCTCTGTAGTGACAGCCTAGGAGAGCAGCACTTCACTTGTAGGTCAAAAAAGGTGTTTTGCCACTGGTAGTCGGTGGTGTTTTCTGCAATAGCTGATCCCTCTGACTCTTGGCTCTCCATCAAGGGGGTTCCTTAGCACATGTCCAGGTGTCTGAATCAAAGGGAGTCAAGACAAAAATCAGTCTTTGCTCACTGAGCAATGTTTTTTTGGTAAGTATTGTAGCTGTGCAAAATAAATAATTGATTATGTTTTAAATTTAATTTTTAATATACAGCTCTTAAAGCACATTCAGAAGGAGAGTTAATATAACTTTTCCTGACGGATGTACTCACAAAGAAGTCATGGCACTGGGCAGATGTGACAATGAAGGCAGCAATATCAACACCTTTGAAGTATAGGTTGGGCATAGGACAAAAGACATGTGGTGAATCTATCTTTGTCCAATTAACCATGTGCTAAAACTGGTGGCCTGCTGATGTACTCGTCACAGTATTCAAGACTAGATATGTCATTAGATGTCTTGCACTTCACAGTGCACAGACATGCTCCTGTGTGCACAACCGAAATCCTGCACTTGTAAGGAAGGCTGGTGATATGGAATATGGACTGGAGTTCATTTGTGTGGTGAAGGGAGGAGTAGGGAGAGCAATTAAAATTTGAGTACTTCATGTGATGCATCTTTCTGGGAAAACAGCCACACAGTGATTTCTGCAGCATCCCCATTCATATCACAGATGAATAAAAATTATGGCAAAGTGAAGTTTTATAAAATTTCATTCTTTATTGTTAACAGAAAAAATACTAGAAAAGAGTAGAGATGAAAATGAATATCAGTCAGAGAAAGGAAGTTCAGTGTATGATGATTTTCTCATTCCTTTGCTTCTGCATTTTTTTCCTTCCAGGCTTTCAGATGCTGAGGTGATTTTTGGTGTATATTTACTACAGAAGCAATTTAAATACAGATTTGCATGTTTGTTTGTGGCTCAGGTTAATTAAAGGTGAACATTTTGGGTGGGATTAAGGGGCACATGCATTTTCCATGGGATTACCCTCAAAAAGATACCAGTGATTTATCCATCCATATGCCTGAATGTGTGTGTGCATATAAGGTATGGTACTTAAACATCTATTACAGAAAACAGCACCCTGGGGACTTGGGTAATAGATCATTTTAATGTATGAATAGGTTACATCCCTAACTACTAGTTGGGAAGGGTTACTTCTTATGGGAAGGGGGCTAAAGTAAATGGCCAAGAAAATTTATAGTGTTGCAATTCAACAAAAGTATTGATTAGAAGATGAGGAACTCCATTTTTATAAACTTAATCAACACTGATTGTTTGATTTCAGCTAGTAGTCTGTCAGGGAGAAATAAGAGCTTTGAGTATGGAGTGGTGCAGGGTGGGAAAGGAGCTGGAAATATTCTAGGGGGAAAAAAGTACCAAAAAACCTAAATCCAAAAGCACTAATGTAACTTTCCAGAAGATTCAAAGACTAAATATTTAAAACTGCCTAGGTTTTGTTTTGTTTGCACTGTCGTCTATTTCCCTGACTGGAAATTATATTTCAACAAGCGAGTGCTGTATTTATTGGCTTATATTTTATTTTGCTAATATTCTGCTAGTGTCCTGTATTTCCATAGTAATCATGTAATAATCCGTTCCACAAAATACTAGGTTGCCAAGATCCACTTAGAGCCGTGAGTGCTGTGGCCAAAGGTCAGTGCTGGGAGAGATCTGCTCCTCAGTGTCCAGGTGCCACTTCTGTCACAGCCATTAAGCATGAAACTAAAATCAATTTCATTGCATCTTTGCAAGCTGGCAAACGTAGGAGTCACCTCAGCAGGAAAAAAAAAAAAAAAAAAAAGCCAAATGGCGTATATAGTGTGCCTTTATAAAGAGCTAGACAGGATCTGAAAGAAATTTTGCATAGCCTGTAACTCTGGTTGTGTCTCCAAAACCAACCACTGTATTGTCCCTGCTGCATTTTTTCAGGTCTTCTCAGCTGCATTTTTATATTGTGTTTGAAGTGCCTTGCCAACAACAGTTTGATGAATTTGCTTAATGCAGTGAGGTTTGCGGTGGTATCAGAAAGTGTCTCAGGCTTCTGATCCTGGATTTAAAATTAAGTGTGGCTCCTCCTCAGTAAGTGATCCACTATGACTGGATGCTTTCACTGCCATGCTGGAGATTCTGCTCTACCCCCTTGCTGAAAAATTGACTTTCCTTCCTTCTGGTGTCAGAGAGAAGACAAACTTTTAAAAAGCTTTTCCTCCTGAACTTGAGATGATTTATGAGGAAGATGACAATGTCTTTCAGGTAATTCAGTGGAAGTGCACCAAATTAATTGATGTATCAATTTTGAAAAATTGGTTGAATACCCATCATTAGCCCTAACAGTCTCAGTTACTTTAAAGTCAAAGTCTAATTCTTGGTGAATTTAACAATAGGGAATAAAAAACCCTAAACCTGTTTGGCTCCGGGGTACAGTTTAAATTACTGTTAAAGATTAAGTTGTGTTTGGTTCTTTATAGGAATTAGTTATTTTTTCTTCAGCAAATTGTATCCTTACTGCTTCCATTCATCAGCAATTTACAAGCACAGTGGTAAAAGGTTCAGAAATACCTGTGAATGGCTCAGCCTCCCAAGATTCTGTCCTACACATCATAAGTACTCATCTTTTACCTGAGAGCCTCATGAGCTTTCAGGGTCCAGGCTGAAGGCTTCCTGCCTTGGCACAGCTATCTGGAGCAAGAAGGAAGCTGTAATTTTGCCAGGAGGTCCTCTCCCTTTAAAATATTCCTTGGACTGGGGAGTGCTCCATGGCTCTGAAGAGCAGCGAGGAGCTGCTGCTGATTTGCACCCTGTAGGACAAGGGCTCTCTAGGATCTCTCTCACCAACCCTGGCTGCAAGGAAAGCTTTTCCCTGCTCTCATGGGCTTTCTTGGTTGTGGGGTGACTGCTAGATCACTTCAGTTTCTGCTTCCTTCAAACTTCTCTTGGGCAAGATGACCACTACCGAGTGCTTTTCATTTGACATTTTCTTTAGAAGCTATCAACATCCCTGGAAATAACATCTGTCAGGGAGGTGGCAAGCTGGGAATTGGGTGCCTGCCCAGCCATAGCATAACAAGGCTGCAGGGCACAATTGACTGGAGTGAACAAGGAAATTTCTGAGCCATTGATCCACAAGCCCACATAATGTGTGAAATTAGAAATGTAGCCTGTCAGAAGAAGCTAGCCATATATTTTTAGATTATCTTTAAAAAACCCAGTACCCTTAACCTGAAGTCTGAGGACTTTTTTTTTTTTGGGGGGGGGGGGGGGGAGGTTGGTTCGTTGTTGTTTCAGGGGATTGATTGTTTTGTTGGGGGCTTCTTTTTTTAAAAATTATTTTCTACTGGTAATGATTGTATGATCTCCTTTTAAAATCATTTTAGTAAACCAGCTTCTCCTTCGTGTCACATAGCTTTGTGTGAGTACACATATATATATATACATAGTTTTTTTACATAAGTGGTTCAGAGGCCAGCCCTAAGAAGCATTTTGCATCATATTTCTGGATGGTAGAACCAAAGACCTGGCAGGGCAAGAAAGAGTGCTGAGACCTATTTTACATGCAATGTCACCAAGATAAATGAATGTGTAACTGCATCCTTAGGAGAAATCTAATTTCTTCCTGCTTTCTTACCTATGCTTGCAAGTATCTCTTGGCTTCAGTGGAATTATTTCTGATCAGCATGTATGTTAAACCATCCTAGAGGCTATCATATATTTCTCTTTTGTCAGTTTTCCCTCTTTTTAGAGGGTTGTTACTGTGCCAGTTCTGTAATTCCTAAAAGGTATTTTCTAGTGGTTGCAAAAAGTTTGTTGGAAAGTGCAGCATGCCTGCTTGAAGTAGTTTCTCATGCTATGAATGGACTTTTCTGTCTCATTTGCCAAAAGAATATATGAAATAAGGTGGCTACGCTGGGACAGCACCTTTCAGTACAGCTACCCTCTTGGTTAGCCCATCTACTTCTACTGAGCAGTAGCAATTACCTCTTGCATGAAGCTGTCTTATTAAGCATGAAGAGAACATTAGCTATTCAGAAACTGGAATACTGCCATCTCTACTTCTGGAGAAAGAGAAGGGAATGCTGTTGGGCGTTGACTGCATTTTAATGTTTGCAAACCTCTTAAAGTTTGGGAGATCTTCTTTTGTGCTGTGTGCCAGTCTTCTTCCAAAACCCTTCAGAGTACAAAATCCAGCAATTTTATTCTTTCTCAGCATAAAGTTAAGGTGATGAACCCTACCTATAGTTTTCTTTTTTAAGCTATACACAATTTGAGAAGTGTATCTGTATTACAGATATGAAATAAATGTGAACCAATGTTTCCCACACTAGTATTGAGTAACATCTCTCTCTTAAGGAAAAGAACCCTTCACCTTTACTTCATGTTTAGTGTCAATAATGGCAATTGCACAGGATTTTTAAAGTGAAAGATTTTCCATGACCCTGGCTGAAAAGTAAGCAGATCATTCCTGTAGGGGCTGTTAACTTTAACATTGATTTGAGAACAAAATACCGTTAAAGACTTTCCATTTGTCTCTGAGATGAGAAACAAACTAGAGTTCTGTTTTGGGGTGACTTTATGATGTTTCTATCTTTAACTGTCTGTTTATGTTGGATATCTGGTTTTGTATTCTTAAGATTGGTTCTGCGAGTGAAGGGGGACAGAAGTGTGGAGTTTGTTATCAGAAACTGCACTTGTTTCTCCACACCTTTTTCTGGGATTGTGTTGTCTACAGCACGGACAGACAGTGGGAAAGGGTTCTCTTTTGTTTTTTAGTTAGGTTTTTTTTTTAGCTAGATGAGGCAGAGAAGTTCCTCAGATTGTGGGGTTTTTTTCTTTTTGGAACTGTTTAAACTTGCTTTGGACTGAAAATTCAGAAAAATATCGGGAGCTTACATGTGTGGCTTACCAGGGCTTGGGCCATGGCATGTTCCAGCCCAGGAGGGACTGATAAGAGACTGAGCAAGCCGAGCGACCTTCCGCCACAAGGACTTACTGAATTTGTCATCTCTTCAGAACAGCGAGAGGTTTGATTGTTTGATATTATTCATGTTTTTATGCTTGTGAATACTTTGCTTGATAAATAAATAGGGTTTTTCTACCTTTCTCCAAGGAAATATTTTCTTTGGGAGAGGGGGAAGGGGCCACTTGAATTTGCTTTTAGAGAGACCTCATTTGGAAGTTTCTTCCCAAATTTGCCCTAACCCAGGAGAAGTTCTAAGTCACCTGGTGGCTTAAAGAGTTGGCCAACGTAAAAGGAAACTAATGAATTGTGCTGCTGTTTTACTAAGAATTAAAAAGAGAATCAGAACGTAAGTGTATATGGCTTTTCCTACCATCTCTTATGAGTTTCCTTACTTTTGGCTGCTGAGGGCAAATGTTTTTTAACATTTGGTAGTCTGTAAATATTCTGTATTCTTGGCCGAAAATAATTAACTAGAAAAATCTAGAAAGTTATGACCTAATGTCCCGCTTTATTGTTTATCCAAAGCATATTAAAACCACTTTCACAAGAATTAGACCAATCCAATTTGCCTCTAAAGTTTGCTCTGAAGAGCAAATATTACTGTTTAATTAAAGTTAGTAAATTTATTTCAAAAAAGAGAAGAAAATGTCATCAATGAGATAGCCTCTAAATATGCTTATTCATTCAAACAGTGAACTTCTAATATACATTAAATTACATTTCCTTCATTGTGTACCAGCAGTACTCATATTCTTTAAGCCATAGAAGGAGAAAAGCCATGCTTCCAAACATAAAGATATTTACCACAATTATAATCTAGAGAGAAAATTAACAAGACACCAACAGAGTTCCTTGTAATTTTATTTAAACTTTACCTTCTAACTTTTTTATATATGCAGCCAAGCTGAAGCTTATTTGTGCACATCTCTAGCCCATAGTCTTCAGTGCTTCTATAAATAATAATTTTAATACTGTCTCAGTGTTTCCAGTATTGCTGGTTCATATTGCAAATTATGTATTTCCTAAATTACATCATTTTTGTTATTTGCCTCATATAAATAAGTAGATTTCCCTGGATTTTAAAATGCTCAGTTTTGCTTGAGAAATTAAGTGATAATACTAATTTCTATTATTTATCCCTTTTCCAATAACATATCAGACATTTTGCAGATGCAGAGCAGATCTGCTCCTTGCCTCAAATACTTTATAACTTAGGCTATGTCATTTGCAGTTTGAAGCTTCTCAGAAAATATTGAACTAATTTTTCCAAAATAAAGCATTTCAAACTCGTTTCACAAATTTAGCTAAAGACTTTCTCAGAGAACTTACTGTCAGAACTATCTGAGTTCTGATAACAAGAATATTTCTAGTGTAAATTCAAACAAAAATGGCAATGCAGTTTTTGTTGGATGCAGTATTTGTTGGTTGTTCTTGTTGTTATCCTATTATTCATTGGCATAACACTTTTATTTATGTGGTCAACAGGGCCTGTTGAGCCTTTTTTGAGCTTTTATATATATATGTTTGTGGTTTCATCCTTATAATCCATAAGTTTTCTCTTTGAAGGACAGAGAGTAAAATTCCAACAGTCTTACAAGAAGACCATCTAATATATGTCAGATAGAAGAGAGGGGTATGTGGAGCCTGGCTAAGATATTCATTTATTGTTGTTGCAATGATTCATCATTCTGTCTGATCCTGCCCTCTTAGTGTCCATGTCATTAATGAATATTGGCATGACACAAAATCAAAACTAATTTCATTTTGTAAGGAACACCCACAGCTGTGACTCTTGCTGTAAATATGATCATGTTGTTTTTCTGTCACAATGATGAGTAGATGTATGTAATGTTAATAAGATAGCTTTTCTAGCAGTGATAGGAGACAAAGAGTTCAAACTATATTGTGTAAAGCTTGGAGTTGATATGAATGGGCCAAGAGCTATCCATCATATTGAGACAGTTCACAAATCAGGTGATGTGTTCTTTGCTTTATTTGAAACTGTTGGATTAGATATTTAAAAACCTAAAATCAATATTATGAATCATGGAGGAAGCTCCTATAAAGCTTTTCTATACCAGAGTAGGAGTACAGCTCTGGAACTAAAATAATGCACAGGATTTATCAGTTCCCTTCAGTTATTTTTTCAGTGCTTTTTTAAAAGAAGAAACAGAGTGCTCTAGGATTACCGTGTGTCACAATGGCAACACAAGCAACTGAAACGCTTAAAGAGAAAGATGTACACCCTTTGAAAAAATCATCACTGAAATGTGATGAAGGGAATTTATCTCTCAGTCCTTGAGGTAGTTTATTAGTTTCTGAAATCTCCTATCATCAATGGGTGAATTACTATGTTATAGTATTGAGAGGGACAGAAAGTTAAAAATGAGTAGCCTCTCCCCTGATCCCACAATCACAGCTGGCCATCAACTTTTCATCTTATCAGTGATTCATCTCCATGGAAAAGACTTGCTTTTTCTGTGCAAAACTTGCTCTCACATGCTACATGGCAGTTGTGTTAGCATTAAGCACTTCAGATAATATAATCAAATCAAATCTGAATCTCCCTGTTCTTTCACTGGTGCTTTTTCAGGACTAGTCTTGAACTCAAACCTAAATTAGGCTCCTTGGATTATTCTCTAATGGAAGCAGATCCATTGTGGATGCTTTTTTTTCTTGAATATGATGACTTTATTGATTCTCTATAGCATTACTTGTGGTTCATAATTTTGTTTTTTTGTTTATTATCTATACCTCTGGCCCTAATATAGAATTGTTTGGCACATAAATAGGTCAGCTGCCAGACAGCAAACACACACACAGAAAGGCAAGCAAAAATGTCAACAAACAAACAAAAATCAACAACAAAAAATCCCAAGAAAACCACCACATCAAAAAAAAAAAGCTACAAACAACCTCCCTCACCCAAAACAAACACCTACTATCAACTCCACAGCAACAAAGCCTCTAATTTTTCCTCTTCATTAAATTAGTTACCTCAGTGTTCCATTGTTGTGCTCCTTCTCGTTTGCATTTCTATTCCTTCTCTCTGTTGTACCTCAACCAAAGGATTGATTTCAAACCCTTTGTTGTAACCATTATCAAAAATGAAAGGGCATCATTTTGACTAGTCAGTATTAACTATTTCTAATCCCAACCCTTTCTTGTTTTCAGGTTATTGCTGCAAACAAAAAGTTGCATTAGTCTCAATCCTCTATAAAAAAGAAAAGAAAAATTCTGGGAAGGAAGATTTTATTTGTTTCTTTCTGGAACTCATAAAGTCTATAATACTCCTATAGAGGCAACCAACAAGACATTTTATCTAGGCCATGGAAAGTGCTCTTGTTAAGCAGTTTCATTTTCTCTTCAATGTGCTACGGTCTTGTCAAGCAGGCTGTTGATAATCATGATTAAGACAAACAAAATAAATATTTAGGTTCTAATATAAACAGGCTGTAATTACCTAGTAAGTTTGAGATCTGAAAATTGGTACTAAAGAAAATGTTCTGAGTCTGTGGTTTGTAGTTCTGGAGATGTAATGATAGTGTTCATTAAAAGTCATTCTTGAGCTTTAAGTGTTTAAGGATTGGTTTTATAAGTTTAAGCTTTCAAATATGCTTAACAGATAACTGAGTAGGAAGACAGAATGGTAATCCAAGTAGCATAATGGTCTACAGAGCCCATTTAATCTTTCAGAATAAACTTTAGGAGTATGACAGATGAGGAAATGTGAAGGTGGAGTAACGTGTAACATGTTCAGTTCCATACCAGCCCTGTTCTACTAGACTGCCCTCTGGAAACCCTTAAATTTAAGCCTGACTTTGATAAGTGTTCACCTCAGGATAGATGTGTTACCTCTCTTTGCAGCTTCTGTCTGCATGAACATTCTGATTGCAGGCTGGGAAACTGGGAAGTACCTCAGTGGGGAAAGAAACACCCATCTCTTCCCCCTACAGCTAAAGCTGCATCCATGCTCATCAGCATGCATGCTCTCAGTACAACAAGGGGAGTTTGCTCTGTCTTTAGTAGCTACTGTCAGGGCAGATGCTCACGAGAATGTTTCATATATTAACCACTGTCAATCCTCATTCCTACAACCAGCTTTGAGTGAGAAGGGGAGATTAATCTCAATCTTCTAGTGGCCTGTACTCCACAGGAATCATTCCCATTTTTGGAGCATGATACATAGGCATTTTACCTTGTCTTCCTCTCCCCTCTGATTCACGTTTCCGAGCTTGCCTTTGCTATTCAAGAAATCTTCATACAATTTTGAGAGAGAATTAAAAAAAAACAAAACCAAACAACCCAAAACCAACAAAACAATATGAACTCAAATCCAGCAATATGGAAAGATTTGTGCTGTGTTTGGTATGCTTTTGGGTGAGACTACAAGTCAGTGCAAAGGAATCCTATTTGATTCTTCAGCCTTGCCGTCCCGTCAGGACAGGGACTGACACTCACGCTTGTTTCCTTTGATGAGGCAAGTCCATCGCTCTGCACTATCTCTTTTTTAACATGAGAACCTGAAGATGAAAACAAAGATCAAGAGCTGCATAGCACCCTCCTGTTCTTCCATGTCACTGTGTCATGACACAGAGAATGAAGTGCAGGGCGAAGTCTGGCCATTTGCAGCCGGCAGCTCTCCTTGCATGGCCCATGGCTGAGGTGTGACCAGCCTGCTCTGAGAGCTCCACCTTACAACAGCCATAAATTGTTCCAAAAACAATTTCTAAGTCACTTTTTTTTTTTTTTTTTTTTTAAATTTGGGACATATTGACTATTTGAAAATATTTTTATTTCATGTTTTCCGTTCCTCCTTGATCCCTTTGCATGGTGTAAAGGTGAATTAAGAATATTAAGTTCTAGCCAGCCAAAACCATGTTGTTTTCTGTTTGAGGCGCTACTTGTCATGAGAAAAATCCAGATTGCTTGCTAGCATTGAAGCTTGAACTTCAGAGGAAATAATTACCCTTATTAAAAGAACTCTGTTTAATGTACAGGGCATAATGAGAGGACAACAGGGAGGATCATTTCACTGCTTAATGGACTACAATTAAAGCAAACTTTTGTCCTCATTTTCACCCATGTAACACAGGCCAGGATTCTCCTCCTATGACTGAACAAAATATGAAAGGTATTGTTCTGCAGCTGCTTTGTTTCTGTGGAAAGTTTCCTGACAGTGAAGTACTGTGCAAGAAGCAGCTGCAGAATCAGGCCCTTTGTACACATGCACTTGTAGTAATCGTAAAAGAAATAGAATGGGAGCAGCAAAATGGCACTTCAGCTCAAAGGAAAATCCAACGTCTTCCATCTGCTCCCTGATCTTGCAGCTGCGGTGAATTATGATGTGCTGTCACATTTATAGGGTGATTTCATCAACTGATTTATTTAATTAATTTAGATTTAACATTGTACAAAGGGTATGTGATAAAGTGGTGTAACTCCTTCCTCAGCCACCATACCAGCCAAGATTTATTTTGAGTATCCTCCGCCTCACTGTGTCCTCTCTTGTGCTTTTCAAGCTGCAGCCAAGGGAGTGTTTGAAATAGCTGGTTGGACCTAAAGCTGCTTAACTAACAGTGCTGCTGTGGAGCAGAACTGGCAGCTTGCATCTCGTGTTGTGATGCTAGAGTTAAAACATCCGTGCAGTCTCCCCACCAAAAAGTATCACCCTGGTGTACCCCTAGTGACCCCAGAATGTGCACAGTGTTCCACGTAGAACAAGGGGGGATGCACCTAGGGCCAGGTGGTCCCTTGGGGTGTTAACAATTTTAGGATTTGCAACTTTAATATCCTTCTTAAATATAATCTTGAAATGGCATAGACTACACTCTTTTACTTTGTTTCTGTAGAACAATGAAATCTATAGGTGCTAATAGATAAAATCAGTAGTATTATAAATCCACAGCTGTGATTCGGTGACATGCTGGTTGCAATAATAAGGGACTCTTTTCTGTGATGGTTTCAATAATCATAGTACAGTTATAGAACACTACTATATAATGCAGGTATGGGGAAGTCAGGGCACAGGTTTTGGCAACAGCTGTATGCAGACTCAGGAAGTCATGATCTCCGTGCTGATAAACTTTGTATCAAATAGGTGAGATAATAGATCAGAAGTATTCTCAATTAAATATACTCAGGTATATATTTATATCTGTGTGTGTGTGTATGAGAGGGAGAAACAGGTGTTTAATAACATTTTTGAGCTGAGTGGACACGAGTATGAGAAACCAGAATTGCAGTTTCAAAATTTTTTGTCTTAATACTTCTCCAGGGCGGGCTCACTTTGAATGAGGGCAAGGGCTATGCTGAGTAAATCGCAGAAAAATATCAAGAAGGGTTTAACTGAGTCAATGCAAAATATCTGCACTTGTAACACTTTTTTTGTAATATTGATCATGCTGCAGTTATGAGCCATAAGAATTCAATGATTCTCATATATAAGGAAAAAAAATCAATTATTTTTGGTGGAAGAGAGAGTGAAAACAATCAAACAGGGACCGGATATTTATTACAATGTGTGAGAAGTGGTCTGGGCATCTTCTTGTACCCCTGCTTTGTGAAGCCAGAGATGATGGAAATATCTTCTGTATCTCATTTTCATTTGTCTTGATTTGTTTTTCATAGTCCTGAAAAATATTCAACCTTTTAAACTGCATTTTGCTGGTTTATTTTTCTTATAAATGAATATTTTCTAAGAACGTAGATTATTTTTGTGGAATGAGACCACAGAAATAAAATTGTTCTCTGCTAGTAGCAAAACTGTAAAATAAAAACTCAGTTAAAATGCATGTGCTTCATCTGAAAAGCTTCTAAGTTTCTGTTGGCTATTCTAATTTCACAATATTGGATAAAATTGGTACAAATGGAAAAGAATTATTACAGAAACCAGGTTTATTTCCACAATGCTAGAATTAGGATGTAACCCTAGAACTCTAAGCAGCATTCAGCAAATAAAATTGGGGAACAACTTAATACTTGTGTAAGATATTCATAAAAGGAGTCATCATGAGGTAGTTTGAAAAAAAAAGAGTCAAAACAGGGTTGGAACTGTATCTTAATTTCAGAAATGATCAGAGTAATTAGAAGTTGAGAATGTCATTGAGATAACGACTCACTTAGACTTTTTGGAATTTTTACTAATCAAAAGAGATGAGAGGCAAAAAACAGCACAGCGTGTTCAGTAGCACAGAACCATGAACTATGAATAAATTACACAGAAAATCTATTTTTATAATAATACCCATTTCTAATTATTTTTCACCCTGTGTCTACAGCTAAAAGTGGGTGTTTGTGTCACAATCAAATCAGATTTGCTTTCTCCATCAGTATAGTTTATCTGAGTTAATAAAATTCTTCTTCCCCCTTCCCCCACCAAGAGTTTGTGTAATTCTCACATTGCAACAGACCCACGTCTAAAATCAGAGCTGGTTCTCTGTCACGAGTGCACAGATTAACTGCTGTTCTTATTGAGCAATTCACCTTTTGGTTCTCCAATCAATACAAAGGGCTTGGCAGGGATGCTGCTGCCTTCCTCCATTGCACTCCTCATTTTCTGTGATTTCTGCAGGAGATATTGCTTGTCATGGACCCATGTCCTGGTTCCTCTCACTGAGCGGATTATTTAGGCTGCCCTAGCCAAGTACATGTAAAATCAAAGATTCCTCCTTGTAAAAGAAATCTCTGGTAAGTGCTTTCAAATCTGGAACAGCTTCATGTGAGTTGGTAGTTATGTGAAAATACAGTAGAAAATACTACGTTTAGCCAGAAATTTTATCTATTTTTTGAATGAAGTGTTGATTTTTATGAACATATCACGTTTGGCAGATTCCTTCAGGGCTGTGTTTAAAATTTTTGTCAGTTTTACTCTTTCCTTTTCTTCTTCCTGTTAACGTTCAACTTGAAAACTTGCACCACTTGCATCACTTCCAGACTGAGCTGTGGTTTGTTTAGGAAGTGAAAATGAAATGCTTCTCAATCAGAAGCCTGATCTCCATATGGTTTCTCTCAACATTAATAAGAAGCTAACAAAAAATCTTCCCCTCTTGTCAAATGCAGAATGTTTGACTTTCATATCCACTTTTTAATTAGAGAAACATCTGAACCTTGGAGATCAAGCAGTTCACAGACAACAAGCTAATCCATCACAAGGCTAACAAATCCACATTTAAAAATAGTCTCAAAGCTACCCTTTGGTCAGTAAAAAGCATTATATTGTTATTACTTTATTATTAATGTTCTTTTCCCAGTAGTAGCCGTCTGAGATGTCTTCATCAAACTGGATATGGTCTGGTTAATGAAGCAATGGTGGGAAATATATTATTGGCCCTAGCCAGCCTAGAAGAGAGAAGTATCAAAGACAAGTTTGATTTATATTTGCTTACATGATACAAAATAATGTTGAGATATTTTGTGAACAAATCAAAATCTTCTCTGTTAGACATGTTTACAGATTCCATTTTTTTTACACTAAACCACTAGAGGAGCTTATAGAAAAAAACCCAAAACTGTATTCAAAGATTTCTCTCTTGGGTTCATTACCTGCTGTTTGATTGGAAAGGAATAATAAATTGCTCCCACTACAAAAAAGAATATTAGTTTAGCTATCCCAGCAGAAGACTACATCATAGCTAAGAAAAAATTCTAAGATAGGTGCAGTGAATATTAGTGAGAATCAGGAAATATTTGAAATCACTGCTCATTCATGAGGGTTGGCATCTCATTAGGTAGCACATCAAAACCTTGGTCACAGTAATACCTTGCAAGATGAAGTAAATGACACAGTGTGTGCTTACTATGCAACTTCTTGCCAGGCACCTCTGAGGAGAAGCTCAGATCACTATTTCAGCTCTCTAGTGTGCCTTTTACTAGCAGTACTTATCCCTTTACAGACACCCTTTTTGAGCATTCTCACCACCCAGGCAGACTCCTTGTTCCACTTCTAGGCTTTTCCTGACTTTCATACTCTTTATGGCTGTCTTCTGACTCCTCCTGCTTTTTATGCCCCATATCCTCTCTTTTCAGTGTTTGCCTCTGTACTGTGTGATCTCTGCATTTTCTTTCTGCCTTCAAAAATCTCATCTCCTGTGTCAGGTTTTTTAATTCCATAGCTGGTTATACATCACTGGTGAAGGGGCCATCATCTTTCCCTAGAAAAGTACAGCTTTAATGGTCTGTAGCCATGTGAAATAGTAATGTCCTTCTGTGTGCTTGCCTAGCCTGTAAGCATGCTGCACGTAAGCAAAAGGACTCCAGGCTTCACATCAATAACAAGAAGAATGTGGTGAGTATTTTGGTTATTTGAAGCGGATGAACAGATCATGAGCAAAAACACCCTTTAATCAAAATCGAGAGTAAATGCTGTAAAAATTGTGAACTACAAAATGTTGGCAACTCTTGAATATTACAGTTTTGTTAATCTTTCTACTTGTTTAGAAGACCGCCACTTTATCTCCAGAGGTTTATGGGATCTCTTGTCTCTTTTTACTCTTATTGGCTTTTCTTTGACTTTCATATTTGAACTTTTAGAAGAGTGTATAATAAATTTATCCCAAATTTGCAAAGATTTGCTTGGTTTCACATTAAATGATACAAAACCTCTGCGTTCAGCATCATTTCAACCTGAAATCATAAATCTGTTTACAGTCACTCAGCATAGGATCATGGAGAAAATTTTAAAGGGCCCAAATGGAGGTTTCATAATTAAACTGTCAGCAGATTTGGATTTCATTACAAACAATTTGTACAGTTCTTTTTCAAAAGCATGCATGAGCAACTGGCCAAAAGACCAATCACAACTGAGTCATGCTGTCACCAGAAGAAGGACATGAGTTTTGCCTACTGATGATGGAACAAGATGCTAGTAATACTCACCACTGATCTTTGGACAGAACTAGTCATCCAGTGGTGCTCAAGATTAGGATTTTGGCAGCTAGAGTAAAATCTTTCAGGAAGTTAACCAAACACAGCACTGTTCTTATACTGTGAAAAGGTCCCTGAGAAGGTAATAAATGCACCATAAGTTCTCAAACCACGAGCAGCTGTCTGCAAACCTAAGAAGGTTAATGTTACGTGTTGGAGAACTGCCTGCCTATAGAATTAGCAGAAGCCATAAGGGCTGGAGTTCCTCTGTCTGAACGTTCATGGCTTTTTGATCGGTATTGAGAGGAGCATTAAAGAAAGCATAATTCTAAAGCCCTCTCTCTGTTAAGAGCTATGCTGCCATTTTTTAAAATTAACTTTTTAAGAAAATGACAGGACTCTGAAGGCCAAAATAGCTGATATCATTTAAAAATGGGGGATTATTAAACCCATGAATAGAATTTGAGAAATTGTCATGAAACTGCAGCATTCTTGCAGACATATTGTCCATGCTCAAGATATATGGCAGGACTCTGGGCACCTATGTGTAATATATCTTAAATGACTTCCTAGAAAGGTCTTGCTAAAAATACTGCTGTCTGTCTTCATAATTGAATGGCTCTAATATGTGCCTTTTAAAATGCTTATGCCCAAAAATTGTACTAAGGCTACTATAGTTCTACAAGTTCCTTACCTGTGGGGGAAAAAAAAAAAAATTAACTATTTTAATGTGATATTGATTATAACATGATGTATTAATTCACAGTGTCATTCTGAATTTTTATTTCTTTAATGAATAAAGGGAATTTAGTTTAAGTTTTTAAATTTATTTTATACTTTTCATGAAACACAAAGAAATGTATTTCTCTTGATGGAGTTAACTCATCTTAAGACTTCATGAGTTTCTTTGAAATATCCATGTATTACCTTCCAGTCCTTTACACTGGGTATTTAAGGAAAATATTGGAAGAAGGCATGGTGGTTTTAAAGGAGAAGGAAAAATCAATAGGCAGCTACTTAGAGTATTGCAGTATGCAGATAAGCAGCTTTGCTAAGTCTGAACCTTGCACAGCAACATCAATACAACTTGTAGAACAATGAACTTCAATACAAATGCTGTGGAGGGAGAGTGGGGAAATGCCTCTTATAAACAGAGCTGTAAATGGTGTTAATGCACGTTGACAAGAGCCTGCTTGAGTAATTTACTGTGTTCAAATACTTTGCAAACCAATTCTTAGCAATAACTGCTTCAGAAAAAAGTCACGGAACTGATGTAGCCTATTTGTGTGAAATGCAGCCTTCCACCACCACAGAACTGACATGTTTAGAAAGGCTTCACTTCCACAGGATGTATTAAGAAAATAATAGGGTTTGTTTTTTTTTTTATTGTGCAGAATTTAAATATATGCATACAAAAAAAAAAAGTATTTCACCAGTTGTAAATATTTCAATGTAAAAGATTTGAGGTATTTTGTGAATCGTAGTTTGTTACCCTGGTTCTTCTGAGTTTTTTTAAGGCCTTTTTGAATTTCATAAATGGAGTCAGATCTTTTAGTTACTGTAGAATATTAGAGCAGTTTTCTACCCTTTCCCACAGATGTCACACAAACAAATCCTTTGTTTTTCATTCTCTGTCCTTTGTTTGCATATTTCTAACCTGAAAACAATTGTAACTGACAATTCGTCTGGCCACTGAGGCTGAGGGGTGGAAACCCCAAAAAGCCAATCTTCTGCTAGACCCACAAATGTATAAAAAGTAAGAAATAAACAAAGGGGTCTCTTCTCTTCACTCTCTCAGCTGGGAGCTGGTTCGGAAGGACCTCTGCCTTGCGAAAATCTCTTGTCTGCGTGTGACTGCTTTGTGTGTCTCGGTGACAACTGGGCTCTAATATTCTACACTAATTAAAAGATCTGACTCCATTTATGAAAATTAAAAAGGCCTTAAAAAACCTCAGAAAAACCAGGGTAACAATAGTTCTTAAGTGTGTGCTACAAGGATCATATTGGCATGTGTCCTGGATAACTGCTTTACACTGATGAGTGGCAAAGGCACAAGTAAGTTATTGGTTACATTAAAGAAAGGATGTGGTGAGGTGCAAGAGTTTTAAGTACCTACTCCTCATGCCTCAAAAAATAATTCATTTCATACCTGGCTATTCATTCAGCTTTCTAAAATGCAGTAGTGACAATGATCTAGCCTTCAGACTTTCCAAGCACTGAGTGGGGCTGAAACAGTAATTCCAGATGTAAAAGACAATTTCTGTCAAATTTCTAGGTTTGCTGGGAAGACTGGCTTCTAGGAAGTTCTTGGGCAACCCTTTGGAGAATTTCAAGTGATCGTTTGTCCTCACACCTGTGTCTGGAAGGTATAATTAGTGCTCTGCCAAACTCCTGGTTTCTTATTTCTGTGGAGCATCTGATAGTTGTCTTACTGAGTTTTTTTTTGTCTTTTAGTATGTATACTGAGCATTAACATAATCCTAGAAACTGGCTGGTTTGGGTCAGTCAAACCAGTTGCTAAAATAATCACTGGTCCCTGATCTAGGTGCTAGAAATTGGCTTCAGAAAGCTCTTAGAGTCCTTATAGCTGCTGCCCCACCTCTGTAACTTGGACTGCATGTATGTTGTTGGGTGGCAATTGGGTGGGCAATTGTCTTTCTCTGCCCTTACTTTCTTACTCCTCAAGTCCACAGGCAAAACCAGATGAGAAAACAACCTCTGCTTATAATACCAAGAATTAATTTTCATTGAAGGAAATCCTGGATGTTCTGGTAATGTCAACATTTAAGTTTAAAATGCATAGCTAGAAAATCTAAGGAAAAATATTAGAATTAGAGTCAACCCCCAAACAGTGTAAGTATGGGAAGCAGTGATCTCAGGAGTATGCATCTTGTTTTGATTCCTAGAGAAGTACATCCCAGCAGAAGCTTCTCACTCTTAACTAGATGAATTATAAGCTGAAAAAGTAAATATGTTCACTTTTATGAAAATGTAACTGCTAAATGTTTTTGCTGTTTACCTATTTCTACATTTTATAACTATGAATATCACAGTTGTGGGAAAAAGCGGAACTGAATGTCATTTCAATTAAAAACATAATGGAAATTGACACTTAATTGCAACATAAGCGATTTCAGCTACTCTCATTTAAATGTTCAGAACACTTTTAATATCACATTGTTAGATAATTGTAACTTTCTAAAGATTGCATGATTTCATACATTGATCTTGACCCAGAGGAAAAAAAAAAAATCTTTTAGCAAGAATTCAAGAGAAAAAAAAAAGAGACTATGGTGATGTAAGATGCCTGAGATCAGATCCAGGGACACACCTTGGTATATTTTCAATCCTTGCAGGTCATTTACTGCACCATGACCTCTGGGAGCTCTAAAGATTCCAGTCTTTCTGGCCTGATGCCTCCCAAATGTCACTCAAAAGTTGTGCTGTGTCCAGAGTACTTTTATTATGCAAGCCCCAATTCAAAATACTGGAGGTTTTTTGTTAGTTCTGTTTATTTGTTGGGATGGGGATTTTTTTCTGTTTGGTTTTAGTTTGTGTGGGGGTTTTTTTGTTTGGTTTGGTTTTTAGTTGTTGTTGTTGTTTTTGGTTTTTTGTTTTAAATTTATTGTTCAGAACAATTCAACATTAGACCTTTAAACTAAGATGATGGCATTACAAAATGGCCAACTACAATTTCAGCTCTAACACTGTGATACCTCTGAGTCAAACACATTAATCCTGCATGGCAGCCAGGAAGAATCCAACTGTTCTTGTTGCCCTTCTGTCTTTGCTAGATACTTTAAAGTCTATCCAAACTTTAATACACTGAAGTCTTTACTGTTATATTTGTTTTATTATAAGTGTTTTTAAAATCATGGACTTACCAAGAGCTGAAAGTGTTGGCATGGTTGAAATAGGAACTCAAACAGGAAAGATAGGTTTTTTGCAACATGTTTGGAACCCTGTATATCACTTTCTTTTGGGGATCTGAATTACATAATTTAAGAAAATTTAAAAATAATTTAGTCTTTCTGCTTCTAGTAAAGTTGTATGAATATTTTTTGCTCATAGTGTGCATATTAGCATGGGAAATGTTTAACTTCTCTTGCCTCAAAATAGTTTTTTCAGCTAGCTGCTTGAATTTTGGTGCTTATATTTGCCTCACTGATCCTTGTTAATGGCACAAGTTAAAGATGGCTGTATACTTTTTCCCTAAAGCTGCTTCAAGGAAAGCTTCTTAGCCAGTGGGAAAGCCACACAACTGCAGCAGTGCTGCGGTGCATCTGCTTGAAAATCCACTTCCATGCATTTTGCTTGTCTTTTCAATGACAATGAGCCAAGGTATTGCTACTGTGCACTTTGATTGTTTCCTGCACTTTTGTCTCCTGCAGCGGGAGGTGTAAATCTAAATGTGACTTTCAACATTCTCCACTCTGACGGGGATTTTTTATTTGTCACATCTCTGCCCTCTGTGCCTGCAGTGATTTGTTTCTTTTCTGTCCTTCTGAGAGTAATGTTATGTGATGTTGATTTGAAGAACTGGCAGAGAGGCCAGTCGTCCATTTATCTCAGGGAGGACATTGGAACTAAATCATTACTCCGCTGCTGAAGTAAAGGAATTGTGCAGGAGCTGCTCGGCAGTGAGCACCGTAAGCTTGTCCCCAAAACAGTCTGTCTTACTGAAAAGTAACTGCTGTGTGAATGGAGCCCTGTTCTTCATCCAAATAAGTGAAAAGACTCTTCTCTCATGCATCTGAAGTGCTTACTAACAAGAAACACTCAGAAAATAGGGTGTATATTTCCAAGGGAAATCAGGGATCATTTCTGATGTCATTTTCGCTTAATTCAAAAATCTCCTCTGGACACATTTGGAAAAGCTCTACTTCATGGATATCAATTTGCAGTTTATGAAGCTGTGATGCCAAATGTACTGTTTCTACAGTAGGTCATAATTCAACCTTCACAGCAGCATACTGTTGATGCTCAGGCCCTAGAGAGGAGGCAGGCAAAATATGTGAATCTGATTTCCAGGACTGACTTCAGCAAAGGAAAATGTAAATAAACTGTGAGCTTTTATATCTTTTACAACAAGGATCGCTTCCCTCTTTAGTCCTCCTTTCCTAAATGGGAAACAGGGCTTTTTCTGCATATTGCTGCATGCCATCCTTTCATGTTTCCACTTCTAAAGATTTTTTTCTTCCAGATTTTTCATCTATTAGGTTTGCATATGCAGTAATATTTAATCCCAAGAAAGAGAAAAGTGTTTGATTTTCATAGTTTTAAGGTATGAATGTTGTCATTTTGGGGCATCTACTTCCCTTTTGACTAAGAAATGAAATTTTCAAAGTTTACATGTTCAGTTCCTCTTTCCAAACCTACTGGGTACAGCTCTCTCAGATGCAGTTATATTTTTGAAGAACTACTTCATGTAGGGGAGAATAAACAGCAAGTAGCCAACGATTTATTTTGCCTCTTGAGCTTTAGTGTTTGAAGGTATTTGTTATCTGGGAACAGTGACTCAGGTAAAGTAACTTGAATTCTTAATGAGTTATGGGTGATATTAAGCTCTTTTTATTCTGTATTACTAAGAACTAAAATGACCAATGAGATCTTTAACAAATATATAAGTAAAAGTTTAATTCCCTGAACTTCATCAGGAGCAGTCATTCCCTATTAAGATATGAAAAAAACATTGAAATTGGAGGTTCCAGTGTCAGAAGATTAAAAATAATGCTTTTAATAACATAGTATCTCCTCAGCAGTTTGGAAAATTTGGGCATGTAAATACGCTAAACATATTTTAAAAGATTTAAAAGATGGGATGCCAAAGTGTTATGATGAAATGCAAACCTAATCCACAGGCTTGGTTCACCAACATTGGCTTTTGTATGTATCAGCAAGCTGGGTCAAATTTTGCAGACATTTAATTTTATGCTTATTCTCTTGAGGTTTTGAGGGATGGTTTTGGGAAAAGAGTAATAATATTCTTTTAAAATGCGGTCTGAGTACTTACATTTTGTAGGACATAGGGCAAGTAATTTTAATTTTACCATCCACGTTGTTCTAAGTGTTTTCCACACTGAATTTGCTAAGCAAATTCTACCTGTGATAAATGAAAGCAGTGAGGGATGGAAAAATATTCAGAAGTTGAAACTTTTTCTGCAATGATTTCCCACCTAATTATCATGATGTTTTTTTGAGAACTGTCTCTGAAATGGAACGCCCTATACGGGCAGTCACTAACTCATGTTACTTGATTTTTGTGATTTTCCCAAGATAAGAAATTAGGGCAGGGACATTGCTGCTTGAATTTTATTCAAACCAATCAGTCAGAACAGAAAATGAAGACATTATTAACATTCAAACTGCATTTTC
The DNA here is from genome assembly GCF_015227805.2 of Hirundo rustica. Classification (NCBI taxonomy): domain Eukaryota; kingdom Metazoa; phylum Chordata; class Aves; order Passeriformes; family Hirundinidae; genus Hirundo; species Hirundo rustica. The sequence goes on along the minus strand of NC_053457.1, from coordinate 11,493,785 downwards.
ACATCCCACAGACATGTTTTTTATTATTATGACTAACTGTGTCAGCAGTCAGACTAGACATAGACTCATTGCCAATTAATATAAAAATTCCTTTCTTTGATTTACTAGGAGAGACTGAGGGGACAGAATTGTTTTATTTTAGTTCATGCATTTCCTTTCCCCAGGCTTCACCTGACTGAGGTATTTGCTCTCTGTGGGTCAGTGTATTTTAAAGTTATTAATTACTTCACTCCAATCTATAATACTTAATTAAAGCTTAAAACAAAAATAAATTGGTTATGTTTGGTGAAAGCGTTGTCAGTCCGATGGGATTTTAGCAACATAATAGAGCCGATACATTTGTTTTGTTTATAGCGATACTGAATGACCTTGAAGTGTTCATCTGGCCAATGTGGACTCTTTAAGATAAGAACCCAATTTCTTTTCTTCTCTTTACCTGGGTTAGGATTAACAGTCTGCATTATCAAAGGGATATTAGTACATGACAAGCCTACAGATATTTCTTCCGTTCTTTTTCTTGCTGTCACTTAGAGCCAGCATGAAGGCGCTGTCAGCAGAACAGCAATTGACTGCAGCTCTGGCTGAACAGAGAAGATGGTAGCTTTAATATTCACCCTCCAAGATCTGCTATTGCATTTCTTAAAGTTTCATTGTGTGACTGACAGAATAACACTGTTGTTCCGTTGCTCTGAGAGGCAGAATTCTGAAATGAAAAAGTTATTAGATTGAAACAGACATTTCCCTGCATCCTTAGAACAGAGAGCAACCAGATTAAGGGTTAGGTATTAAGCTCTTCCAACCCTCTCCTTTGCTGGAACGATTAAAGTCCAGAGGACTCTGTAGCTGGTATCATTTAAAACCAGCTGGGCAAGTAAAGCATTTTCAACATGCCACAAAATATTCTGCCCTTTTCTAGACATCGGTGATAGCTACTCTGCTATTTCTGTACTTTTCAGTTGCCAGCCAGGACTAGGAACACATATTCTTTCTGTAATAAAAATAGAAACATTTTCAGTAAATAACTCCATTATAAACTACATTTTTATCCGAAATTCCACATTTATGCAACATACCATGATGTCCTAGTTTTCATCCAGCTGCTTCTCTAAGGTTAATTCTCTGTGAACAGAACTTGCTTTTGATATCCTAGAGAGATTTTTATACCTTTTGAATAACAGAGATGCTCTGTTTTCTTTGGAATAACTACTATGGTCGTGTGAGGTGCTTCCTCCCATCTTCCTCCCTTCTGTAGTACAAATGCACTCCTTTAAAGGCAGCATCTGGGCCAAAGTTTTCTCCTTCTTATATGAAACCAAATGTTAAAAATGAATTTTAAAAAGGTCATTGTTTGGGCTATGAGTGCCAATCTGATGTAGATGTTACT